>NW_028270174.1:31411767-31718771 GCF_037043375.1 Chiloscyllium plagiosum | reverse complement strand
AAATATGTTACCACTCTGTCCCTTGCTGCTCATCTGCCTTTGGTATGAGGGATATTTTATCTGAAGATAGTTTTAATTTTTCTATTCTCTATCCAGTATGATGTAAAGCTAGAAGCCTTTGCTGTATGATGAAGAAAGGATGGATAATGGTTTTCTGTTCACATCTACTTATGGTGGACTAGATTCTGTGGCTTTACTTTGAGGATTGGGAACAGTTTAGATTTCAGCAAAGAGGATAAAGGGATTGATTAAGAGGGGGATAATAGAGTACAAGAGTTATTTTACAGGAGACATACAAACTGTAGAACCTTTTATAGGTATGTGAAGAGTAAAAATACTAATGAAGACAAATCTAGGTCCCTTACAATCAAAAACTGGAAAAGTTATAATGGGGAACAAAGATATGGCAGACCAATCAAATGCATACTTTGGTTTGTATTCGTAAATAAATATACAAATTGGGGAATATGGTTTAATGAGAGTGAGGAACTGAAAGAAATCCGTATTAGCAGGAAAATGGTTTTGGGGAAATTAATGCAACTGCATAAGTTCTCAGAGATTGATAGTCTACATCCCAGAGTATTTAATGAAGTGGCCCTAGAAATAATGAATGCATCAGAAGTCATTTTTCAAAACTTTATAAACTCTGGAAAGTTCCTATGCATTAAAGGGTAGCTAAGTGTAGCCCCACCATTTATAAAAGGAGATAAAGAGAGAACAGGATATTTTAGACTAGTTTGCCTGACATCAATAGGAGGGACAACACGAGAGTCCATTATAAAAGCACTTTGAAATCAGTGACAGAATTGGACATAGCATGGATTTACAAAGGGACATTTTTTGAGGTTATAACTAGGTTTGATAAGGGGGAGCTAATGATTGACTTGGACTATCACATAAGAGAATAGCATGTAAAATTAAAGCGCATAGGATTGGGGTAGTGTACTGACCTGGATAGCAAACTGGTTCACAGACAGAAAATAAAGAGTAAGAATAAATGGGTTCTTTTCTGAGTGACAGCCAGTGACAAGTGGGCTACTGCAGAGTTTAATGCTTGGACCCAGCTATTCACAATATATATTAATGATATAGATGAGAGAACTCTATGTAATAAGTTGGTTTGGAAGGTGAACTGTGAGGAGGATACTGAGATGTTTCACTGTGATTTGGACATTTTGAATAAGTGGGTATATGTATGGCAGATGAAGTATATTGTGGATAAATGTGAGGTTATCCACTTTGGTAGCGAAAACAGGGAGGTAGATTATTATCTGAATGGCAATAGATTGGGAAAGGCAAAGTTGCAACGAGCCCTGGGTGTCTTTGGACTCCAGTCACTGAACGTGAGCATATAGCTGCAGCAGGTAATAAAGAGGGCCGATGGTACATTTATCTTCATAATATGAGAATTCGAGTACAGGAGCAAGGATATCTTGCTGCAAATGTACACGACCTTTTTGTGACCTCAGCCGATTTGTGGACTTTTGGTCTCCTTATCTGACGAGGATGTTTGGGCTGTGGAAGGAGTACAATGAAGATTTACCAGGCTGATTCCTTGGATGGCAAAAGTGACATATGTAAAGAGATTATATCAGTAAGGACTATGTTCACTGGAGTTTAGAAGAGTGAGGGAGGAGTCTCATCGAAACCTACAAAATTCTAACAGGACTAGACAGAGTAAATAAGAAGGATACTCCCAATGATCAAGAAGTCCAGAACAAGGTGTCACAGTCTAAGGATATGGAATAGACCATTTAGGACTGAGATGAGGTGACATTTCTTCACCCAGAGAGTAGTGAGCCTGTGAAATTCTTTGCCACAGAAAGTGGTTGATGCCAAAACAATGTACGTTTTCAAGGAGGAGTTAGGTATGGTTCTGTGCACTAAAGGGATCAAAAGGTATAGGGAGAACAGGGAACGGAGTTGGATGATAAACCATTGTCGTTTTGAATGATGGAGCAGGCTCAAAGGGCTGAATGGCCTACTCCTGCACAACGTTCTATGTTTCATCATTAACTATCAAACTCCGAGACATATACAGTCTTAAGTTCTATAGATACTAAGCTTTGGTAAAGTCCATAAACAACACAAGTGTAAATTATTCTATCCAAAAGGGAATTCCATTAACTTCCCGCCTCCCCCACCCCGCCAAATTATTCAATTAAGCACTTTCTGGAGACCTGTGGTAATCTGTGAAGAAATGACAAAAGCCAGCTGATCTTAGCAACCTTTTTAATGTTATTTTTAAAAGAAAAGGTGGTTCTGAAAGTTGCCAAACTATTATAGTTTGTGTTTCAAGCTGTTTCTGGATAGCTCATGCTTCTACAGCGTACAGCAACAGTGTGCCAATCTGCTATTAAACAAAAAAAACTGAAAAAATTAGAACCCTAGAATTTATGCAGTGTAGATAGAGGCCACTCAGCCCATCAAGTCCACACTGACCCTCTGAAGAGCATCCTCTCCAGACCCACACACCTGAACTCTATCATTTATCATGGCTAATCCACCTAGTCTACACATTCTTGGACACCAAAGGGCAATTAGCCTGCACATCTTTGGACTGAGAGAGGAAACCAGAGAACCTCGCAAAGTTCCATGCAGACACAGGGAGAGCATACAAACTCCACACAGTCAGTCACCCAAGGGTAGAATCAAACCTGGGTCCCTGGTGCTGTGAGGTAGTAGTGCTAACCCACTATGCCACCATACCATTTTATCTTGATTCAGTCTCTGTATGCACATGATCTTTTCAGTATTGGACCATTTTCAGAGTAAGTCAAACTATTTTCACCAGACTGAAGCATGGGCTGCCTGTGTTACCTCTTAGGATGGACCATTAGGTTTGTTTAAGAAGGTAACTCAGCAACACCTGGGTCTTTTACAAAAAGTATAGCAGAAAAGACTCCCTCGTATACAGTAACCCCCCTTTAATGTGGGAGAGAAACATTCAGAATTTTCATGCAAATGGCAAAACTTTCAAAAAAGACTTACTGTTTGAATAAAGTTTCCTCAAAAATGTCAATTTGAACTTCAATGCTAATATGCTCAATACATTCACCCATATTTCTCATTAAAGTAGTTGATTCATGTAGCTGGCACCCCCCATTCCAAATATATACTGAATAATGAGGAGTTAACAGTAACAAGGTCTGTTAAGTTTATTTTAAGACAATTACTATTTACCCTGGGACATTCCACTTTTTGATAGTTTTGTAGGATTTATAGAAAAGCTGACATTTAAAGGGTGTCTGTTTTAATCTTCAGGCGAGGAGATTGGAATGCTAGAGGACATGTCAGTTGCAATCATAGATTTACAGAAAGTGACATTCAAAGTTGGTGAAGCACATTTGGAGGAGAGTGCCAGTACCAATCTTTTTCCTGTTGTGACTGGAATCAGGTAAGCAGCATTTTTCAGAACAGTAACAAATAGTTGTGTAATTGTTTTATCATTTAACATTACTACATATTAATTTTGATCAATAAGCTGCAACATTAAACAATATGATCCAGTATCAAAGTACACTTTATCAAATTTTCTGATTAAAGTTAAAACTAGTCAAAGATCATTGAATTGAGACATTCTGTACATGACATATTGTGGACTTGGCTAGAATGATGGGTACATATGGAACCAGATTGTTATTGCCCATGTGAGGAGGTGAAATTATTTAATGTTATATGCTTTTTGATTAACCGGTTGATCCTGGTTGATAAGTCTGCTGCTGGGGTAAGGAAACTTGATTTTAAAGTGTTAAGTGTTGGAAGCTGGATCATGCATCTCAGTTTTTTATTCAAAACCAGCAAGTGCCAAAAACACCTAATCTTTCATCTAATATTTTCCAAGCCTGCACCAACGATTATAAAATGAAATTTCCTTCTTCATGCGATTTGAGTGGGAATGAAATGTTGCAAGGAATATTTTTAATAAAATTTGTTTGACCCTTCTTAATCAAGGATTTGTAATTCACACAACATTTTGAATAGGTGGACTACCAATTCAAGCACTTGTACAGAAGACAAGAAGTTGTTGCAGGAATCTCGTCAGCAAGACAGGGAGAAAAAGGTTTAGACCTGCCACCATTTCTGAACAATAGATTGTTCTTGGCAATGTAGTTTCACATTAACAGATTTTGCATTTAAAGTCATATTGGATATTTTGAGGCAAAAGAGGGCTATCTTTTTTTTTAAAAAACGATCCAACATATAGCATTTGATTGCTCACAAAACTTAAAACTGTCAGAAAAACTCTTGATGCTGCAAAAGAGAATGATGCCAAACCTGATGGTCTGTCCAGGTTCTTGCCATTCTTTAGACTTTGTAGCAGTTTATACAACTGAGTGGCTTGCTAGGCCATTGCAGAAGACAGTCAAGAGTCAATCATGTTATTGTGGTCTGGAGTCACGTGTAGGTAAACCAGGTAAGAGTGGCAGTTTATCTGTTGGAGTTTAGAATAGTAAGGGATGATTTGACAGAAACATATGAGATCTTAACAGGTCTTAACAGGATGTGCATGGAAAAGATATTTCCTCTTGCAGCAGAATCTACAAATAGAAGTCACTGTTCCAAAATAAGTGGTTACCCATTTAAGATAGAGATAAGGAGAATATTTTTCTTACGGGGGTAAGAAAATCATGAATCTTTGGAGCTCTCTTCCTCAAAAGGTTGCAGAAGCAGAGTATTTGAACATTTTAAAGGCACAGATAGATAGATTCAAAGTTTGTGAGAAGATTTGTAGCTCGGGTGCTCGTTGTTGTGGTTCTGTTCGCTGAGCTGGGAATTTGTGTTGCAGACATTTCGTCCCCTGTCTAGGTGACATCCTCAGCGCTTGGGAGCCTCCTGTGAAGCGCTTCTGTGTTGTTTCCTCCGGCATTTATAGTTCTGGCTAGGGTTTTGTCGAAAGAGGTGAACAGTGCCATTACATCAAATGAGACCATAGTTTCTTCCTTGTCTGTGTATATTTCTGATGATGTCCAAGAATTCCTGTGTTGACTGTATAGAGTGTCTGGATCCACTGATCAGGTGTTTCAGTTTCTGTTGTAGTTCTTTAGCCAATTTGTGTGATGGTGTCCCTGGTAGCGATACGATGGGTCTGAGTGGGATGTCTGGTTTGTGCACTTTAGGTAGTCCATAAAATCTGGGGGTGGTGTTTCTTTCAGATTTCATTCTCTGTAGGTCAAACCTGGTTATCTGTCTGTTTTTTTTCAGGTTCCTTAGTGTGTTGTTCATCCTATTGGTGAGCTCTGGGGTGGGGTCAAACTCCCTCTTTTGGTAGGTGTTGGTATCTGCAAGTAGTTGTTGCGCTTTCTGGATGTACTCTGCTTTGTCCAGGATGAGCGTCATCCTGCCTTTGTCGGTAATATGATTATGTTCTTATCATTTCTTAGTGTTTTTAGTGCTTCCCTCTCCTTGGTGTTGAGATTGTGTGTTTGTCTTTTCCTTGTTATCAGGGGTACAATACTTTGTCTCACTGTTTGTTGTGTCTCTTCTGTCAGTCCATTGTTTCTGAGTGTGCATTCTAGTGCTGCTAGGAAATCTGCTGTCTTGGCGTTCCTGTGGTTATAGTTGAGTCCCTCGGCCAGTATTGTTCCTTCCGTGTCTGTGGGAGAGGTTTCTAACCCAGGTATGTGTTGTGGTGTCCTCTCTGTTGTGTGTTAGTTTGGCCATTTTTTCTTTTAGTGCCGGTTTTTTTGCGGTGTGTGCTCCTGTTCAGTTCTATGGTCTGGGTCCATTCCTGATTGGTGGTTTTTGAAATTAACGATTTTTGGCACGCAATTTCTTGTCTGTATTTGTGTAGTCTGTTGTGTGCGGCTGTAATCATTACCTGGATCATCCTGAATCCGTTCTGTATGGCTGTGTCTCTGGCTTGTGGATTGTTGACTGGTGGTCTGTATTAGTGTAAAAAATCCCATGCAAGGACTGCACAAAACACTACATAGGACAAACAGGAAGACAGCTAACGATCCGAATCCATGAACACCAACTAGCCACGAAACGGCACGGCCAGCTATCCTTAGTAGCCACATACACAGATGACAAGCAAAATGAGTTCGACCTGGACAACACTACTATTATAGGACAAGCTAAACAGAGAACAGCCAGGGAATCCCTAGAGGCATGGCACTCATCCACAGATTCTATCAACCAACACATCGACCTGGACCCAATATACCGGCCACTGCAGCGGACAGCTGGAATGGACAAACGGAAGCGGCAGAGACAAACCACGATAAATGCCAGAGGAAACAACACAGAAGCGCTTCACAGGAGGCTACCAAGCACTAAGGATGTCACCTAGACAGGGGACGAAACGTCTGCAACACAAATTCCCAGCTCGGCGAACAGAACCACAACAGATAGATAGATTCTTAAGAAGCAAATGGTTGAAGGTTATAGAGGGTAAGCAAGAGTTTTTCTTTAATTCATTCAGTTGAGTTACCAGATCAGTCATGATCTTGTTGAAAAGCAGAATAAGCCCAGTGGACCAAGTGGCCTACTCCTCTTAATTGGTATGTTTGTTTGTATGGTCAGTGTGTTGTTAGGGCCCATAATCTTTGCAGTAATCAGCTACCTCTTGAAAACATGTGGAATAAATTGAATTGACTGAAGACTTATGAATTGACTAAAATGGTGCAAATGCTTCAGCTGTTCCTTTTGCACTGACTTGTTGGGGCTTGTTGTGATTGGGAATGGGAAGGTTTGTGAAACTTCTCATTTTAGTGATGAAAATTGGAGTCTTCCACCCAGACCACATTCTATTCTCTACCTACCAACCTACCTACCAAATACTGTTCAGAATGGTGGAACATGGATTCATCAGCTGAGAGTGAGTGGGAGGTGGGAATCAGCAAAAGGATTTTTGCCCATGAATGACCACGTGCCATGAGACATCAATTTTTAGGGCTCCCACAATAACTCCTTTCTGATTATATGCACTCAATGGTCATTCTGTTGGATGTTCAGAATAAGCCCAGAAATAGTGATGAAGAAATTGAGCATTAGTTGTACAACAAGATAAAAATGACTGTCAGGCTGTTTCCTGACTAGTCTGTGGGACATCACGTTGAATTTTGACACATATTGCCAGATGTTTCCAGAGCTTTACACGGTTAACCAGGCCGAGTGCATTTTTATAATTTAAGTTGATGCTGGTTGTTTCAAGTATATAACTTTTCAGGAGCAATTTGAGAAACTAAGTGGCTTGCTCAGCCATTTCAGAGGGCAGTAAAAGTCAGCCATATGCTGTGTGTCTGGACAGCAGACTTCATTCCCTGATGAACTTAGGTGAATCAAAGAGATTTTTGTAACAATCCATTAACTTGATTAGATTAGATTCCCTATTGTATGGAAACAGGCCCTTTGGCCTAACAAGTCCACACCAACCCACCCAGGCCCATTCCCCTACCCTGTATTTACCTCTGACTAATGCACCTAACACTATGGGCAATTTAGCATGGCCAATTCACCTAACCTGCACATCTTTGGACTGTGGGAGGAAACCAGAGTACTCGGACGAAACCCATGTAGACACGGGGAGAATATGCAAACTCCACGCAGACAGTCGCCCGAGGCTGGAATCAAACCTGGGTCCCTGGCGCTGTGAGGCAGCAGTGCTAACTACTGAGCGACCGTTAATATAGCTACTTTTCATTTAACGTTTTCTTCAAAACTGATTAATTATTTGAGTTTCATTCCTGAAGGTGTCATGGTGGGATTGAATTCATATCACTGGAGCATTATAGCAAACCATTGGATCACTAAAAGCATTACTGCACAGTAATGTTGCCTCACAGCGCCAGAGACCCGGGTTCAATTCCCGCCTCAGGCGACTGACTGTGTGGAGTTTGCACGTTCTCCCCGTGTGTGCGTGGGTTTCCTCCGGGTGCTCCGGTTTCCTCCCACAGTCCAAAGATGTGCAGGTCAGGTGAATTGGCCATGCTAAATTGTCCATAGTGTTAGGTAAGGGGTAAATGTAGGGGTATGGGTGGGTTACGCTTCGGCGGTGCCGTGTGGACTTGTTGGGCCGAAGGGCCTGTTTCCATACTGTAAGTAATCTAATCTAATCTAATCTAAACCATTGGATCACTAGCTCGGTGACATAATCTTTATGGCACCAGTCCATGCTACCGTTATCTACGGCCATATCACAATACACTACGTAAAAAAGTTCTTTCACACTTCATCCAAATAATATTTCAAGATGACAACACCATTTCTTTGTCAACAACAAAAATAGTTTAATTTACTTCCAAGAATGCACCATATTGCCATGTGGTCTTGATATCGTTGTTGAGTTAACAACAAGTTCCTAACAATCTCACACTTTCACATTTGGAGTACCAATATACATCACTGCAGACCAGCAATTTGGTGGGGTTTGTACACATTTGTCCTTATATGATGAATTCCAGCTTTTTACTGCCCTGTCGCCCAAAGTGCAGAGCAGAAATTGGATGTTTGCACAAAGAGATTAAATGTTCATTCATGGTGAAACATGCCAGTCTTAGCAACAGCAGGTGCCTGGAATAAATTGTCTTTATATTCTGTCTGTACAATGTGTGGCCTTGAGACAGAAAAACTCAAGTTTGAAAGTTAGACATATGTTATTATTTATGAATATTTTATCATTTTAGGAATGGTAAATTTATTTCTGCTTAATTGTTACTCAAAGGCCATGGTTCGCATCTTAAAACTAATTGCTTAAGTGTTGTTTATGAAGCTATTATATTTGGGTTTTCAGACAACACTGCTTACATTTATTTTATTATTGTGCTGCTATACACCTCAGTATAGCATATTAAATATATTACTTTGAGAGAAGTTAGGTTGATTCTAATCATATTTGGGAACAATGTGTGATGCTGGCAGGGTGGTGGATGTTTAGGCTTATTTACTATGGGTCATTTTATTATATCTTTGCTTACTTTCAAGTCAACCAAGGCTCCAGCTAAAGGCAATTGGGGTCTGAATTGAAATGTAAATGTTGTTGCCCAGTGACAGTTTTAATGCTGGAACATGGGAACGAATACCTCGATACATGCCTACCAGAGAAACTTTATTGGTACTCGTACTGACTGGAAGAGACCAGAGTATGTGAAATTTCTTTAATCCTTGGAAAGATTCCTTTCAAGCCTGAACGAGAGAGATCCTCAGGGCCCAACAAAGAATTCTGAGCCAGCCGATTCTTTGTGTTTTCTTTTCCTAATGAAATAATATTGGTTCTGCAAATCTTTTCTCTACCTAGCCCATCCTCAGTATTCCTTTATCCTTGGGACCACTTGAATTCCAGCTCCCATGCTCCAGCACTTACACCATTCCGAACTGTCGCAGTTGAAGGCCTGGTCCTTAACTTACTCTCTATGTTTAGGTGCACTGCCTATTTAGGCTCCACACATACTGATCCCACATAGAGTTACAATCTGCTCCATTGGTAGCATGTCTGAACATCTAGATTGAATACCATTTTAAATGTCTGCGGTGTCTTCACTTCTCTCCTCTTTTTTGCAGAGATTTTTACACAGTGGAGGTTCAGCTTCCCAGTAGATTGTTTGAAGTTTTGCCGCAAGAGATTAAAGATGGAAAGCTGCTGCGTGTGCACCCAGTATTTTTTAACATTGGAATAAATGAACAACAAACTCTGGCAGAGAGGTACACATGTATCATTTTGTTTATAAAATGTGCCCCACATTGTGCACAGAGTTGTTTTTGAGTAACTTAATTCAATCAAAGTTATGTTTGCTATATAGTGGAAAGTTGGAGTAAGAATTCTTGAATTGTTGGGCATTTGCCAGTTTTGTATAAATCTGCACTAAGGGGCAAGTTATACAGTTCTCTCATCTCTACATTACCTTTGGTATATTAAAGACCTGAACCAATTATCCACTCAACTGATTTCTTCCTCCCCATTAAAGCCTCAGTCCTCCATTGATTATTGGCCTGGATTCCCTGTTCATGTCTGAGGTGAAATTTGAACCCACAATCTCTGACTCAGGCAAGAATGCTAGCACTGAGCACAGCAGACATTTAAATATAATGACAAAAAATATCTTCAAATACTGTTGTTATATCTTGAGTGTTGAACAAAAATCCATTTGATAAGATGAACAGTGCTCTTTTATGCTACAAACTTGATTATTAGAAACAAAGGTACACATAAAATCTCAGTGCTACTGACAGGCTTTGCTACTGCTGATGATAAACAGAAGGGGCCTGAAGACCGATATGTCAACTGGACCTGATAGAATGCACCTTAGGAAATTAAAGGAAATATCTGCAGAGAGAATGGATGCACTTGTAGTAATCTCCTGGGAACCCTTGATTCTGGAAAAGAACATGAAAACTATGAACAGGAGCAGGCTATCCCGCCCTTCGAGCCTGCTCCACCATTCAATAACATCATGGCTGACCTTTTTGTGGCCTCAGCTCCACTTATCTGCCCTCTCACTATAACCCCTAATTCCTTTACTGTTCAAAAAAGTATCTATATTAGCTTTGAAAACACTTACTGAGGAAGTCTTAACTACATCACTGAGCACAGTGGAGGCTAGTACAAATGCAGCATTTAAAAGGCATCTGGATGGATATATGAATAGAAAGGGTTTAGAGGGATATGGGCCAAGTGCTGGCAAATGGGATTAGATTAGGTTAGGATATCTGACCGGCATGGATGAGTTGAACCGAAGCGTCTGTTTCCGTGCTGTACATCTCTTGACTCTATTAGGCTACTTAGAAAGATAAGTGTTATTATTAGCATGGATAGAGAATTGCCTGACTAATAGGAAACAGAGAGTCAGAATAAGGGGGATGTTTTCAGGATGGCAACATATAACCAGTGGAGGTACACAGGAATCATCTTGGAGCCACAGCTATTTACAATACATATTAATGACTTGGATGAGTAAAGTGAATTTACTAAAGCCAAGTTTGCGGATGGCGCAAAAATAAGTGGTAAGGAAGGAGTGAGGATAATGCAAAGAGTCTGCAGAGGGATATAGACAAGTTAAGTGAGTGGGCAAAAACTTGGCAGATGGAATATAATGTGCGAAAATGCGTGATTGGTAGGAAAAATAAAGGAGTTGGATATTATTTAAATGTAGAAAAACTTTAGACAGCCACAGAACAGAGGGATTAGGGTGTCTTAGTCTATGACCACAAAAAGCTAGCAATTAAACTCAGCCAGTAATAGGGCAGACCAATGGAATGTTGGCCTTTATTTCAAAGGGAATGAAGTATAAAACTTGGAAGGCTTCGCTACAACTACATAAGGCACTAAACAGCACAGCTGTAATACTGTGAACAGTTTCAGCCCCCTTATCTAAGGAAAGATATACTGGCATTGGAGGCAGGAAAGAGAAAATTCACAAGGCTGATACCAGCTACGGAAGGACTCTTATGGGAAGAGATTGAGTGAGTAAATTTGGCCTATACTTATTGGAATATGAAGAATGAGAGGCAACCTTATTGAAGCATACAAGATTCTTTAGAAGACTTGACAGAGTGGGGGAGCTTAGGATCAGAGGCTATAATCACATTTCAGGCAGAGATGAGGAAGAAATTCTTCCTTCAGAAGGTTGTGAATACATGGAACTCTATCATAGAGAGCGGTTGAAGATGGGTCATTAAGTACATTTAAGGCTGAGATAGATTTTTTTTTAATCGGTATGGGAATCAAGGGTCATGGGGAAAAGACGGGAAAGTGGAGTTGGGAATTATCTATGATCAGCTATAACCTCATTGAATGGTGGAGCAGACTCTATGGACTGAATTGCCTGCTTCTGCTCCTATGTTTTATAATCTAACCATGGTTTCTGGTTAAAATCAAACACCTTAAAGTCTCTAAAGGCATTTAAACTACCCAATTTTCCTTTTTGTAGTAGACATAGGGGTGGCACGATGGCTCAGTGGTTGGCAACTGCTGCCTCACAGCACCAGGAACCTGGGTTCAATTCCCCACCCTCAGGCAAATGTCTATGTGGAGTTTGCACATTCTCCCTGTGTCTGCGTGGGTTTCCCCCCACAGATCAAAGATGTATAGGTTAGGTGGATTGACCATGCTAAATTGTCCATAGTTTCCAGGGATGTGCAGACTTGTTGGATTAGCCATAGGAAATGCAGAGATATAGGGATAGGTTAGTGAAGTGGGTCTGGATGGGATCATTTACAAAGGGTTGGTGTGGACCCGATGGACCAAATGGCCTGTTTCCACACGGTCAGGATTCTATTTTATATTTTCTTAAAACTTTATAATCATATTTTTGTCTGTGTTTGATGTCGCATTTTTATTTTTCTTGGACATCATAAGTAATAAAATTCTTTTTCTTTCACTTAAGAAAATCTTGTAATTGGCTTCTTAATTTTCATATCCACCATAGAACATAGAACATAGAACAGTACAGCACAGAACAGGCCCTTCAGCCCATGATGTTGTGCCGACCATTGATCCTCATATATGCACCCTCAAATTTCTGTGACCATATGCATGTCCAGCAGTCTCTTAAATGTCCCCAATGACCTTGCTTCCACAACTGCTGCTGGCAACGCATTCCATGCTCTCTCAACTCTGTGTGTAAAGAATCCGCCTCTGACATCCCCTCTATACTTTCCTCCAACCATCTTAAAACTATGACCTCTCGTGTTAGCCATGTTTAATTGAATTGTGATCTAGTTACATGCAAAAAAAATTAAGTCTTTGATGGGGCCTCAAGAAGAGGAGAGACGGTTCAGCTCTCCTCACCTAGCTGTAGCAATTGTTTGACTTCAAGTAAATCATGAAGTACAAACTTGAGGTGGAATAACTCAATTTCATATATTTTTATTGATACATTTTTGTTATTCTGCTATCATAATGAGGTATAAAAGGAGGATGCTTTACCACACAGCAATTATTCAACATTGCAAAGTACTGTGGAAAGTAGATATCTGGAATAAAAACAGTGTTAGAAGCCCTCAGCAGACGCTACAAGACCTGTTGAGGATTTCTAGCATTTTCTGATTCATTTAGGATCAGTTGTTTGGTTCTATTCAAAATTGGTAGTCGTATCCTATTTGTTTTCATAACACATAGATTATTACTGTGCAATATTTCAGAAACAAAATCAAATGTTGATTTATATTCCTCAGTGCCCAGATTTAATTCTGCTAGTCAATAAGTAATAAATTGATTTGTTGTGTTTCCTTTTCCTGGAGGATTGGGATATGTGTCATCAGACCGATGTTTCCTGTACTCAGCTCAAACCAACTATCATCAGTGGAAGATGTTTGTCATAAAATACAAAATGTCTCACAGGTTCCTTTCATTTGATATTTTCCACTCCCCTTAAGACATCCATCATTCACTTCCTTTCCTAAAATAAACAAGCTCCATTCATTTAACCTTTCTTCTGCAAATTCCCTAAATATCTTGCCACTTCTTCTAATATGTGCCTGTTTTTTGTGCAACTGGAAACATACTTAACACAAAGGAAGATGAATATGGTGGTCAGAGACAGTATTGCTGGAGATTATCAGGGTAATGTCCTGGGCGTAGATTCTTTAACAGCTTTGTCTGTTATGATTCACTAGGCTAATTTTTTTGTAAATCTAGCCCAGCTATTTAAGTTGTACCAAACATTAAAATTGTTTTCATAAAGATACAGTACCCTATTTTACCTGATTTTCAGATAAAAGTTGACAGAAAGCACAGATCAGGCTTCTGTACGAAACAAAAATTATACTTGATTATAGTTACTTAGACTTACAGCTATGGATAAACAGATAAAAATCATTCATATTTAACACTACTAACAAAAACTGCAACCCCTTATAAATAATCCCTTGTACATCTACACACATACACGCAAACACAAACAAACAGATAGGGAAATTAGATTATTAACGGAGGTAGCAAAAAGCTGGAAAGTCAGTTCAGTTGTTTTGACTTCCTGCTTCCAGTGTCAATGGGATCCTACTTCAGCTAGCTAAGCCCTTTATATTTAATTGTCTTTATTTGGAAGCTTTTGTTGGTTGTAAGAAGTACAGAGCACTGATTCACTTGGAAAATATCGTTGATTTATCAAATCAAAAATCACGGTTTACAGCAACCTTTGCAGAAAATGTAACTCGTTTCCCTCCAGTTTAACCAGTGTTTATTAGTGCTGAGAACATGCAGTGTTCTGGAGAGAACAACAGCATCAACTTCTTAAGCTGGCTAAGAGCCAATCAGCTTCACTTGTAAAAAAGAAACTCTTCAGCTCCTGATCATCTGTGTATTGCAGAGACTAATAGCCACAGCAAACAGAGTTCACATAGGTAATGAATTCCTTGCTGTGAAATTATGCAACCATCCTGGTAAATCCCTGTTTTCTTAAAAACAGTTCTTTCTCCTTGTAGTCCATAATTTTTAAAGACACAAAAAAAGACACTTCTTAAATGTCAATGACCAGCAATTTAAGTTGTACCAAACATTAAAATTGTTGGTAGCAAAGTCTAAAGTGGGGTTGTTTTTCTTCTCCATTCACAAATTTTCAGTTTGTAAACTAATCCATACCAGTACAGCAATAACTGGACAAGTACTAGACTCAGGCTGACAAGTGGTATGTAACATTTTCAGCACAAAGGGTCTAATCACCACCTGTTGACGCTCAATTTGATTGCCATTATCAAATCCACCACTGTTTACATCAAGGACCAACCATTGATCAGAAACTCAACTGGACTAACATAACAAATATTGTGGCTAAGAAATGTCAGAGGCAGAGAATTCTCACTTATTGACTCCTTAAAACCTTTCTACTTTAAAAACTTAAGTTATTATTATATTGATGTGCTCCCTGCCCTCTGGAATGGATACAATTGCAACAATGCATAAACTTAATACCAAACAAAAAAAGCAATTTGCTTGATTGGTAGCTTGTCTATCAGTTTAAATTGCTGGTACACTGTGCTATTGTCCAAGATTCTTCAATGAAATCTGCCAAACTTCCAAACAACAGCAACTAGAAGAACAGTAGCCAGTGTGGTATGGTAGCATTATTAGATTCAGGTTACTCTCTAAGTAACTCAATTTTCAGCGCTAAATATGCCTCACGTTTCTTCATTTTCACTGGATCAAAATCCTGGAATTGCGTATTTAACAGCATTGATGATCTACTTTCAAACAGATAAACTGTAACAATCCTGGAGAAGGATTCACCAACATGCTCTCAAGTGGTGGTCACTATTGCAGCCTTGTTAGTGATGGCTACATCCCAAGAATGAATGAAAATAATCTTAGCAATAGTTTTTCTTTCATTAACATTCTGTTAGGTCTGAAGTGTCCTATGAGTTTGACCTTTAAACGCTGATCTTCCACATCCATTTATTGTCCCTCATGAACATCTACAGGTGAGGAGTAAGTTTTCATATAGGAGCTGACAGCAGTTAGCTGTACTTCACTTTTTTTTCCCCCTTCTATTAGATCTGAATCCAAACTAAATTGTGAGTAATCTGCAGTTTTCTTCAAGTAAACATGAGAAGACTGAAGTCACAAACTCCATTTCTCTGCTACAGATTTCAGTCCCTTTCTCAGCCACTACTCTCTGATGAACCAGATAATCTTAATATACTATTTGCCCAGTAGCTGAGTGTGTAATCCCAAGTCCTTGCTATCACAAGGAGTTTCTCTTTTTGCATCATTGCCACCTCTGCCTCTGGGCAAACTGTTGCTAAAACCTCATATGTTTTGGCCATATGCATGCTCTCCAGGTCAGCGTCCCAACTCAATCTCAGCAGAAGGTTCAGCTTATTCAAAAATATACTATGCATATTCTATCCTGCCTTGAAGTCCAACTCATCCATTACCCTTATCCTTGTTGACCTAAATACTCTCATAATCCCCCAACACCTCTAACTATTAATGGCTTCACTCATTTTTATCTCTATAGTGTTCTCTAAGCTACAACTCCTATGCCACTTCTACCCCACCCCCCCCAACTAAGATCTCTGCTTATTCTGGATGTAGGTTTGCTCGCTGAGTTGGAAGGTTCATTTTCAGACGTTTCGTCACCGTACTAGGTAACATCTTCAGTGAGCCTCCGGACAAAGCATTGCTGATGATTCCTGCTTTCTCTTTAAGTGTTTGGGTTTCTTTGGGTTGGTGATGTCATTTCCAATGGTGATCCATCCAGAGCCTCAACCTGAGCTACAAATCTTCTCAGAACTCGCTAATCTCTGCTTGTTTCTGAGTATGCCATTTTGTGTATTTATACACTACTTATCCTACTATTGACAATCATGTCTTTAACAACCCAAACCCTTTGCCTGAGAGTTCCCTTCCTAAGTTCTGGCCTTCTAACTAACTTGCTTCCTTCATGGTCCTTATAAGCATCTGTCCTTTGGCTCAATTCTTGGTAAGGCTTTCTACTAACTCCCCCATTAATTGGCCATATAAACTCAAATTGCTGTTGTAGTTTGTATTTATATTTTAATCATCTGTTTGGAAGGAACATAGAGAGCCATTTTGCTTTCCTTTGTTATATAAAATGAAATGCATAATATTTCTATAAAATGTTATTTTTTTATGTCCATACGAGTTGCAAACCCTTCTTTTCTCAGATTGCTTTCGTTCTGGAATAATGGTAACTGGATAGCTCTTGATACTAATGATGCATACAAAACCGCACAAGAAGAAAATTAATCCAACTAGAATTGTATAATAGTGACACTGGTTCAAATAAAAACATGACAAAGTAATTTCACCAATAACTATGGGCAATTGCTAGCTATTCCAAAGCCATATTTTAGCATACATTCTCTGATCAGCACCTAAAATTATGAAGGAGAAGGTGAGGATTGCAGATGCGAGAGACCAGATTCAAAAAGTGTAGTGCAGGAAAAGCACAGCCAGTCAGGCAGCATCCCAGGAGCAGAAGTGTTGATACTTCGAGCATAAGCTCTTCATCAGGAATGTGGCAGGATGCCCAAGGGGGCTGAGAGATAAATGGGACGTGGGTGGGACTAGGGGAAGGTAGCTTGAAATGTGATAGTAGATGAAGGTGGGGGTGGTGATGATAGGTTGGAGTGGAGGATGGAATGGATAGGTGGGAAATAAGATGGACAGGTAGGACAAATCAAGCGGGCAGTACCAAATTAGAGGGTTGGGGGAGGGGAGATCAGGAAACTGGTGAAATTGACATTGATCCCAAATGGTTGAACGGTCCCAAGGCAGAAGAAGAGGTGTTCTTCCTCCTGACGTCGGGTGGCTAGAGTTTGGCGGGGGAGGAGGCCCAGGACTTGCATGTCCTTGGCGAAGTGGAAGGGGGAGTTGAAGTATTCGGCCACAGGGTGGTGGGATTCTTTATTGCATGTATCCCGGAGATGTTCTCTGAAATGTTCGCAAGTTAATATCCTATCTCCCACATATAGAAGACACTATGTCGAGGGCAACAGACACAGTAGATGAGGTGTTTGGAGGTGCAGGAAAATCTCTGTTGGATGTGGAAAGATTCTTTGGAGCCTTGAGTGGAGGTGAGGGAGGAGATATAGGCGCAGGTTTTACACCTCTTGTGGTGACAAGGGAAGGTGCCGGGAGTGGAGGGTGGGTTGGTGGGGCGGGGGGGTGGGTGGGGGTTGGACCTAACAAGGGAGTCATGCAGGGACTGGTCCCTGCAGAATGCAGGTAGGGTTGGGGAGGGAAATATATCTCTGATTGTGGGGTCTGATTGTAGGCGGTGAAAATGACGGAGGATGATGCATTGCATCTGGAGGTTGGTGGGGTGGAAGGTGAGGACCGGGGGCTTCTCTCTTTGTGTTGATTAAATGGTGTTGAAGGGCAGAGGTGTAGGAAGTAGAGGAGATGCACTGGAGGGCATTATTGACCACATAGGAGGGGAAATTGTGGTCCTTGAAGTAGGAAGCCATCTGGAATGTTTCTAGCCACCCGACGTCTGGAGGAAAAAAACCTCATCTTCTGCCTTGAGACCCTCCAACCACATGGGATCAATGTCGATTTCACCAGTTTCCTGATCTCCCCATCCCCCATCTTATCCAAGATTCAAACCTCCAACTCGGCACCGTTCTCTTAAACTGTCCATCTTTCTTCTCACCTTTCAGCTCCACTCTCCACATGAACCTAGCGCCGTCACCCCCAACGTTTGTCTACCTATCGCATTCCCAGCTACCTTCCCCCTCCCATTTATCTCTCAGCCCCCTTGGGCCCCACCCGCCCACATTCCTGATGGAGAGCTTATGCTCGAAACGTCAACTCTTCTGTTCCTCGCATACTGCCTGACCATATCTAAAATTATGGATCTCTTTTAATCCAGATTCTTTGTTTTAAAGTTCTTGTGCTAGCTGTCACCCCCTATTTAAAAACTAACCAGACAAATTGAAATATGGCTGTGGATACTTGGTGACAATAAGCCCTGACTCATCTGTGAAGTCCGTACGTTTAATTACCCTGACAACATTCATTTTGGCTCACATATAAAGATTGCCCATTTGCATGACATAACAGAAAACTGCTGGTATCTGTAGTTGAAATTGTCTTGAACTCAGAACTATGTCCATCACGAATCATACTGAATTTCTTTAGGAAATTCAAGAGAAAATTAGAAGATAACTTTTTCAGCACTTATTTCTGATGGGTTGACAGTAAATAACTGAAACACACAGACCATCACAGGTCTGAGTTTGGTCATTCATACAGTCAGAGAGTCAGTAAGGTACAGCGGAAGCCATTGAGCCCATGATTAATGCCAACTGTCTGTTAAGCAAACCCACCAGTCCAATTCTCCTGTCCTATCCCGTGGCCCTGTCAATTTATTTTGCTTTAGGGCCTAAACAATTTCCTTTTTAAATTTTTCATAATCTCTGCTTTTTTGATAACTTATTCATATGATGTGATGCTGCTGGCAAAGCCAATGTTTGTGGCCCACACATAATTGGCCTGAGAAGATGGTGGTGAGCTGCCATCTTCAACTGCTGTAGTCTTTGGAATGTAGGGACACCCACAGTGCTGTTAGGCAAGGAGTTCCAGAGTTTTAACCCAACAACAGTGAAGAGACAGTGATATAATTCCAAGTAAAGGAATTACTTGGAGGGGAGGGGAACTTGTAAATGGTTGTGTACACATACATTTGCTGCCCTTGTCCTTCAAGGTGGTAAAGATTGCAAGTTTGGAAGGTGCTGTCAGAGGAGCCATAGTAAGTTACTGTAGTGCATCTTGTAGATGTTACACACTGCTGTCGCAGTGTGTCAGTGGTATGGGAACTGATTGTTAAAGGTGATGGATGGGTTGCCTATGAAGTGGGCTGCTTTGTCTTGGATGGTGCCAAGCTTCATGAGTGTGATTGGGCTGCAGTTATCAGGGCAAGTAGTGGTATTCCATCATACTCCTTAAATTTTATTTCGTAGATTGTGGCCAGGCTTTGCAAATCAGGAGCAGAGTTAGTTACTGCAGGATTCCTATCACTCTGATCAATTCTTGTTACCACTATATTTATATGGCTAGTCCTGTTCAGTTTCTGGTGAATGACAAAACCCAGACTGTTGAGAGTAGGGCTTTCATTGATCATAATATCATGAAACATCAAGTTAAAAATCACACACCACCAGGTTATAGTCCAACAGGTGTTGGACTATAACCTGGTGTTGTGATTTTTAACTTTGTACACCCCAGTCCAACACCGGCATCTCCAAATCATGAAATATCAAGGTCAATAGTTAGATTATCTCTTGTTGGAGATGGTCACTACCTGGCGCTTGTGCAGTGCAGGTGATACTGGTCACTTATCAACGCAAGTCTTAATATTCACAGGTCTAATTACATTAGGACATGGAACTGCTTCAGTATTTGAGTTGAAGATGGTGGAGCATTACACAATCATCAGCAAATATTCCCATTTCTGACCTTATTGATAGAGGGTAGGTCCTTGAAGAAGCAACTAGAGAAGGTTCATTCTGATTTTGCCAGGGCTCCTTGATTTCATACTTAGTTGAATATTGCTTTGATGTCAAATGGCCTTATAAAGATGGCATGGAAACAAGAGATGTCAGTCTCTTAATATCTGTTAAATGACGAATTGTTCTCGGAACAGCATGTGCTGAAATCTCAAGGATTGAGAGACATCACACGAACATGATAAGGAATCTTTTTAAACTTCATTCATCAGATGTAGGCATAACTGGCTAGGCCAGAAGGCAGTTAAGAATTAACCATATTGCTGTGGGTCTGGAGTCACGTGTAGGCCAGATCAGGTAAGGATGGTAGTTTCCTTTCTTAAGGGGCATTAATGAACCAGATGTGTTTTTGCTGTTAATCAACAATCGATTCATGGCCATCATTGGCTCCTAATTCCAGATTTTTATAGAACTCAAATTCCGCCATCTTGCTATGGTGGGATTTCAACCTGGGTCCCCTCAAAATTAGCTGGGTCTCTAGATTAACAGTTCAGCAATAATGCCACTAGGCCATCCCTCCTCTAATTAAAGTGGTGGGTTTGGTAAGATATTGCAAGAAACCCCATTAGACTTCAAGGTATAAAACCCTCCAGAAAAACTCAACCAATTTCGATTTAGCTAACAAAACCCTAAGGAATAAATAACCCCTGTGGACCAATAGAACTGAAAACAAAGGATAAAATGTGATGTCTGCAGAATTTCCTGTTGATTAAGATGAATTGTGTGGATTCATGAAGTTGTCCAATTCCGATTCTAGCCAACTTCTATTCAAGTCTTGAGAATTGGTCATACTCCACCATTTAAGATCTTAACCAGGTGGTCTGAAATGTTTGTATTTAGAATCTTTTTCAGGTATTTAAGGACTTCTGCCAGGTGAGAGAGGGAGATAACTTGCAACTTCTGGCAGTTTCCTTTCTCTAACTGCTGGGTCTGCAGAACAGAAATCTAAGACCAGAGAGGGGAGCGAGAGAACTAGTAGTATAGTGGCTCCAAGTCTGGTCAACCGGGTGTTTTGCAATAACTAAGACAATAAATTCTCCTGCTTATCTTCTTAAAAGCTTTGGTTTAGTGGTTCCCTAAAGCCACTTGATTCAGAGCAAAAAGTAGGTGGCTTCCTCAGTTATTGGACTGTTGACTTCAGTTTCCAAGAAATCACAAGGTAAGAGTGCTCTCAATGCAGAAAATGTTCACAGCACTTGGTAAACTAGTTGGGGAAGTCTAAAGTATTACAAATGTTGTGCAAGTGTTTTTCCACATTATAAAGTAAATGATACTTGATAATTTTAACCTGGAAGCCCTATGTGATGTCATTGTTTGAGCACAACAGTTTATGGTTGATATGTCCATTAAAAGTGTGTGCAATGGGAAATGTTTTTAGTGTTGTTTCACTATTGTACACTATAATTTCCAGATTTTACATGATTATAATTATGTAAAATTCCACTTTTAGCATGTCCAACAATTATCCTTCAAAAAAGTAGATGATCTATTTTCTCATTATTGCTATTTGTGGGAACCATATGCACAAACTAATTCCACCACTTTACCACACTATAGTTGTGTCTTTCAATGTATTTTGTTACCCCTGAAATATTTTTGGATGCATTAAAGTTATGAAAGCTACTTTATAAACTCAAGTTTGAAATGTTCTTTAGGCTTACGTTAAATATTATGGTAAATTGAAATAGACTGATCAGAAAATGTCTTTATCCTTAGGTTTGGAGATATTTCTCTACAGGAAATTATCAATCAAGAGAATTTTAAATTACTCAGTAAATATTATAAAATATTTCAAGAGAATCTAACATCAAATTGTAAGTATTCACTTGTTTCAATATTGTTAATTATTCAACAAATAACTAAATATCACTAATGCTTCACATCAGTTTTAAAAGTGCCTAAATATGATTTTCCCTGATCTTGTGAAAAATAGTTAATTAGTACTAGCACAATCTGTCACATGACTGTTACAGAGGTCTAGTTAAACATAAAAGGTATTGAGCATTTAAAATTCCTGGTTACAAGGTATTCAAGAGAAATGGCGAATGTAAAAATAAAGGAGGTAGTGATAATATTTAATAATGATAATATTTAATAATAATGATAATATGATAGTTCTAGAGAAGGACAATTTGCCAGACTCAGACTGAATCTATTTTAGTTGAAGTAAAGGAACAGAAAAAGTTGTGTGATATTGCTGAATATTTACACAAGTCCCAAATTTTAGGAGAGAGAGAGAAAAACAAATTTGTTGGTAAATTTCAGAGAAATGTGAAAGCTGTAGAATGGAATTTCACCCGGTGGTAACGAGCTATGAAGTACAAATAGACTATCACCTTTCCTCCTGTGGGAAACTGAGGTGGAGATAGCAAAAGCTCTTACCATAAACTTTTAATCCTCCTTTGATTTTAGAGTGGTGCCATAAGACAGGAAGTTGTAGGTGCCCCAAGAATGATTCAAAGGTGGTGCTGTGGCAGAGAGCCGATAAAGCTAGCAACTATATGCTAATCAGTCTAATGTCAGTGGTGGGAACTACTAGAGATGATGGCCACAATGGGTTATTCTGGTGTACAGGAGAAGATGATTGGCAGGGCTATAATAATAGGGGATTCGATTATAATAGGAACAGACACACGTCTGCCACTGCAAAAGAGAGTCCAGAATGTTGTGTTGGCTGTCTGATATTACGGTCAAGGATTTCTCAGAGTGGCCGCAGTGTGTTCTGAAGGGGTAAGATGACCAGCCACTCATCGTAGCTTTTATCAGTACTAACCTAGGTTTAAAATAAAGAATGAGATCTTACAAGCAGAATATAGGGAGTCAGGACATAAATTATAAAGTAAACCTCAAAGGTTTTAATCTCATGATTGGTTCATGTGCCACGTGTTAGTGAGCATAGAAATAACAAGATATACAAGAAGAATATGTGGCTACAGAAATAGTGTGGGAGGGAGAGATTCAGATTCCTGGGATATCGGACTGCTTCTGAGGAAGGTGGGATTGTTACAAGCAAAAAGGGCTACATTTGGGCAGGACTTTAATCTAGAACGGCAGGAGGATGGGAGACAGAGAAGAAAGCAGGATAGAAACAAAACACAGAAATGTAAGAAGCAAAAGTGGAAGTCAGGAGAAACAAAGGCAAAAACCAAAAGGTGCCATAGTGCAAAATAAAGTTAAAATGATAACAAGGTACAAAGTTAAATGGACAGGTATAAAGTCTTTGTGTTTCAGTAGCATGTCCAGTAAGGTAAATAAATTAGCTGTGCAATTAGATATAAACTGTTATGACATTGTTATGATTACATAGATATATCTGCAAGATGACCAAGAATGGGAACGCTAATGTCCAGGGATATTTCAGTATTGACGAAAGACAGACAAAAATTGAAAGGGAGTGGGGTAACTTTGTTAATGAGGGTGAGCTCAACGCAATAGTGAGAAACAATTTGATTCTGAAAATCATGATTGGAATCTGTGTGGTGCGAATAATAAACACCAAAGGCCGAAAATGTTCTTGGAGGTCTGTAGGCCCCTTATAGAGTAATGGAGATGTAATGAAACAAAAAATCAAAAGTTCATGCAATAAGGATACAACAGCAATCACAGATGACTTTGATTTATGTACAGATTGGACGAACCAAACCAGCAATTGTATTGTTGAGTCAGATTTCCTGGACTGTATACATAATGACTTTATAGACCAATACTTTGAGCAGGATAAATGAGGACTGCAGATGCTAGAGATCAGAGTCAAAAAGTGTAGTGCTGGAAAAGCACAGCTGCTCAGGCAGCATCCGAGGAGCAGGAGAGTTGATGTTTCAAGCGTTATTCCTGATGAAGAGCTTATGCTTGAAACGTCGACTCTTCCGCTTCTTGGATGCTGCCTGATCAGCTGTGCTTTTCCAATATTTTGAGGAACCAACCAGAGAATAGGCTATTCTAGATTGAGAACTGTGTAATATAACTGTGAGAACTGTGGCCTAACTCATCCCTGCCTTTGGCCCATATCCCTTAATACCTTTTGCTTAACAAAACTGTATCTATCTCTGATATAAACTTAGCAACTGATCCAGTGTCTACTGCCATTTGTGGAAGAGAGTCCCAAACTTTTGTGACTCTCTACCAACCTTTGTGTGCAGATATTTTCTTAACGTCTCTCTTGAACAGTTCTGGCATCCCCAACCAATGGAAATAGTTTATCTATTTTTACACTTTTTCTTTCTGTTAATATATTGGAAACTTTGATCAGGTCACCCTTAATCTTCTAAATCCTGAAGAAGACAGGACCTCATTTGTATAATCTTTCCTCATAATTTAAACCCTGAAGTCCAGGCATTATTCTTGTAACTTTACATGGTGATCTTCCGATGCCAATATATCCTTCCCAGATCTGAGTGGAGTCTAACAGGGTTTGTATAGCTGCAGCATAAGTTCTGCATCCTTGTACTTTAGTCATCTACACCCAAAGGCCAAAATTCTATTCGCTTTCTTATTATTTTCTGCATCTGTTCAAAGTATTTTGAAGATCAATGCACCTTATCCCCCAAGTCTCTTTGGACATCCACTGTATTTAACATCATACCAACTAAAAAGTTCACCAATCTATCCTATTTTGGTCCAAATTGGATAACCTCGCATTTGCTGACATTGAAATGCATCTGCCACATTTTTTCCCATGCACATTGTCAATATCCCTTTGCAAGTTTATGCTATTGTCTACAATGCTACCTAACATTGTGTCCAAAGTTAAAAATCACACAACACCAGGTTATAGTCCAACAGGTTTAATTGGAAGAACTAGCTTTCGGAGTGCCGCTCCTTCATCAGGTGGTTGTGGAGTACACGATTATAAGACAGAATTTATAGCAAAAGTTTACAGTGTGATGTAACTGAAATTATGGATTAAAGTAGAAAGAAACTACTTTTTCAAGCAAGTAAATCATTAACCAGAAGTTGTAAGTTTTAAAATAACTTTTTAAAAATTAAACTGAAAATGTTAACATGAGATCAACCATTACTCGAGTAAATATGCTACATCTGTTTCTGGAATTATTAGAATTCTTTCTGGTCATTACTCAGGAAATGATAAGTATCAGTGCGACATTGCATGGACTTTAGCCACAGCTGTTCAAAGGATTAACATTTTAGTAAGTTTTGTTTTAAATATTTTTGAGAATTTACAGAGTAAACACCTTATATACAAGATTTTACCACAACTTCAGCATTTGAACATTCTCTTACAGGTATAGAGCAGAAGCCTTTCTTTATAATAGTTAACGGTATAAGCCTTGCCATTATTCAATCTATATTATATCAAATTATTTCTGTAGGAGCACCAAAGAGAGTCCCAGACATTTCCTGAAAGGATTGAAGACATATTTGGCCCATTCTTGACCATTGCTAATTGTAGATCTGAGAGAATCAGTGATTTAGCCTGGAATTAGTTTATAAATCACTTGACGAGCTGTCAGCTTCAGGTGGAGCAAAGAGATGAGGAAATGAGGGAAGATGACAAAATATCTTTCAGAAAAGACATGGCTCATTCAATATAAAAAAAAGACTAAGTTATCAATTTTAAAATCTCTCTTTCATTCTGTTAATTAATTAGGAAATCAATATTTTATGTCCATCTCTCTATTTAATATATATAATTCCCTTTCATTATGGATACCGGCTTTAATATTCACAAATTACGTGACTGATTGCAGAAATAATCACTGCAGGAATGGACTGTACTAAATACTGACACTGAAGTTCAAAAATCTATTGCAGTTTGTAATTACTTGATAAATTATGATTTGATTAAAACATTTCTCTTTTCTTGCAGGTCTGCCTCAATTTCAAACTCAGATTGATATAAAAGAATTATTTCAAAGCCTTAGCCAAAACATCCAAGTTCGGAAAAGAAAAAATGTAGAAGTCCTAAAACTTGCTGCTTCGGTAAGTTCCATTTGTTTATTTGAATTTTTTTTTAAAAATCCCTGGTTATAAAATACATAAATTGTAATTATTCCTGGTTTAAATAAGAATAAGCTATGCATCTTATTCACAGCAACATGGACCACATGATAATTCAACTCCAACCATGGCAGTCGACTCAGATTTTGAACAATTTTGCACCTATGTCGCATTCAATTAAATGTGTACATGGCAACTGTCTTGTTAATCTTGTAAAAATCCTTTCAAATAAAATAGCTCCTCAGCCCTGACTCCATTGGCTTCCTATTCTTAATGCACTATGAATTATTGTCTTGCTCATAGACACCTTCACAACCTCACACTCTCCATTAAGCTCAACATTTGAATTCTCACTAAGTAGTATTTCCTTATTTCTACAACAAATTCCAGCTCGAGAAATGTTTAAGCTTGCACATCTGTATGTGTAGATCTTCCATGTACAAAATACCCTTTTTTAAAATTTGTCAATTCTTCTGGACTTTAGTCTTTGACGACCACAGATATCTATTTCCACATGCCACGTGGCTATTTTCCACATGTCAATCAAATTGTTTCAGTTCCAGTTCACTGTCACACCTACACGTGCTGATTTTTGATATGTTCCTTTCAAAGCTAATAACTCTTGTTTTGCTTGGATTCAGTCCATATTTCATGTACTGTATTTATTGTTCTAAAATGTTCTTCTTTACTTCACACCAGACATATGCTTACATTTTCAGTTTCCTTGGCAAACCACTTTACAAATAATCATAATTACAGAGGAACCTCGATTATCCGAATTTCAGAGTGTCCGGTCAAGATCGCAAGGTCCCAATGCTTGGCTAAACTGTGCTATCCAGCTTTCAAGTATCCAAACAAAATATTCCTCATCCATGTCATTTGGATAATCGAGGTTCCTCTGTATTGCCATTTACCATTATTGCGTTTTCACAAGCTCTTTGAGTTTTGAATTATCTTGTAATGTGCCTTGTTATATTTTTCCTTCATGACAATCTTCCCAAATGTTATTAAATGTTTACTATAACAGATGTGATGTATTAATTCTAAATCCTGCACAGGGTCCCAAGATATGTTCAGAATATTGTATTCCAAATTCTAATATGTTATCTGTATCAGCAACTGAATTGCAGATGTATCAGTTTACAAGACAAAATTAGATTGGCATTTATTAGTTGTGTATTTATGCAATGTCCAATTTGTGCTCACTTAGGAATAATCCACATTATCATACTGATAATTGAACAATCAGAGACACTGTGTAACTCAACCAAATTGTTTGTTTCAATGAGAATGGTGTTAGCAGATTGAAGTTTGGTAAGTGTCACCCTGCTACTCAGGACAGGAAGGAGAACAATTGCAGAGCACAGCAGGTCAGTTAGCCTGAAAATTCTGGAATCGAATGTGAAGGAAGTCTTAACAAATAACTTAACAGACTTAACTTAATAGTCTTAACAAATCATTGCATGATCTTGAAAGACAGCACCATATTAGGAAAAGCAATCGTGACAGACAAATATGAGAGCTTTTAGAAAATGCAAGTACAGGTACACGATCCTTTATCGAAATGCTCGGAACCAGCATGTTTTTAGAACTTGGAATTTTTCAAATTTCGGAATAAGTGACAGTTTGACGGTGAAATTTTTAAAAATCTTATCGAACAGCAGACTCACTGTGAGTACTGCAGGCCCTGACACAGAATTGAGGCCTACCAGTGCTGGGCTGCACCCACCCACGTACATCTGAGTGACGTGCATCAAGTAGGTGTGGAGTTGGGTTAACTGTTTGCACACCAAACAACCTTGTTAATGAAAAAAAAGCTTCATGAAGAAACCTTTGAATTTTGGAGCTTTTCGGATTTCGGGATTTTGGATGAAAGGTTGTCTAGCTCTACTTGGGTGGACAAGAGCGTACAAGTAAATGTACTGTACTTGGATTTACAATTCAACTCTGTAAAATGCAGCATAACATGTACCTTTCAAAGGCATCAAACATTGAAGGTCTACCATTATGCCTCTTGCCTGTCCCATCCAAACAACTAATGATAATAGAACTTACATTCTGCCTCCAGCTTGAGAGTTTGACTTCAGTGTGTGCCCTGGTGAATTCTCATCCTCATTTTTCTTCCATATCCTCTTTGTTCTCAGTTTAGCTAGTCTTGAAACTTCACTTTTCTTCAAATGTTTAGAATCATCTATTACTCTATTGACCGTTTACTTCTCTATTATGTAGCGACATTTTCCAATTGGCCTGCATATGTTTTGTTCATCGTGTTTCCACATGCTGCAGCAAACTGTCAACACCGAAATTGATCTAGCGTGCATCTGTGTAGTCATGAAGTTCGGCATCTTGGCAGCACAGTTACAATTATGGCTACACAGGCACCAAAGCAAATAGTTGTACAGGCAGAACAAAGATAATTTTATAAACGTGAGAATTTATGTACAGTGCAATGTCAGCTGTGTCACCAAAGTGCCGTCAATAGGGTTTTATCTTTCTACCTCGGTCTGGTGGCTTGGCGTCCTAGTCCTTTGGAAAGAGGGCACACTTTCTTTTGCACTACTCCCTCCACCAAGACCGCAGTGTCATTGTCTGAGAAACATGGCACCATCTTCTCCCTTCTCCGGCATTTCAGAATCTGTCTGTCATCAAGCAGGGCAGCTTCAGATGCCAGCGTCCCATTCAAGTACACAGCCATTTTAAACATGGAAGCAGGGATGTTGGTCTTTTGGCAGAATCTACTGAGTGGCAAGTTGATTGAGGAATGATGCAAGGTAGGAAGGGATAGAATCAGATGTAAGGAATGCATTGAGCCAAGTAGTAGGTAGTTACTGAAATGCATTTGGCAGGATACAATGAGAATTCTTGCTGCACTTGTGGTAAAATTCCCTCCAAACAAACTCAATACAACTTTTACTTGGGCAAAAATTCAAAGCCATGGAAATTTCATTATAAATCTCCCTCTAGTCTGAAAAAAAAATTAATCTTTACTCAATTTTCATGTCCCTCAGCTCATTTCCTATTCATATTCTTGCTGGCTCTTTTATTCGAGCCATTTCACATGCAGTGATGTTCTGAAACTTCCTTTATGGGCAAGTATCAGGATGCCTAGGAAACTCACTCCAATTGTTCAAATTAACTGTAGAAGTTGATATATTGTTGCCAAATTTCAGTGTATTTATATTTTTGAATACTTTAATCACCTCACCCACCTACCGATAATCCAGACAGTCTTCCTGACTAAAGTTATCCTCGTGTCTATCTTTCTGAAAATGAATGTAGTTGGTCCCCACTGGACAGTATGATTGTGTTGATTTTCTGTAATTGTGCTAAAATTGTGTCCACCTTTTCCCACCTCCATCCTTAAATGTAAACAAGTCTGTAGTGATTGTAACAAGGTCAGACAGATAGACTTCATAGAATATGAGTTCCCTGATTGGGGCTGTTAACCTGGTCCATTTCCGGCATCATGCCGTTATTTGGGAAACTTGACTCGTTTGTTCCTGCCATGGAAATCTGGGCCCATTGTATGGAAAGACTGCATTACTTTTTCCAGCCAAATGACATTGGGGCAGATGAAAAGCAATGAATAATTCTCCTGACAGCTTGTGGACCCACAGCTTTTACCAATATTATGAGCCTAACCTTTCCTGAGGCCCCAGGTACTGAAGCCTTTCGAGAGTTCATGGATTTAGTTAAGGAATACTATGCCACTCCTCTATCGGTTTTACTCAGTAATTCGAGGACCCGGAGAATCTGTGTCAGGATTTTTGATGAGGTTAAGATGACTGGCAGAGGCATATAACTTTTGTTTGACCCTTAATGAAATGCTGAGAGACTGTCTGATATGTGGGATTAATGATGCAACCATGCAAAAGCATCTACTAGCTGAAGCCCAACTGGACTTCAAACAGCCACTACAACTGGTTTTGTTATTAGAAAATGTGGCAAGTGGTGCTTATGAGTAAAAGGCTCAGGCCAACTGAGGTTGGGGGACACCACTTGAGTGAAGGAAATTGCCTCACTCAAGACATATAACCTGAACAGAGGGACTCTAGGTCAGCCCAGCAAAATCCCAAAACAAAACCAAGCTCCCATCAAACACTTTCTTGAGGATCCAGGCTGGCAAGCCATTGTTGTTGTTGCTAGTATGTGGGCTTGAGATTAGGAGAGTCCCACTAAGACTGAAATAACTCCACAGAGGTCACTGCCCCATCATCAAGTCGCTCGTTACTTACACAGCTCTGAGATTCCTGTTTATTTTTTTTTCATTTTTTTTTTAACCCCCACAGGCGGTAGTGCTTATTTTATCCCCAGCACCCATGGTGTGTGTGTATACGTGTGAAACACAGTGAAGGACACAAAGTGCACAAATTTTTTATTCAATTTCCACCACCAGGAAGATAGGAAAACACCCGGGTGGCCAGTGACAAACACTGCCCTTCACATCAAAGGGCAGTGCTGTGTGATCAAAACAGTGAAGGGGAGGGTAGGGACTAAATCAAAATAGAGTTGGAAGATTCCTGTTTATATCTGTCAGCCAGACCTCCATGATTGGACCAGGTTAACAGCCCCATGGCCAGCTGACTGAGCTCATTGTAGTCACTGCATTCCTCGCCCTTTAGGTCCGGGATGTAGGCCTGCTATTTTTCTTGTAGCCTCTCTTGGCACATTTTCGGTCCAATTCCTCCGACAGCTTTGGATACTGGTGGTGTTGCACTGTAGCCTGCCTCTTGCACCTGGAATATCTGGGAAGAAATCCATCATCAGGCAGTAAAGGTATTGTAGCTGTGACATCTGCTGTGTCCATCTCCGACTCTAAGCTTTCTTTGACACTAGATGGAGAGGGAGAACCCCTGGGTTCTGACAGCCTTTTTAGCTGTTTTGTGGGGCTGGGTATGTTTTACTACTGCCCCGTTTGTCAGTTGAAGCTTTCATGTGGTCCACATGTTCAGGACTGCTTCACCTACCTGAAGTTGTAAACCATAGGACCTCGTGTCGACTATGCCTCTTACCCATGCATGGCCATTTCTGTGATTCCAACACCACACTTTGTCCCCTGAAATAAGTTGTCACTCTCAAGTAGAGGAGTCTTGTGACTGCACTCGCACCCCTGGTGTATATTCACTGTCAATAGTTGCTTCTTATTGAGATTTCCGTCATTACTGTTACCATCACTACCAAACACTCTTTCAGGCTCATAGGAGACCTCAATGTCACCAGTCAATAAACAGTGGGAAACATTAAGAATAATCAAAATGTGCAACAATACATTCTGCCAAAGAAAGAAAAAGCGAGAGAAAGATCCATCTGTTAATTATTAACAAAATTATGGATAGTATTAGATTAAAAGTAAACAAAACGTAAAAGTTTAAACTATCTTGGTTCTTAATTTACTTTTTGGCAAGTCAGATATTACAGAAACCTTGCTTGATCGGTCATATTTTGTTTTGGTTTTAATGAAGTAGTCTCTCACTGAAAGATGGGCAACCAATTATGCAAATTTTACTTTAATACTAAAATAGAAGTTTATTAATAAAAGAAATAAAGATAAAATAGAATTAACCAATCACGTACTTATAACAGATTCAAACATTTTCAGTAAGTAGAAGTATAATCCCAAACATTCTGTGCAAATTGAAAAGAAGCAAAGTGAGTGTTGGGATTTAGGTCAAAGGCCATCTGTTACATATCTCCACAATTGGAATAATTTCCCAGAAATAAGATAAATTTTATGAGTAGGATATTGGTACACAAGGGCTTAGTTGGTCACTTGTCATCCTCTAGTATCACTTTCAGTTCTGGATTTCGTCTGGAACAAACATTAGTTCTTCACTCTCAGATAACCTAGTTCACTATTTATCACTTGCATCTCGGGATCACTGATCTGTTCAGTCTTTCTATTTCAAAGACTTTAAAAGATTTCTGCAAAGAAAATAACTGAAACTCATAAGTCTCCCTTCAGCTAGAGTGTTTCCCATAAGCTTAAAAGACAAGTTGCAGAAGTCTCTAACAAATCCTGAGGTCCCTTTGTTTACTTTGCTGGATTGCAAAACAATGTAAAATGAAAAGAAATCCATGGAACCAGGCCTCAGAAATAATATTAAAGAAATTTCCATGGCTACAGAAAATACTTACAAATACTTAATTATTAACTTCAGATAGTTATTAACTCAAAACTCAAACTGAAATTTATAATGAATATTATTAAATCAGATATATATGATATATTACATATGCACTTTAATACATAAATGCTGCAGCTTACATTACATCTCAAATTACTCTGTCACTCTACCCACCAGACTTTAAATTTTCTCTGTAAAGGATGGAGCTGGCTTCTTTCTCTTCTGTACAACGTTTTGAGCGTTTCGAGGCAAGCATCACTGTGTGATAGGCAGTTCTGAAGTGGCATCCAGTTAGTCTTTAATGATGATACCAGAGCATTAGAAGCCGAAAGGACCCAAGAGTGGCAAGACAGAGGCCGTATCTCTCATTGCGAAATTCGAAAAGTAACCTGCCTAACCTATCACTTTCATAAATAATGAGATAAGATGCACAATTGCATGCGATAACTCCATCAGGGCCATGGCAGAAATGGTGCAATAAAACTTGTTCAACACTACTCTTTAACATCCCAGCTTTAGAATCTGTGCTCTGCTTGTAGTCCCAGCCACTCATACGGCTGAGACTAACGTACTGCCAACCAGTCAGATTGACCACTGGCTCTCTGAGGCAGATTTATCTGCCTCTAATCACTTATAGCTCAGAGCACAAGTGGTTACAGGTCTGTTCCAATCCCTGCAGACACTTTGGTAATCTCCACTACCCAGAAGTATTTCCTGCCAAATGTCTCGTTCAAATGTTTATGTTGAAAGATTTGTTTACAGATATTTGAAAAGTTAAATTGGACTTCGGAGCAGCCACATATGCCAATTTTTAATCCTGCAACTTCATTGATACAGAGAAATGAATAATGCAATCAGTTCCATATCTTCATAATTGGAATCATTTCCCAGAAATAAGATAAATTTGTGAGTAGGACACTGATGCACAAGATCTCAGTTTGATCACGTGTCATCTACTAGAATCGTTTTCAGTTCTGGCTTTTGTTTCCCTGTAATTACCAGAAGAACTAGACTGATAATTTTCTAGAACTTATTCCTCTGTGTATCTTTATTTGAATCAGTAGCTTTCTGTCCTCCTCATTCTCACAGAATTGCTGAGCATCAGCCTTTTTCCAGCTATACAAAAGATTTACAACACTAGTTACCCTAGCAACTTAAAGACAGATAAGACAATAAGACCATAAGACATAGGAGCGGAAGTAAGGCCATTCAGCCCATCGAGTCCACTCCGCCATTCAATCATGGCTGATGGGCATTTCAACTCCACTTACCCACATTCTCCCCGTAGCCCTTAATTCCTTGTGACATCAAGAATTTATCGATTTCTGCCTTGAAGACATTTAGCGTCCCAGCCTCCACTGCACTCTGTGGCAATGAATTCCACAGGCCCACCACTCTCTGGCTGAAGAATTGTCTCCGCATTTCTGTTCCGAATTTACCCCCTCTAATTCTCAGGCTGTGTCCACGGGAGCTAGTCTCCTCGCCTAACGGAAATACTTTCCTAGCGTCCACCCTCTCCAAGCCATGTATTATCTTGTAAGTTTCTATTAGATCTCCCCTTAATCTTCTAAACTCCAATGAATACAATCCCAGGATCCTCAGCCGTTCCTCATATGTTAGACCTACTATTCCAGGGATCATCTGTGTGAATCTCCGCTGGACACGCTCCAGTGCCAGTATGTCCTTCCTGAGGTGTGGGGACCAAAACTGGACACAGTACTCCAAATGGGGTCTAACCAGAGCTTTATAAAGTCTCAGTAGCACAACAGTGCTTTTATATTCCAACCCTCTTGAGATAATTGACAACATTGCATTCGCTTTCTTAATCACGGACTCAACCTGCATGTTTACCTTTAGAGAATCCTCTACCAGCACTCCCAGATCCAGATATAGGGCACTTGTGCTTAGCCGTGAATATATACGTAACAATAACAAGCAAACTACATATTTTGTAGTTTTAACATCAGCATTAATACTAATGAGACAATTGGGAACAGTCTCACAAATGACAGGAAAAAATCCTAGCTATGAAACAAAGCTGCAGGATATACATTATACAAATGCTTAAAACTTTTATGAAAAATTCATGTCTGCTAATAATTCATTTAAAATTAACATGCATATTGCTTCTACTCAGATAAAGATTAAAATATTAAAACATTTTGTATCATGGTATTCCAATATTGTTTCCACTTTTTAACTCTGATCCCAATATTATTGTACAGCTTTAAGTTGGATCACAGCTATTCATAGTATTATAAAATATATACAGCATAGAAACAGGCCACCTGACCTACTAGTCTGTGTTGGTGCTTTCATGACACATTAACCTCCTCTAACCTACTCATGCTCTCAATACACCCTTCTGTCTAATCTTTTGTTGGTAATTGTTTAGTTAGCTTTGCATTCAATGTACTAAATCTACTTGCTACTGCATATGTAGGGACCATTATTGGTTTTCTTTACTTTTTTTCACATTTGCTTTGGAACGGTGAGCTTAAGTTGAAAAACAAAAACAAATACTGGAAAAACTCAGCAGATCTGGTAGCATCTGTGGAGAGAAAGCAGAGTTAATATTTCAGGTCCAGTGACACTTCTCCAGAACTGATTTTAGCTAGAAAAAGATGGTAGATATGCTGAAGGTGGGGTTGGGGGTATGTGTGGGGGTGGGAGGTTAACAATGGTGAAGCTGGAGCCCAGAGAGAAAAGAGTTTGTGACAACAAAGGAATGGGTAAAGGTCAGCCTGGGGGATTCAATAGCTGCCAATATAGGCCATTAATGTGACAAAGGGTTGTTGTTTATGATAGCAGCCCACGTGATGCCAAGGTTTGGTGTGTGGGGTTTGGGGTAAGGACATGGGAGAAGGTGCTCAGGCTCTGATATTATTGAACTCGATCAACAACAGGACTGCATAGGCAGACCCATTGTTTCTGCCTGCTCCTGCCCCAAAGGACTCCCCTCTTCCTACCTCGACTTGATTTTTTTCTCCTCTTGTCTAGTCTCTTCCCACTTAGATCTACAATTTTTCTGATGGTTTACATCCACATCAGAATTTCAAGTTTTCAGTTTCCAGCTGCCCCATCTTCACCGTGAAACTGCAATCCCTTTACATGTCCATCCCCCATCAGCACGGTCTCTGAGCTCTCTGCTTCTTCCTGGAAAATAAGGCCTGAACCTCACCGATCTACCATCCCTCCTCACTACCCAAGGCCACAGACATACTCTGTAAGTGAAGCACTTCCCTCAATCTGGTTTATTGTATTCTCTGCTTTACTCTAACAAGGGGAGACAAAACAGACTGGATGACCACTTTGCGGAACATCTATATTCTATCTGTAAAAATGACCCTGAGCTTCTGGTTGCCTGCTATTTCAACACACCACTGTGTTTGTTGGTCAACACCTCTGTCTTGGACTTGCTGCAGTGCTCCAGTGAAGTTCAGCACAAACTAGAAGAACAGCATCTCATTTTGTGCTTGGGGATCCTGCAGCCTTCAGGACGTAATATTGAGTTCAATCATTTTAGAGCCTGAGCACCTTTTCCCATATCCTTACACCAATCCTCACACACCAGATTTTGTCATCACATGGGCTGCTACCAAAAACAACCTATTGTCAGCTATTAGCAGCTATTGATTCTTCCAGGGTGACAATTACCCATTGCCTTGCCTGTTTTTTTCTTTCTTTGGGCTCCAGCTCCACCTATCATTTACTTCTCCCTGCAAACCTCCCACTCCATCCTCAGCTTTTACAGCAATCTTTTCCAAGATAAAATCAGCTCTGAAGAAGCGTCACTGGACCCAAAATGTTAACTCTACATTCTCTCCACAGATGCCTGACTCACTGCATTTTTCCAGAAAGTTCTACTTTTATTTCTGATTTCTAGTGTCCCCAGTGCTTTGGTGTTTTTAGCTTAAGTTACAAATAGAACTTTGGGCTTTGAGCAGCAGCTTGTTTTGGAAAGGAGGAGAGGCCAAGCAAATTGATGATTCTTAATGGGAACTGGCCTGGAAAGATAATTGCAGGTGAATAATTGTTCTAAAAACATTGCAGATGATTCAGCACCATGAGTTATTCTCAACCTTTTGAATGCAGTTGGTTGAATGTTGCATTGGTCAATCAAAGAGTGTCAGTCAGCCAACCACAGAGAATGTGAAAAAGAAAGAGAAACCATAGATTGAACTGGTTTTGACTGTGATTTTTTTGGACAGAAGGCTGGGCACTCAGAAGCTGTGTTCAAGTTTTACTCTGACTCATTTTGCATTCAGTTGAAGAATTATTGAATTTTCTGAGAAAATAATCCTAGTTTATAGGAAATAATTGAATATTCCTTGGGCCCTGCTGGAAGCTGTTTGTATTGACCTGTCACTTCAAAAGTCAAGCCTTCAATTCAACCATCACTCAAGGAATTTCAAAAAGACATGATATTCATTTTTGAAACCGTTATCAAACTGGCCATTTATGACTCTTTTCTTGTAAATCTATCCATTAATGTCTCTATCTGTCTATGTGTCTGTATTTGTATCTGTGGGAATTACAATCAATGAAGATTGTGTTTATATCATAGACATTAGTTAGATTATTTTGTTGTTTAGGTTTGATCTCCTAAAGTTCCAGTATTAATATTCCTGTCCTGTCGACTGTCCTGCTCCTCGAATGCTGCCTGACCAGCTGTGTTTTTCCAGCGCCACACCTTTTGATTCCAGTATTAATAATTAATGGTTAATTTCTGTTTAAGTTATAAACTTGGTGCCTGATATCTGTTATTCTTAAAGCCTGATAAGGAACAATTGAGCAATTTTGAAGGTCATCAAATATTTCAATTTCATTGTATTGCAAATTCAGTATCAGCAAATCTGATTTGGTCTGGCTTGCTATCTCTGTGTTGTAACATTAGCAAGTTTCATATTCTTATTGCATTGAGTAAAGAAATGAAACCCCTCCTGAGTACATTACTGGATTTATTGTTGATTATATTATCTTTACGGTCCCTAGTTTTGGAATCCTGACCCCTTGCGCTTACAATTTATTTGAACAATAATTTGCTGTTTTACAAAGGCAATGAAAGTATTCAGAGAACAGTTTCAGTAATTAAAGTTGTTTTAAATCTTGTTTAGATTTGCCGAAGGTTAAACGGAATACGCGTCACAAGCTGTAAAAGTGCCAAAGACAGGACATCCATGTCAGTCACATTAGAACAATGTGTGATTCTTCAAGAAGAGCATAGTCTACACCCAGACTATTTTGCCAGAGCATTGGACTGCATGAGGAGGTAGGCATTTCTCCAGTATAATTGTATAATTACTAGCAGCACAATTATAAGGCTTCATGATAAGTAAAGTTGAACAAAATTGTGTCAATTTATACAGAAAAAGAGTAGTAAAATTGTTGCTTCAAAGCAGAAAGGTATTACTGGTCATACAAATAATTAGAAAATAGGTTTATAAAAATTTGGCATATTTACTTCTGGATATAGTCTTCACAAAGTACAGTAATCTGGAAGAGCTTTAGTGTTTCCTAAGTTTTCAAGTGCAAAGCTTGCTTATGGGTTGAGTCCACTCATAAAGAATTAATTATACTCAGACACCCAGTTCCTGAAACTAAGTAAAAAAAATCAATAGGAATGATTTTTAGATTTGTTAAACATTGGGTAGCCATCCCATTGCCACCAATTTTGTCCTTTGCTAATATTTAATTTTGTCCATAAAATATGGTGATTATATTTCCTCTTAATAAAGATAGAAGTATGAAGTCAGAATCTGATGTTTAATGCAGTTTCCTGATGAACCAAAGCATTCAATTAAGCCACATCTTGATTGTATATTTCTACATTATTGATTATACGGGAAAGCAAAGAACCTGTCTGCATGTTGCAATTGAGCTCCAATCTCCATATTGGCAAGGGAAGTTAGCAGTTTGTGTTCTGTGCCAAGGATTACTCTTGTAAATTATCCTTCACTCAGTACAAATCAGTTTTTGGCCTTATATAGACAGTGCTATAATGATCAGAGGAAGCTCCACACTGGTGATTTGATTACTTTATTGACTTGGAATAAATAAAACAATCATTTTAGCAATAGTGCATAAAAATAAGCTGAATGGTATTCTCTGGAAGAAGCCAAATTTTCATTGCCCCTGTTATTTCACCACACAAGGAATAAACAGTGTACATTGAAGTGGGCAACCTGAAGAAAATTGTTGAATGCACAATTGTTGAATGAATCAAAAGAAAAGTGAAAATGGTTGAATAGTGACTGAAGAGGTAATTGCTATTAAGAAGGATGATGCAGGAATGCTGTGAAACATACAGACTGATGAAGAGGAAATAAATATCAGGAAGAATCATCAACTAAATGAAGATTCATTGCTTTAGGGGAAGATGAATGTAGCTTTCTTACTCTGTGAGGAGCCTATCCCTCAATTTCCTTGAAAAGTGATGAGCAACCTTATTTATCCACTGCAGGCCATGTTGAGTAAGTACATCTACAATGTTCTGAGGAAGTGAGTTCAGTGCAGGTTTATCGACCAGGCTTTATTCTTCTATGACTTCTCTGTAGCAACTTTGATACGGCTGAGTGCCTTACTCTGTTATTTCAAAAGGCAGTTAAAAGTCAAGTATGTGGAGTCACCGGTAAGCTATGCCAGAAAATTAATAGTTTTTTGACATAAAACTGGAATAAATAACAGGCAGATTCAATCAGGATGTGATGAGGTTGGGAGTCCCTTACTGTCAATGAGGCTAAGTTAGATTCAGCTGTCACTGACTCAGCACCAGCTTGATACCGAGGAGATTTCCTGTCTTAAAGTACATTTGTGAACCATGTAGACGTTTTGGACAACCTGGTAACTTCAGTAGGAGTGGAAATGATGGATTTTCATGGCAATCTGTTATTTTTATCATTTTTAAAAAGCTTGTTGAGGGATGTGATTGTTTCTGGCTCAGCCACCGTTTTTATTTGCCATCCCTAATTGCCCTGGAGAAGGTGTAGTTGAAACAATGCAGAGGGGCCTGGAGTTGCCAGCTCTATTAATCTATTAATGGGAGGACAATGCCATGGAAGTCAGTTGTAGGGCAGTACTTAAAAGTGTTGTAATTCTCACCATTTTTGTCTTCATAGATTCTTTGATTCTTGACTTTGCACTATCTTCACATATAGGGGGACACCATAAACTTGCGCTGACTTCCTTGGCCTAATGCATGCATGCATTTGAAATTGCTTGCATTCTTGGTAAAGATACCTTTCTCCAGCTTCTCAGATTCTGCAGCATGTAGGTGTAAGTGTGAGAGACCTTGGGAAAGCAGCTTTCCCAGGTCCTCTTTGCATTTCTGTTGTTGCTGCATAAAGAATCCATGTCCAGGTTAGTCAATAAAGGAATATATAGCTAAGGTGGGGACCATTTCAGTAATAGCAAATTTTACAGGGATTAAGTCAAATACCATCTGGAGTATTGAATTCAGTTCTGGGTGTTATACATCAGAAAGGATGTCTTGCTTTCACAAGGAAGATTCAGTAGCATGATAACAGAATTTAGAAGGTAACGTTATGAGATTGCATATGTTTGGTATGGTAATCATTTGGTAATCAAGGCCAATTATCAGAAGTTGACTGGCAAAATTGGACTACCAGTGTTGCGGACAAACACTGAGAATCCCTCCTCACCCATCTGGCTACAAGGTTGACTGCAGGAACTGTGTGGATGGGTTTGTCCTGCATAAAGTCCCAACAGTCTTAATTCATGATTTTTAAAACTGCTGAAAGGGTGTCTCATTTGAGAGATGTCTTCACTCTGTCTCCCTAATTTGCAGTAGCAAGCAGCAAGTCCCTCCTTGCTGGAGGGCCTCCTATTGATCGTCCAGCTTCAAGAAGCATTCCACTCTCCTTTACTGGATGCCAAGCGTAGTCTTCAGACTACGTATTGGTGACTGTTCCCTGTGAGCGCAGTGCTGGGACCCCCATTTAACTCATTATCGGTGTCCTGGCACAAAATGTGAAATCCTGCCTGTGGTGTTTTCTTTTGTTAAAGATTCTAGATGCCGTGTCTATTCTAATTTTTAAGACAGGATTGATACATTTTGGTTAGATTAAAGTTAAGAGAGGAACATGAATCAAAGACAGAAAGTAACGGACTTGGCTTGCAAATTAGTAATAATTGATTGTATGACAGGATTGAGAGGCTAAATAGCCTGCTCCTGTCCACGTGTTACTCATATTTTCTTTGCTAAAATTTACACAGTAATATTATCTGTGGAAATTTATCAAATAGACCACAACATTGGAAGAGAACTAAAATGGCCCTTTCAGCTTGTATAACACATAGTACATTGCATATTGGCAATAAAAGTAATCATGGGAAAGGAGATAATATCTTGTGTCAGTCTTTGTCAAGTAGATATGGAATTTTGCAAAACTGCAGATTTGATCATACAGCTTATTTACAGCTAGAATATGTATATTGATTAATGTTCTTACAAGCTGTGTACTATAGTGTTTGAATGTACTGGCTTTTCTTTCTCACTACAATATTGAATACAAATGCTTCAATTTCTTTGAAGGAAATTTGGGAAATTTTCATGAATAATGTCGCAATGTATAAATGTTGCAAACATATACAGAATGCAGTGAAACTGGTTTGGATCATTTTCAATGTTGCTGTTTAAAATAATTACTTTGACTTCATGGTACATGTAAACCAAAATTTCATTGCATAATGATGCTTGAATGAAAGTAAATAAATTTCCTGCTGACAATAAATCCACCAATCTTAGCTAATGTTGCCAAGTTTCATTTATTTTGGTACAAATTTGCAGCTAGTCTAATGTATCTGTCTTAAACTTGAATATAGATTATATCTCTAAATACTGTCACATTGCTTTGAGCAGAAAGATGGATGGACAGGTGATAGCAGCTAAAGAGTTAGATTATGTTTCTGATGTCCATATGTGTTTGTTTGTCTGAGTTGTAGTATTACATTTGCTTTCCGTTTGTTGCTTCTGATAATTGGCCTTGATTACCAAATGATTACCATACCAAACATATGCAATCTCATAACGTTACCTTCTAAATTCTGTTATCATCCTACTGAATCTTCCTTGTGAAAGCAAGACATCCTTTCTGATGTATAACACCCAGAACTGAATTCAATCTTTCTGTTTGTTGCTTTCCGTTTTGATATTGTTGCATTATTGCTATAAATAACCTTTAGTCAATCAAAGCACTGGCATGTTCAAATTGTTCAACATTTGTTTACCACTGAAACATGTCAAACATTTATCATTTTATTTAAAAAAGCTTCCTGGTTCACATACATATATGCCTGTCAGTTGAACATCATTACTGAATTTGCACTGGATATATCCTTTGAAAAGGATACGTATTTCAGACAATATACCTTTGTTAGAAAAGGTATGCAAAGAATTCCTCAGAAAAATGAAAGATCCAATGAATTCAAATTTGACAACTTGTGTATGTCAATAGGTGTCCCATCAATTTGAAGGTCAATGCAGATTTAGAAACATACAAAAATAGAATATTTGAGAAGGGATAGACTATTTGGCCTCTTGAACCTGCTCCGCCCTTCACAATGATCATGACTAATCATTCAACTCAATTGTCTGTTCCTGCTCCCCCCACCCAACCCCACCACCCCCCCTCCCCCAAACCAATATTTTGATCCCTTTCGCCCTAAAATGTTGCATCTAACTCCTTCTTGAAGTTATACAATATTTTTGCCTCAATTGCTTTCTATGGTAGTAAACTCCACAGGCTTACCATTCTCTGGGTGAAGAAAGTTCTTGTCATCCCAGCCCTGAATGCTAAACTTTGAAACCTTAGACTGTTTTTTGGACTCCCCTGTCATCGGAGGCACCTTTCTACGCCTCCCCTATCTAGTCCCCTTTCTATGAGATCCCCTCCACCCCCACATTCTCCTGAACTCCAGTGAATATGATCTTAATTGTTTACTCTCTTCTAATGCAACTGTAGCTATCCCAAGAAATAATCTGGTAAACTTTCTGTCCTCAGATAAGGAGACCAAAACTGCACACAATATTCCTATATGATTGCAGCAAGACATCTCTGCTCTTGCACTTGAATCTGCTCTCTATGAAGGTCATAATACCAGCTGCCTTCTTTTCCCACCTGCTGCATGAGTGTGCTTACCTTTGACTGTTGTACAACGATATCCAGGTATTGTTGCACATTCCTCTCAATTTATAATACTTCAGATAATCTGCATTCCTGATTTTGGCACTATAGTGGATAATCTCACTTTTAACCACGTTATACCACATCTGACATGCAGTTACCCACTCACTCAGCTTGTAGAAATCACACTTAATCTTCTCTGTGTGCTCTTCACAGCTCTTCCTCCTGCCCAGCTTTGTCATCTGCAAATTTGAAGATATTATATTCAGTTCCTTATGTAATTCATTAATATATATTGTGATTACCTGAGGTCCAAGCACTTAGCTCTGTGATAACGCACTAATTGCTGCCTGTCGTTCGGAAAAAATAAACCTGTTTACTCCTACACTTTCTTTTATCTCTGCCAACCAGTTTTCTAACCATCTCAATGTTCTATCCCCAATCCTGTGTACTTTAATTTTACATGTTGATAAGATATATAGGAGTTGGTTAAAAGCCCTCTGAAATGTTAAGTAAATGATGTCCACTGCTCCCCCTTCAACTCTACCAGTTGTGTCCTCTGCCAGTACATTTCTCTTTTGTAAATCCATGTTGACTCTATCTGATCCTGCCACTGTATTCCAAGCGCTCTGCTATTAAATCTTTTGTAATGCACTCGAGCACTTGCCCCACTATCAGTGTCAGGCTTACTAGTCTATAATTCTTGGTATTCTCTCTACTTGCTTTCTTAAATAGAGATTAACTGCCCTCTAATCTGTAAGAACTAATTCAGCACTTATAGAATCTTGGAAGATGGCCACCATTCATCTACTATTTCTAGAGACACTTCCTTAAGTACTCTGGGACGCAAATTTTCAGGCCTTGGGGAGTTATTAACCAACATCATTTCCCCATAATACTGATTTCTTTCAGTTCCTCCCTCTTACTAAATCCCAACATTTCTCTGATTTTTTTTGTATCCTCTTTTGTGAGCACAGAACCAAATTATGCATTTAGGAACACAGCTGAGGATGTGAAACTTATCATGAACACATCCACAGAGGTTGAATGAAGGCAAATATTAGATCTAGCAAAAATGTGGTCCACTGCAAAGGATATCCAAGAGATGAAAGATCCTCCTGCAAGTAAATGGTTCACAACCAATTAAGGTGAAGATCAGAATCAATGTCAACAATCGTCAAGCAAAAGGCTTAGCCTTCTAAGTCAGAAGCAAATATGTTCTGAAAGAATTGCAAAATCTCTAGATTGAGCTCACAAATTCAGGCAGAAACTTGTGGTGGAGATGGAGTAGTGTTACCTGAATGCGTAAATGTAACTGTAGGGAAGAAAAGCTTGGAAGATAATTTTGTATAAGGTAATGGCTCTGAAAGTTCCTCTTAATCTGAAGATGGAGTCTTTGGATGAAAAGGATGTTTAACATGAGAACCTGGCTGCAGATAGTCTTTGTAATTATGCATAACTGGTCAATGTAACTGGTACCTCTTGCTATCGTGCAGTAGATTACATCTGGGGTAAGAAAATTTATTCTTACATAGAAGAGATGATAATAGCTTATTCTCTACCACTTCTAATTTAAATAGGCCCATAGAGTCAGCACAGAAAGGAGGATTTCTGTAAATTTCCATTGACTATTTGATTTTTGTTTATGTTGCAGTGCTCCCACCACAGGGTATCTCACCTATTTAAGATTTTTTAAAAAGAATAGAAAGGAAGATTGACTGTACCACTTTGCCCTGAGCACAAGCCTCCAGTCGTTGGTATGCTATATATGATAATCATGAATAAAGGACAATAGGGTTATAAAATTAAGAGTGAAAAGCAAAAGATTTGTTGATGCCACTGTGCCAATAAGTAGAGACAAGGGGGAGCATTAAGCAGTTATGGAAGGTAGAATGGGATAAAGACTGGATAGAAAGGTAGAAATACTGAATGAAGTTTGACACTAGGAGTGGTAATGTTAATATTTGGGTCATAGCAGAGGAAGCTTTCGAGAATTGACTGAAGAGGACTTCTATGTCCACTTAGAAAATCCTATGTTAATCATGGCTTTATGAAAAGGATATTATATTTAACTGATTTATTGGAGTTCTTTAAAGGAATAACATGCACAGTAGATAAAAGTGAATGTGGAAATATTGTACTTTAATTTCCAGAAGGGATTTGACAAGGTGCCACTTAAAAGCCTACTTGTACATAGAAAATGGCAGAAAGCAGAATATACGTAAATGAGTCCAGCAATGGTCTCTCCTGAATCCGCGGTTTTTTATCATTTATTTCTATGACTTCAATGAGGGGAGTGAAGGCATGATAATTAAATTTGTAGATGACACAAAATTAGGTAGAAGAATACATTGTGAAAAGGACATAATGATATAGATAAAACTGATGTAGATAGGTTGAGTGAATTGGCAAAAGTCTGGTAGGTGGAACATAATGCAAAAATTTGTGAAGGTGTTCAATGTGATGGCAGCAAGAATTAAAATAAGCAGAAAATAACTTAAATGGAGAATGACTACAGAATTCTGAAATACAAAGCGATCTTATGGTTTTAGTCTAAAAGTGATAAAAGACTGGTACGCACATTCAGCAAGTAATTAAGAGAGTTAAAGGAATGTTGTCCTTTATTACTTGAGTCAGTTTGTTCATTTTGCTGGACAGGTGGTTTGCAATGTAGAGTGATACCAACAGCATGGGTTCAATCCCTGAACCGGTTGAGATTACAATGAAAGTCCCACATTCTCAACCTCGCCCCTCACCTAAGGCATGGTGACCCCATCACCTCTCCCTGATGAGAGAGGAATCTTACAGTCCTCTGGGACAATGGTGACTTTATCTTTATTGTCCTTTATTCCAAGAAGAATTGAACATAAAAATAAGGGTGCTATGTATCAGTTCTTTTGAAATTATGAGACCACATCTCAACCACTGTGTGCGTTTGGTTTTGTTATTCAAGTGTAAAAAAGACTATAGTGGGTATGAACTGGTTGGACTGAAGGGTCTGTTCCCATGCTATATGATCATGACCTGTTTGACCAATTAATGAAAAAAAATTATGGTGTTAATTAAGTTTAAAAATGAATTACTTGAATTATAATGCACTATATGCTGCATACAAGTCTAGTTGATCCATAAGTTGAACCATAAGTATTCAGTATAAGAAAATTAATAGGGTTTGTTTTTTGTTAATATACAATGAACAAAGAAAGTCAATCTCTTCCTGCTACAGAGACAAATTATAAAGGCAACATACACGTCAGAAATATGATATTCTGTGATGCAATAATTATAATTTATAATGGAATTTATTTTTAAAAATAAATATTCATAAGCAGATTAAAAGATTTGTGGCCTCAATCTTAAATCCCATTAAATCACATCTAGATGACTGCATTCCTGAATTCTTAAGTTAGGATGCTAAGTGCTGATATTGGTTAACTAAAAAAAAGTTGTTTCTGATATTGAATTTTTGTCAATACATTCTGTCCTGAAATAATTTTACTGATTTCAAAACATCAAAGCTTAAGGACATTTTATTATTGGATCCAAACTATTTTTTGTAAAGCGGAGTTCTGTTAATGATCTGATTTATTTTAACTGTGATTTTAAGCTCACAGTAGTTTGGGCTAAGACAGGATGAGGAGAGTCTAAAAATAAAAGAACCATCAACAACAGAAAGGATGTAGAAATGGGAAAGGATGTAAATATGGAAAAGGATATTAAGTTCAGAGGAGATTTTTGATATCGATACCTGATATTATCTTGTGAGGAAAGATTTGACAAATGCACCCTGTTTTCATTGAGCTTTAGAAGAGTAAAGGTGACTAGATTGAACATAAGTCATAAGAAATAAGAACAGGAGTAGGCCATTCAACTTCTCCAGTCTGTTCTGGCATTCAGAAGGATCATGGCCATCCAATGCGCTTTATGTCCAAATTCCTGACCTTTCCCCTTACCCTTAATTTCCTTTCTGATCAATAATTTATTTATCTATCTATCTATCTTAAATATGCTGAAGGATTCTGCCCCACACCTCCCTCTGCCCTAAGAGAGAAGAAATTCCTTCTCATCTCCGTCTTAAATTGATGTCCCTTAATTCTGAGACTATGCCGTCTGGTCCTAGACTTTTCCTTAAAGGGAAGCATCCTCTCAGTATTTACCATGTCAAGTCCCCAAAAAAATCCTATATATTTCAATGACATTACCTCTCATCCTTCTAAATTGCAATGTGTAGAGTGTCAACCTGCTTAATCTTTGCTGTTGAGGCAGTCCCTCCATATGGGGATCATCCTAGTGAACCTTCTCTCATCAAGGGTTGGGGAGTCCAAAACAAGAGGGCATAGTTTAAGGTGAGGAGGAGAGATATAAAAGGGACCTAAGGGGCAACTTTTTCATGCAGAAGGTGGTGCATGTTTGCAATGAGCTGCCAGAGGGAGTGTGGAGGCTGGTACAATTACAGCATTTAAAAAGCATGTGGATGGATATATGAATAGGAAGAGTTTAAAGGGATATGGGCCAAATGCTGGCAAATGGGACTAGATTAATTTAAATATAGTTGCCTCCAATGAAATATCTTTCCTTAAGTGGACCAAAACTGCTTTGAATGTGGCCTCACCACAGCCTTGTACATTTGCAGTAAACCTTCTCTACTCTTATACTCCAACTCCCTTCAAATAAGAGCCAACATTTCATTAGCCTTCCTGATTACCTGCTTCACCTGTGTGCTAGGTTTCTCTGTTTCATGCACAAGTTCCCCAAATCCTTTTTTCTGCTTTCTGCAGTTTTTTTCTTTGTTTAAATAATCATTTGTTTATCTTTATAAACTGAACTTGATATTTTTCCATATTATATACTCCATTTGCCAACATTTTAACTTATCAATATCTCACTGTAAACTGGATCCCAATCAGCTTTTCTACCTATTTTTCTGTTGTCTGCAAACTTGGCTACAGTACATTCACTTCCTTCCTCCAGATCATTAATATATAAACAGTTACAGTCCCAGGACCGCTCCCTCTAGAACTCCACTCTACAGGTTGACAACATGACAAAGAATGATTAGTAAGTTGATAAATGGTCTTGACAAGAAAAGGATATTTCCCCATGTGTGTGAGTCCAGAGCATAGTGGCACTGTTTCAAAATTAGTGATCACCCTTTTAGACACAAAACCCTTTGGAGGGTTTTGTGACTTTGGAATTCTTTGCCTCAAGAGAGGTTTTTTGATTAATATTTTTAGGATCGAGCTAAATAGGGAATCTAAGATTGTTGGGGGTGGATTGGAATGTGGAATTTGAAACACATATCAAGAATGATCTTACTGAAGGGGCCAAATAGACTACTTCTCTTTGTTTGTATTTTATCCGTGGGAATGTCACATATGGGAAGAGGCAAGGATTGGGGAAGGAAGATTCACAGGTTTATTTTCCTACATTGCTAGAGTCACTATCCTTGAAAAGATAATTAATCAACTATACAATCCTGAACTATCTGGTGGTCATAAAAGCACTACGTAAGTGCAAACCTTCCCTTCCTTCCCATCCTCTGTCCCTCCCCTCCCTCAAGTGCTGGATACACTTACATTTATTTATTTTTTGTCTTTGAATATCTGGCATCTTTGCCTTCCTGATAACTTATCTCATTAGTTCCCTTCTATGTTTTGAACAATCCTATCAATTCCTTTATTTTACTGTTTGCACAGTCATCTGACTTATACCCATGTATTGAGATATGGAAAATCAGGAAAGCCCTGGACAGAGATATCATTTATAAATCCTGATAATGGTAAAGGCAGAGGCCTTCAAGATAAAAATTTAATGAAGGTGCTGAAAAATACTTAAGATCATTTAGTGATTAAAGTAATCAGGTTATTGTTAATCAATTGTGTTATGAAATATATAATTAGAGTCATAGAGATGTAGCACGGAAACAGACCATTTGGTCCAACTCGTCCATGCAACCAGATATCCCAACCTAATCTTGTCCCATATGCCAGCACCTGGCCAATATCCCTCCAAACCCTTCCTATTCATATACTCATACAGATGCCTTTTAAATGTTGCAATTGTACCAGCCTCCACCACTTCCTCTGGCAGCTCGTTCCATATACACACCACCCCCTTAAGGTCCTTTTATATCTTTCCCCTCCCAACCTTAACCTATGCCCTCTAGTTCTGTACTCACCCACCTAGGGAAGAGGCTTGGTCTATTTCTCCTATCCATGCCTTTCATGATTTTATAAACCTCTTGAGTACACCCCTCAGCTTCTGACACTCCAGACCCAGCGTATTCAACCTCTCCCTGGTAACATCCTTGTAAATCTTCTGAAGATTTTTTCAAACTGTTATTTTTGAACAGTAAGAAGTTCAGTTCCTGGGGAAAAAGTTAGTAACTGAAAATATATTTTCATTCATTTGAATTAACGGAAATCTGCAGGCAAGATTCCTCACAACAGGCTAATATTGAAAATATTATACAGTAGCTACTGAATGGATGGCATGGTGGTTCAGTGATTAGCACTGCTGCCTCGCAGCGCAGAGACCCAGTTTCAATTCCACCCTTAGGCAACTGTCCACGTGGAGTTTGCAAGTTCTCCCTGTATTTGCGTGGGTTTCCTCTGAGTGCTCCTGTTTCTCCTCTCATCCAAAGATATGCAGCTTAGAAGAATTGGTCATGCTAAATTGCCCAAAATGTCCAGGGATGAGCAGGCTGGGTGGATAAGCCATGGAAATTGCAGGGTTACAGGGATAGGATAGGGTGGTGGGGGTGAGTCTGGATGGGCTGCTCTTCTAAGGGTCAATGTGATGTTGATGGGCTGAATGGTCTGCTTCCACATTGTAAGGATTCCATGAATGCTATACAGTGTGGTGTCTTAGCATTGAAAATACCTAGGACAACATCAACTTAAATTCTGTGGGTATTTGGAATGAGTTCTGAATTAAATACATAATCCACATATAAAACTTCATTATTATGTGGCACGGTGGCACAATGGTTAGCACTGCTGCCTCACAGCGCCAGAGACCTGGGTTCAATTCCTGCCTCAGGTGACTGTCTGTGTGGAGTTTGCACATTCTCCCCGTGTCTGCGTGGGTTTCCTCCGGGTGCTCCGGTTTCATCTCATAGTCCAAAAATGTGCAGGTTAGGTGAATTGGCCATGCTAAATTGCCCGTAGTGTTAGGTGAAGGGGGAAATGTAGGGGAATGGGTCTGGGTGGGTGGCGGGTCGGTGTGGACTTGTTGGGCCGAAGGGCCTGTTTCCACACTGTAAGTAATCTAATCTAATTATTCATTATTTATATTCTCTGTGGTATTGACCCAACTTTTGTCACAGCAATCAACTTTCATCTGTAGAGTTACGCAAACTGTATAACAATTATTAGTACTTCTGTATGGAGGTGTGATATGGGAGTGATAGACAATAATACCAATATCCTGAGACCTAACTCACCGCAGTTCACCAATGACTTATATGATTAGATACAACCACGAAAATTCAAAGTTTAATCCTCTATCTGCCTTAAATCAGCTGGACTGAAAGTCAGTATCTTGCCCAAGTGACTTTTCCATGTGAAATTTTCTCCCTACTCTCTTGCTCTTTCCAAACACAATGTCTAGACTCCAGTGTTAGTCCATGATTATGCCTGGCAGAATATAGCAGTGGTTTGCTACATTCTGCATATAGCTCTTCCATTCTTATCAAGTGCCATTGGCATCCTGTTGGAAGTATTTCCAAGTTGATATTCAACCTGTTTGACCAAGTTATGAACTTCTTGGGTACTAAATTGGGCGAGCTATCTCACAGACTAGTCAAGTAACAGCCTGATGTTGTCTGTAAGGTATGACTCTGTGAGTGTGACTATGTCCAGATACGGCCATCATCATCCCTGGATATATCCTGTTCCACTGACAGGACAGACACAGTAAAGGTGCAGGCACAGTGATAGTTGGGAGTGAGTTGCCCTGGGCATCCTCAGCATTGACTCCGAACTTCATGAAGTTTCATGGCTTCAGGTTAAATACTCAAGATGGAGGAAGCTGCACAAATATCGCTATCTTCACTGATGAAGACCCAAACACATCAGTGCAAAAGAGAAGGCGAAAGCATCACAGCAATCTTCAGTCAAGTGCCAAGTGGATGATCCATCTCAGTCTCCATTAGTGGTCCTCAGCAGTACAGATATCAGCCTTCAGAACTTTGATTTACTCTGTGATATCAAGAAATGACTGGAGGCACTGCATAGTGCAAAGCCTATGGTCCCTAACAACATTCTAGCAATAGTACTGAAGACTTGTGCTCCAGAATTTGCTGCTCCTATAGCCAAGCTTTTCCATTGCAGTTATAACGTTGGCATCTACCGGACGATGTGGAAAATTGTGCAGGTATGTCCTGTACACAAAAAGCAGGACATATCCAAACCAATTACCCCCCCAATCAATCTACTCTTGATCATCAATAAAGTAACGGAAGGTATCATTAACAGTGTTATTGAGCAGCACCTACTCAGCAATAACCTCTCATGTGACGTCCAGTTTGGGTTCCACTATGGCCACTCAGCTAAGGTGACAGTGATAGCCCTTGACGTCAAGGCTGCATTTGACTGAATGTGGCATCAAGAAGTCCCAGAAAAACTGTAATCAATGGGTATCAGAGGGCAAACACTCCGCTGTTTGGAATCATAACTTTCACATAGGAAGATGGTCATGGTTGTTGGATGTCAATCATCTCAGCTTCAGGGTAATGTCCTAGGCCCAACCATCTTAAGCTGCTTCATCAATGACTTTACCTCAATCATAAAGTCAGAAGTGGATTTGTTCACCGATGATCACACCATGTTCAGAACCATTCACAACTCCTCAAATATTGAAGCAGTCGATGTTCAAATGCACCAAAATCTGGAGAATAACCGGGCTCAGGCTGGCAAGTGGCGAGTAACATTCATGCCACATAAATGCCAGTCAATGACTATCTCCAGTAGGAGACAGAGTCAAAAAATGTGGTACTAGAAAAGCACAGCAGGTCAAGCAGCATCTGAGGAGCAGGAGAGTCGATGTTTCAGGCATAAGTCCTTCATCAGAAATGTGGAGGGAGTTGCCAAGGGGGCTGAGCGATCAATGGGAGGTAGGTGGGGCTGGGGAGAAGGTCGCGAGGAAGGCAGTAGTTAGATGAAGGTGGGAAGTGATGGTGATAGATCAGAGCAGAGGGTGGAGTGGATGGGTGGGAAGGAAGATGTACAGGAAGGACAGCTCAAAAGGTCAGTGCCAAGTTAGAGAGTTGGATCTGGGATAAATAGGGGGAAGGAGTGATGAGGAAACTGGTGAAATCGACATTGATTCCATTTAGTTGGAGGGTCCCAAGGCGGAAGATGAGGTGTTCTTCTTCCAGGCGTTGGGGGCTAGGATTTGGCAGTAGAGGAGGCTTGGGACTTGCCTGTCCTTGGCGGAGTGGGAGAGGGAGTTGAAATCTTCAGCCACAGGACAGTGGGGTTGTCTAGTGTGTGTGTCCCAGAGATGTTCTTTCAAACCTTTACTCGTAATATCATGATCACACCTACTCCAGAGACTGTATCCGCCCCCACTCTCTACTCCAACTCAACACCAGGTCCGAATCCCAAGCCTTGTCTTGTTTTTACCATCCTCCCAGACCTCCCCCTCACTGAGGATGAATGATAAGTCTTCTGTAAAGATTTCACCTTCATCCCACTACGCTCCCAGATCAACTAATTCCACACGTGTCGCGACATTTAAATTTTCTTCTGCCGCCTCTGTCTCCGTGCTTACTTTTTCCATCAGGACTCCCACCTGTCCTCCAAGGTCCCTTTCACCCATCTCCAACGTACTCCATCCACTTGGACACCCTGTGTTGGTCTGTTACCTGCCTTCAATCTCCAACTGCCGCCGTGACATAGACTGACTCAACCTGTCCACCCCTCTAATCCACTCTATTCTCTAACCCTCACTACGTGCAGCCCTCCACTCCCTCCGGACAATCCCCAGTGGACCAGTGGACAAAGGGGGCGCAGTGTCAGTTTTACATGATAACTTGTACACCGCTGAAGCCAGGCGCCAACTCATGGACACCTCCTCCTTCTACCCCATCGACCACGACCTCACCTCCCATCACCAAACTATCATCTCACAGACCATGCACAACTTTATCACCTCTGGGGATCTCCCATCCACAGACTCCAACCTCATAGTCTGGGAACCCCGCACCACGTGGTTCTACCTCTTACCCAAAATTCACAAACCTGACTGCCCCAGTCGACCCACCGTCTCCGCCTGCTCCTGCCCCATCAAACGTATCTCCTCATACCTTGACAACGTCCTGTTCCCCTTGCTACAGGATATCCCCACATACATTTTGGACACCACCCACAGTCTCCACCTCCTCCACGACGTTCGTTTCCCCAGCCCCCAATGCCTCATCTTCACCATTGACATCCAGTCTCTGTACATGTCCATCCACCGTGACAAAGGCCTCTCAGCCCTCCGTTTCTTCCTCTCCAGCCGACACAACCAGTACCCTTCAACTGGCACACTCATTTGATTAGCTGAACTGGCCCTCACCCTCAATAATTTCTCCTTTGAATCTTCCCACTTCCTCCAGACCAATGGGCTAGCCATGGGCACTCCCATGGGTCTCAGCTATGCCTGCCTCTTCGTTGGATATGTGGAACAGTTTACATTCTGTAGTTATACTGGCATCATTCCCCACCTTTTCCTCCACTACATTGATGACTGTGTCGGGGCTGCCTCATGCTCCCACGAGGCAGTTGAACAGTTCATCAGTTTCACAAACACCTTCCACCCTGACCTGAGGTTCACCTGGACTATCTCAAACACTTCCCTCCCCTTCCAGGACCTCTCCATCTCTATTTCCGGCAACTGACTCAACACTGACATCTAGTTCAAACCCACCGACATCCACAGCTACCTGATCTATACCCCCTTCCACTGCCCTCCCCACCCCGTAAAAACACTATCCCTTACTACCAAATCTTTCGTCTCTGTTCCCAAGAAGAGCAATTCCATGCCAGAACATCTCAGCTAGCCTTCTACTTCAACGACGGCAATGTCCCCTTCTCATGTGGTCAACAATGCCCTCCAGTGCATCTTCTCCAATTCTTGTACCTCCACCCTTGAACCCCACAGCTCCAACCACAATAAGGATAGAACTCCCTGGTCCTCATCTTTCCATTCCACAATCTCTGGGTACAATCCATCATCATATACCATTTTCGCCACCTACAGTCAGACCCTACCACCAGAGATTTATTTCCCTCCCCACCCGTTTCAGCACTGCACAGAGACTATTTTCTCCGCGATTCACTCGTTAGGTCTACGCCCCCACAAACCCACCCTCCACTCTTGGGAACTTCCCTTGCCACCGAAAGAGGTGTAAAATCTTCGCCCCTCACCTCCGTCCAGGGCCCCAAAGGATCCTTCCACAACCGACATAGATTCATATAGAACTCTGAGCGCAAAAGCTGCATGAATTTATGTAAAACTCTGTTATCTCACTTTTTAGATTGGAATCAATCTAAACATCAGGTCATAGACAGAGAACACAGGGGGCTAACACCTTCAACATATTGTCTAGCTATCACCATTGTTAACAGCTAACCCGAGAATGCAACTTTAAAAAAAAAGGGTTTTGTGATTTACACATGAAAGAAGTGAAACTATCACTGTATTCTAACAGATGAAAGGCTTAACAGACAATCAATTCTTCAATGTATAATTTCAGTTACATCACACTGCAAATTTTTGCTGTAAATTCTGTGTTACGATCGAGCCCTCCACAATCACCTGATGAAGGAGCGTCGCTCTGAAAGCTAGTGTGCTTCCAATTAAACCTGTTGGACTATAACCTGGTGTTGTGTGATTTTTAACTTTGAAGAAGCTTGACATCATCCAGGACAAAGCAATCTGCTGATTAGCACCACAAACGCAAGCATCCTGGCCTTCACCCCCGTGCTGAGTAGAAGCAACGTGTACTATATGCAAGATGCTGTTCAGAAATTCACCAAAAATCCTTAGACAGCTCCTTCCAAATTCATAATTACTTTCATCTGGAGAGACAAGTGCAGCAGTTACACAGAAACATCACCACCTTCAAGTTTCTCTCCCAGCCACTCACCATCCTGACTTGGAAATATATCGCCTTTCCTTCACTGTCACTGTGTCAAAATCCTGGAATTCCCTCCCTAAGGACATTGTGGGCCAGCATACAGCAAGATGACTGCAGCAGGTCAAGAAAGCAGCTCATCACCATCTTCTCAAGGGTAACTAGGAACGGGCAATAAATGCTGGTCAACCAGTGACGCCTGCATCCCACAAATGAATAAAAAAATGTACATGACTTTCTTGGCTGCCACATCCTCAAGTGTGACCTGAATCCTGCGTTTCTGACTCAGAGGCAAGGATGACAGTGCACCACAAGACCACCTCCCCATAGAAACAAGACAGATTAACTTAGCAGGCTATTCAATCTTGGGACTTTACATCTAAGCTTGAACTTTTCTTTACCTGTGGCACGTGCACTACAAGATTAATAACCTAAATGGTACTTTGTATTTGATACATATAACCTTGATTACAAGCATAATATCATGACATTTTATATTTTCTGAACTAATTATCCCAGCAGTAAAGGTCTGTACTATTATCCAAAGCTGCACATTTAGCATTTTGTTCAGCAGTTGTTACTCTTTATCTCTGCTCTTTTTTATGATATCCACAAATCTAACAGAATTCATTGTAACTTAAACGAGATGCCATCATACTCCTCATTCCATGCTGAGAAGGTGAAGCTGCTTCTAACAAAAACCTCGCACATGAGTACGGCTGGTAATCAGGAAGACGAATGGGATGTTGACGTTATTTCAAGGGAGTTGAAGTATAAGAGTGAGGAAGTCTTACGGCAACTGTACAAGCTGATGGTGAAACAGCTGTCCGGAGTATAGTGTGCAGTTTGGTTTCCCTTATTTAAAGAAAGAGATCATTTTAGTGGAGGCAGTTCAGATCATCCAGTAGGTGGGACTCTACTCACTGGAATGTAGAAGAATGAAAGGTGATCTGATTTAAACATACAGGATTCTTAAGGGACTTGACAGATTAAATGCTTGGAGGATGTTTCCCCTTGAAGGAGAGAACAGGACCAGAAGGCATCATCTCAGAATAATGGGGTGCCAACTTAAGATAAGGAGGAATTTTTCTGAGTTGTAAGTGTTTGGAACTCCTTGCCGCAGAGAGTTGTGCATATTTAAGGCTGAAATGGATAGATAGATTTTTGATTATTAGGAGAGTCAAGGGCTATGGGGGAAAATCTAGAAAATAGACATGAGGAACATTGGATCAGTTATGATCCAAATGAATTGCGGGACAGGCTTGAAAGGCTGAATGGGCTATTCCTGTTCCTATTTTTTAATGATTTTATGATCTTTATTCAACGGTGCGGTTCTTGCAATTTGACACTCAGGCTAAACTAAAGTTTATCTCATGACACGTTCATTTCACAGTATTGCTGCAGCTTGCAGGCGGTGTTGCTATCTCAGAATGCTCATAGATCGATAGCAAGAGTTATTATTATTCACTAGTGATTGAGGAGTAATATAAATAGAACATAGAACAGTACAGCACAGAACAGGCCCTTCAGCCCACGATGTTTTGCTGACCATTGATCCTCATGTATGCACCCTCAAATTTCTGTGACCATATTTATGTCCAGCAGTCTCTTAAATGTCCCCAATGACCTTGCTTCCACAACTGCTGCTGGCAATGCATTCCATGCTCTCTCACCTCTGTGTAAAGAACCCGCCTCTGACATCCCCTCTCTACTTTCCTCCAACTACCTTAAAACTATGACCCCTCGTGTTAGCCATTTCTGCCCTGGGAAATAGTCTCTGGCTATCGACTCTATCTATGCCTCTCATTATCTTGTATACCTCAATTAGGTCCCCTCTCCTCCTCCTTTTCTCCAATGAAAATGTCCAAGCTCAGTCAACCTCTCTTCATAAGATAAGCCCTCCAGTCCAGGCAGCATCCTGGTAAACTTCTTGTTAGAAACGAAAATCGCTTCTCAATAATCGCTCTAGACAAATTCAGGAAAACAAAGTTTTATTAGCAAGTCTGCAGAGTTGGGCACCCTTCTGAGAAAAGGCGCGCCAAGCTAACAAAGTTTCTGATTAAATACATCACAAGTCCCTCCCCTCTATAGCTCTAAAGAGTCACGAGGTTTACATTTTAAACAGTCAGTATTTTTCCATTCTGGACCCTTATCACAAAGTCTGCAGCAGACGTCTCCTGAGTTGTTTTTCTACCCTGTAGTCTTATCAGTCAAGGACTTATTCTTCTCTGTCAGAGTTAGTGGTCTTATCAATCAAGGACTTGTTTTTCTACTCTGTCAATGTGAGTGGTCTTATCAATCCGTAGCAGCAGATGTCTCGTCCTTTATTATAGAGAAGCATGTTTTACCCTACCCCTATGGCTCTATTCCCCTTAGACTCTGGGGTCATGCACATCTCAATTGTTTGTACCGAAATCGTGTCTCTCACTTCTGAACCCTCTCCAAAGCATTCACATCTTTCCTATAATAGGGTGACCAGAACTGGACGCAGTATTCCAAGTGCGGTCTAACCAAAGTTTTATAGAGCTGCAACAAGATCTCATGTCTCTTAAACTCAATTCCCCTGTTAATGAAAGCCAAAACACCATATGCTTTCTTAACAACCCTGTACACTTGGGTGGCTATTTTAAGGGATCTATTTACCTGCACACCAAGATCCCTCTGTTCCTCCACACTGCCAAGAATCCTATCCTTAATCCTGTACTCAGCTTTCAAATTCGACCTTCCAAAATGCATCACCTCGCATTTATCCAGGTTGAACTCCATCTGCCACCTCTCAGCCCATCTCTGCATCCTGTCAATGTCCCACTGCAGCCTACAACAGCCCTCTATACTGTCAATGACACCTCTAACCTTTGTGTCGTCTACAAACTTGCTGACCCATCCTTCAATCCCCTCATCCAAGTCATTAATAAAAATTACAAACAGTAGAGGCCCAAGGACAGAGCCCTGTGGAACACCACTCACCACTGACTTCCAGGCAGAATATCTTCCTTCTACTACCACTCGCTGTCTTCTGTTGGCCAGCCAATTCTGTATCCAGACAGCTAAGTTCCCCTGTATCCCATTCCTCCTGACCTTCTGAATGAGCCTACCATGGGGAACCTTATCAAATGCCTTGCTGAAGTCCATACACACCACATCCACAGCTCGACCCTCATCAACCTTTCTAGTCACATCCTCAAAGAACTCGATAAGGTTTGTGAGGCATGACCTGCCCCTCACAAAGCCGTGTTGACTGTATTTAATCAAGCCATGCTCTTCCAGATGATCATAAATCCTATCCCTCAGAATCCTTTCTAACATCTTGCAGACGACAGACATGAGACTTACTGGTCTGTAATTGCTGGGGATTTCCCTATTTCCTTTCTTGAAGAGAGGAATTACATTTGCCTCTCTCCAGTCCTCAGGTATGACTCCAGTGGAGAGCGAGGATGCAAAGATTTTCGGAAGGGGCGAAGCAATTGCATTTCTCATTTCCCAAAGCAGCCGTGGACAAATCTGGTCTGGCCTGGTGACTTGTCAATCTTAATGTTTGACAAAATTTTCAGCACATCAGCTTCCCCTATCTCTATCCATTCCAGCATGCACACCTGCTCTTCAAAGGTTTCATTCACTACAAAGTGCGTTTCTTTCGTAAAGACAGAAGCAAAAAACTCATTTAGGGCTTCCCCTACCACCTCAGACTCCACACACAAGTTCCCTATGCTATCCCTGATCGGCCCTACTCTTTCTTTGACTATTCTCTTATTCCTCACATAAGTGTAAAATGCCTTTGTGTTCTCCCTAATCCGTTCTGCCAAGCCTTTCTCGTTGCCCCCTCCTGGCTCTCCTCAGACCATTTTTGAGCTCCTTCCTCACCTGCCTATAATCCTCTTGAGCTGAGCTTGACCCTAGCTTCCTCCACTTTATGTAAACTACCTTCTTCTATTTGACGAGAAGCTCCACCGTTCTCGTCATCCAAAGTTCCTTTATCTTACCCCTTCTTGCCTGTCTCAGAGGGACATATTTATTCATCACTCGCAACAACTGTTCCTTAAACAGTCTCCACATGTCTATAGGCTTTTACCATGGAACAATTGCTCCCAGTCTATGCTTCCTAACTCATGTCTAATCGCATCATAGTTTCCTCTTCCCCAATTAAATATCCTCCCATTTTGCCTAATCCTCTTCTTCTCCATAGCTATGTAGAATGTGAAGCAGTTGTGGTCACTATCACCAAAATGCTCTCCCACCACAAGATCTGATATCTGCCCCGGCTCCAATATAATTACATTCTTCTTCAAATAAAGGGACCACAATTGTAGCCATATTTCAGGTGCAATCTCACTAATGCCTTATACAGTTGCTGTATACACTTCCCTAATATTATACCCTATTCTTTTATCAACAAATGCCAAACTTCCATCTGCCTTCCTTATCATCTGCTGTATCGGCACACAGGGTTTCTGCAATTCATGCACAAGGGCACCCGGATATCTGCACTGAAGCACTCTGAAGTTTCTCTCCAGGTGGATAACAAGTTACCTGTGCCTCATGCTGGAGACAGTTACATTCAGAGAGACACTTAGTGACAAACAACCAGGTCTAGGTAAAAGCAGTGACCTTTTATTTTAAAAATGCTAAACAGTGTGTAATGCAATGTTACTTGCGTCGCCAAAGAGTCCTCAGTAAGTTTTCTTCTAATTCTTCCTCCCACCTCCCTCTGCATGTGAATGTACTCCCTGGTTCTTCACTCGGAATGGAGGAACCCTTGGCAGTGGATTGTGTTACCCCTGGAGGAGTGGAGTGAGGAGGAGTGATTGTAAGGGGAATAGAGGCCACCTCTTGAGTGTCTGAGTGGAGACTTTTCAGGGGGTGGCTAGGTGTCTCCTGACACTGTTATGTGCCAGGATCCCCATTCCCAGTCTCCATGCCTTTGGTCCTGAGGTTTAAATTCCTTCTGTTAAATTTCTGCCTGGTCAAACATCCCTCCTTGATTGTGTCTCTGTAAAGTGCTTTGAAATGTTTATCTACATTAAAGGCATTACACACTTGAGATATTATCCTGTGTGGCCCAGTCTTGAACTATCATCTTTGATTCATTATCTTCGCTATCTCTTTGCACTCTCTTTGAACCTAACTATATTAAAGGCTGTCAGTCTTTAATTGGTTCCAGAAATCACTCTGACCTCCCAAGATTAAGGGAATGTTCCTGATCGTATTCATCCTAACCGCCTTTGCTTATCATTCCTCCCTTAATTTGTCTAATGTATGACATCTCAATATTTTTGTTCATTACCATACTCCAAAATCCTTAATTTTGAATAGCACTCATTTTAATGATAATGAGAGTTTAATGTGGTCAATCACAGATAAGTTACTTCTTAACAGCTTACCTTTAGTAGACAACGACACATCATAATTTTATATATGTTATAACAAAATAAAGATATCTCAATTATACGTTCATGGGGAAAATGTAATTTTCTCTGCAAAGGGATTGTGATGAATGATTAACTAGTAACCATTGTCTCTGTGATAATGTAAACTTCAGAACTTTAACAACTGTTCCTGGATTGGAAGCAATAACTCAATGTAGAATAAACTGTTAGGGGACAAAATGTTACATCCAGGAATTGAAAGCAATCAGCTGTTCCTGGGAAGAAAGATGGCAAACTGTTTCTTGGTAGAGACGAATTAACGTAAGTTGGATAACTATAAATGGACAATTAAGATTGCCTGCAGAAAGAATGCCTTGAGATAAAGGGTTAATGCCAGGATAGACTGTGTTTTGAAAGACAGCTAACAGCAAATGTGACAAGGAACAGGGAAGCTACTTCTGATAAGACAGCAAGCTACAGACTTGAAGACTCCTGAAGTGTAAACAATATTTTGGATGAAAGGATTATCAATAATATCACACCTCAACTTTGAAAGACAGGAAAATTGTATAAGTATTCAACTCTGGGATTCTTCAGCAACAGAACTTTGAAGAGCAACACTGCACAAGGATTGAACCCTGGGCATCCAGAGACAGAGACTGTTTTATTGAAATTGAAGCTAAATTCCACCATTAATCAAGAAATCGTTAAGTTGACTTTTGTGAGGTTTAATTTGTTTACTTGAGGGATCCTATTTGGTTCCTACATGCAATAAATTTTAAGTAACTGTTTCAGTATTTCGTTGTCTTAGTGGTTTTTTAAGAAGCCAAATTAAAGGTGGCTTGTAGTAATTTATCCACAACATAACAACACAGGCAGCATACCAAATTGGCACTGCCCAATTATATGTATAATTGTTGGATGCTGTCAGCATTAAATAGGCTGATGATGGGCTCTATGCTTCAATATGGGTCCCATGTTTGTGCAAGACCAGCCCTACTGAAAGCTAGTCTGCAGGTCAAGTGCATTCTGGTTGAAGCTAATACTGGAACTGTTTGTGGAAGATTGAGTGAATAAGTGAGTAAACAGGTTTCTCAAAAACTTCATTGGATGTCTTGGTGGAGCAGTTTAGAAAGGAAAGACATGCTCTATCCATAGCACGCCAAGAGGTCCTCAAGTCAGCCTTTGCGAAAGCAATGCCACATAACAACCATCGAGAAGCTGGATGTGGTGCTGCAACCGATTCAATGACCTCATATGAGTACCTCAGGTCAGTGAAACCATCTTCAATGATCATATCTCACCAATTTCACCGCTAGACCCAATATACCAGTCCCTTCTCAATGTACCAGTCCCTTCATCCATCTGTCAACAATTCCCATCAGTTACAATTCACCCCTCACATTCTAGCTTCACCACACCCTCATCCAGTCAGCATTGTTGCAAGTCCCACAAGCGTGTCTCACAGCTTGGATATACTATCAGCTATTCAACCAAGGCAGGCATATTATGCAAAAATATTGATTGCATCTCACTCACTGCAGTATCTCGGGACAAGTTGGTGCATCACTGGAATTGGCAGGGGCTATCTGGATGGCGGCACAGTTACATATCCTTTCCTGATGGAGGAGATGGTGCTCACATTATTTAAATGAGCCTTATTTACTGAGGTTAAAACCTGCAAAAGTAACAGGATCTCTGAACCTAATCCTTTTTCTCACATTCCACTTCCCCTTCATCTCAGAATCTCTTCTGATTTACATGCTGCATGGAGGTAAGCATCTACATCTTACTTCAACTTGTAATTCCCCTCACAACAACTTTTCACTGCACCTTTTCCATTTAAGAAACCCAAGAACTTTAGTTGGTCCAGGCAGTGGTAGAAGAACAAGAGGCGGAGGAGAATACGTGTAGATGTAACCATGATGCAGCGACCTATGGCTGATGTCTCAGTTTTCATTGTAAGACATGCCAAAGCCAAATTCAGAATGCTGTCATGGGGGGTCACATTTTTCTCATCTAAAAGGAGCATGCTGCTATACACCCAGACTGCTGCCACTATGACTGCAGATTCTAGTATTGAGACTGGCTTGAAAATTCTCAGAGTACTCCAGCTATCTTTTCTCCATTATGTTATTAAAATTGCTGAGTTGATGTCACAGAAGAATGGCAATGTGTCTGTGGAACTGAATCTCCTGTCCTCCCATTTGCCCTTATTTGTCCTCCCACCACTGCCACACTACTCTCGCTTTGAATGTCAGCCAACCCACACTTCCGGCAACATGCCCAAAGTCAGGGTTTCTGCACTAAACCGTAGGAGTTAGAGAACATAGAACATTACAGTGCAGTACAGGCACTTCGTCCCTCGATATTACACTGCCCTGTGAAACCAATCTGAAGCCCATCTAACCTATACTATTCCATTCTTGTCCACATGCCTATCCAATGAACATTAAATACTATTTGAGTAAAGAGACTACCTCTGACATCTGTCCTATATCTATCACCCCTCAATTTGAAGCTATGCCCCCTCATGCTAGCCATCACCATCTGAGGAAAAAGGCTCTCACTGTCCACCCGACCTAACTCTGATTATCTTATATGTCCCAATTAAGTCACCCCTCAACCTTCTCTCTAATGAAAAGAGCCTCGAGTCCCTCAATCATTCCTCATAAGACCTTCCTTCCATACCAGGCACCATTCTAGTAAATCTCCTCTGAACCCTTTCCAAAGCTTCCACATCTTTCCTACAGTTCTGCGGTGACCAGACCTGTACGCAATACTCCAAGTGCGGCCGCAACCGAGTCTTGTACAGCTGCAGCATGACCTCATAGTTCCGAAACTCAATTCCTCTAATAAAAGCTAATACACCATATACCTTCTTAACAGTCCTATCAACCTGGGTGGCAACTTTGAGGGATCTATGTACATGAACACCAAGATCTCTGTTTATCTACAATAACAAGAATCTTACTATTCACCAGTACTCTGCATCCCTGTTTCTCCTTCCAAAGTGAATCACCTCACATTTTCTGTATTAAACTACATTTGCCACATCTCAGCCCAGCACGACAGTCCATCTATGTCCTTCTGTAAATTACAACATCCTTCAACACTATCCACAGCTGTACCAACCTTAGTGTCATCTGCAATTTACTAACCCATTCTCCTCCGCCCTCATCCAGGTCATTTATAGGAAATGAAAAACAGATCCTTACGGTACACCATTAGTAATTGAACTCAAGGATGCTAGCCACTTTCTGATCCAAACCGCTAAATCACCCTCAATCCCATGCCTCTGTATTTTGTGCAGTAGCCAACCGTGGAGAACTTTATCAAACGCCTTACTGGAATCCATGTACACCACATCAAAGGCTTTACCCTCAACCACCTGTTTGGTCACCTTCTCAAAGAACTCCAGTTTGTCAGGCACGACCACCCTGCACAAAACCGTGTTGACTATCCCTAATCAACTTATTTCTATTCAGATGATTATAAATCCTATATCTTATAACCTTTTCCAACACTTTACCAACAACCAAAGTAAGGCCCACTGGTCTATAGTTAACAGGGTTGTCTCTACTCCCTTTCTTGAAGAAGGGAACAATTACTTCCCTCCAGTCTTCTAGTTCTATTCCTGTAGACAATGATGACACAAAGATCAAAGTTAAAGACTCAGCAATCTCCTCCCTAGCTTCCCAGAGAATCCTAGGATAAATCCCATTCAGCTCAGGGGATTTATCTATTTTCACACTTTCTAGATTTCTAACACCTCCTCCTTGTGAACCTCAATTCTATCTAGTCTAGTAGCCTGTTTCTCAGTATTCTCCTTGACAGCATTGTCTTTTTCCAGTGTGAAAACTGATGAAAAATATTCATTTAGTGCTTCCCCTATCTCCTCCAACTCCATGCACAACTTCCCACAACTGTCCTTAATTGACCCTAATCTTACTCCAGTCATTCTTTATCCCTTACATACTTATAGAAAGCTTTAGGGGTTTTCCTGATCCTATCTGCCAACAAGTTCTTATGTCCCCTCCTTGCTCATCTTAGCTCTCTCTTTAAGTCTTTCCTGGCTACCTTGTAACTGTCAATCGTCCTAACTGAGCCTTCACATCTCACCCTAACATAAGCTGCCTTCTTCCTCTTGACAAGCAATTCAACTTCCTTAGTAAACCACGACTCCTGCACCCAACAGCCTCCTCCCTATTTGACAAGTACATATCTATTAAGGACACACAGTGGCTGTTCCTTGAATAAGCTCCACATTTCTAAAGTGCCCGTCCCTTGCAGTTTCCTTCCCCATCCTATGCATCCTAAATCTTGTCTAATTGCATTGTAATTGCCTTTCCCCCAGTTGTAGCTCTTGCCCTCCAGTGTATACCTATCCTTTTACATCGCTAAAGTAAACATAACTGAATTGTGATCACTATCAACAAAGTGCTTACCTACCTCCAAATCTAATACCTGGCTGGGTTCATTAACCAGTACCAAATCTAATGTGGCCTTGCCCCTTGTTGGTCTTTCTACATACTGTCAGACAACCCTCCTGCACACAATGGACAAAAACTGACCCATCTAAAGTAATTGAACTATAGTATTCCTAGTCAATATTTGGGAAGTTGAAGTCCCCCATGATGACTAACCTGTCATTCTCACTCCTATCGAGAATCATCTGTCCTGTCCTTTCCGCCTTAACTCTGGAACTATTCGGAGGCTGATAGAAAACTCCCAACAGGGGTACCTCCTCTTTCCTGTTTCTAATCTCAGCCCGTATTCAGTTGACAAGTCCTCAAATGTCCTTTCTGCAGCCGTAATACTGTCTTGACTAACAATGCTACCCCCCCAACCCCCTGCTTTTGCTATCTTCCCTGTTCTTACTGAAACATCTAAATCTCAGAACCTGCAACAACCATTTCTGCCTCTGTATAATCCATGTCCCTGAAATGGCCACAACATCAAAATCCCAGGTACCGACTGCAAGTTCAGCCACCTTATTCCGGATGCTCTTGGCATTGAAATAGGCACACTTCAAAACAACTTCTTGCTTGCTGGTGCCCTTTTACAAACCTGAAACCTTACTTCGGATCTCCCTACTCTCAACCTCCTGTATAATTGAACTACAGTTTGGGTTCCCATCCCCCTGCTAAATTAGTTTAAATCCACCCAAAGAGCATTAGCAAATCCACCCCCCCCCCCCCCCCCCCCCCCCCTCAGGATATTGGTACCCCTCTGGTTCAGGTGAAGACCATCCTGTTTGTAGAGGTCCCACCTCTCCCAGAAAGACCCCCAATTATCCAGGAATCTAATACCCTCCCTCCTGCACCATCCCTGTAGCCATATGTTCAACTCCTCTCTGTCTCTATTCCTCACCTTGCTAGCACATGGCACGGGCAACAAGTCAGAGATAACAGTTCTTTCTGAATTGCTATCTGCATTCTCCCCAGTGAAAGACACCAGTCATGCTGCAACCACTACGGTAGTAGTGTCAGATAACTAGTCAGACAAAGGCAATCAGAATGCATGTATTAAGGTTGATTTGTTGATGCTTCTGTGATTATGATATGAGTTAATTTGTACATCTGGTTTGGAAATGTTATTTTGTGATGAATTTTATTTTTGCCTTGTGGCAAGGTGATCACTGCTATGGTCAGTGTTAGGAGAAGGATAGATGGGGTCATATTGATAAATAAGGAATTGGGATTGTGTTTTCTGTTAGGATGAGTAGATCAGAAAAGGCTTTATGTACTCCTCATCCTCTTCTCACATCACTTCAAATTGTTGACATTAGCTGATGAGAAGATGGAAGATGATGGCATGGAAGCCATAGAATATAGGGAAATAGATGGTGACATCTTAAAAAATGCCCATATCACAGAGGAGGAAGTGCTGGATGTCTTGAAACACATATAAAAGTGGATAAATCCCCAGGACCTGATCAGGTGTACCCTAGAACTCTGTGAGAAACTAGGGAAGTAATTGCTGGGCCTTTTGCTGAGATATTTTTATCATCGATAGTCACATGTGAGGTGCCGGAAGACTGGAGAATATCTAACGTCGTGCCACTATTTAAGAAAGGTGATAAGAACAACCAGGGAACTATAGACCAGTGAGCATGACGTCGGTGGTGGGCAAGTTGTTGGAGGGAATCCTGAGGGACAGGATGTACATGTATTTGGAAAGGCAAGGGCTGATTAGGGATAGCCAAAATGGCTTTGTGTGTGTGAAATCATGTCTCACAAACTTGACTGAGTTTTTTGAAGTAACAAAGAGGATTAGTGAGGGCAGAGCAGTGGACATGATCGATATGGACTTCAGTAAAACGCTCAGTAAGGTTCCCCATGAGAGACTGGTGTGAAAGGTTAGATGTCATGGAATACAGGGAAAACATTTGGATATAGAACTGGCTGAAAGGTAGAAGACAGAGGGTGGTGGAGGAGGGTTGTTTTTCAGACTGGAGGCCTGTGACCAGTGGAGTGTCACACGGATTGGTGCTGGGTCCACTACATTTTCTCATTTATATAAATGATTTGGATGTGAGCAAAAGAGGTACAAATAGTAAGTTTGCAGATGACACCAAAATTGGAGGTGTAGTGGATAGCGAAGAAGGTTATCTTGGATTACAATGGGATCAGCCAATGGACTGAGGAGTGACAGATGGGGTTTAATTTAGATAAATGCGAGGTGCTGCATTTTGGGAAAGTAAATCTTAGCAGGTCCGAGGGAGTGTTGCTGAGCGAAGAGACCTTGGAGTGCAGGTTCATAGCTCCTTGAAAGTGGAATTGCAGGTAGATAGGATAATGAAGAAAGCATTAGGTGTGTTGTCCTTTATTGGTTAGAGTATTGAGTACAGGCGTTGGGAGGTCATGTTGCGGCTGTACAGTGCATTGGTTAGGCCACTGTTGGAATATTGCGTGCAGTTCTGGTCTCCTTCCTATTGGAAGGATATTGTAAAACTTGAAAGGGTTCAGAAAAGATTTACAAGGATGTAGCCAGGATTGGAGGATTTGAGCCGTAGGGAGAGGTTGAATAGACCGGAGCTGTTTTTTCTGGAGTGTCAGAGGCTGAGGGGTAACCTTATCGAGGTTTATAAAATCATGAGGAGCATGGATAGGGCGAATAGACAACGTCTTTTCCCCTAAGTTGGGGGGACTGCAGAACTACAGGGCATAGGTTTAGGGTGAGAGGGGAAAGATATAAGGGGCACCACAGAGGATGGTGTGCATATGGAATGGGCTGCCAGAGGAAGTGGTGGAGGCTAGTACAATTACAACATTTAAAAGGCATCTGGATGGGTATATGAATAGGAAGGGTTTGGAGGGATATGGGCGGGATGCTGGCATGTGGGATTAGATTAGGTTGGAATATCTGGTTGACATGGACGAGTTGGACCAAATGGTGTGTTTCTCTGCTGTTCATCTCTATGACTTCATGACTTCTGTGCCCTCATGTTCAGAAGATTGTGCACCATGCATCAGACTATCATGGATTTTGACAAGCAGTTTAGAAGTATTGCAGGATTTGTCCACAGCAGTCAAGAAAATAGAAACGTGATCTCAGTAGCCCTCTGGCCTGCTCCATTTTGTGTGGTAAGATTGTTTCAAAGAATAGCCTTTGCAATATAGCTGTCACGCTCTGCACTGTCGTGGTGATTTATAGGCTAATGGCAAAGAGAGCTTCATAGGATGAAAGCATCTGATGCAAGGACACCAGGCATTGCTCTGCATCATGCATTATGTATAGTCACACCCAGATTGGAGCCAGAGTCTTTAATGCAACAATATACTGTGTTCTTCCATTCCTGCTCTTAACAGCGCACAACTTCATCCATATATGTGGGAAAGGATACAAACCAATCATATCAACTCACATCAACTGTCAATATCAAAGTAAATTGAGAAATTAAACAGTATAGACAGTTAAAAGACAGTAAATGTAAAATACACAGAAGCATAATTGTCTGGTCTTTTACAAGATTTGTGTGATTCAAAATCTACCAAAAGCTGCAGAGCTCATTTAATTAACTGCTGAAGGGTCAACCTCACATTCTTGTCCTGTGCCAACTTGCTCAAGTGACTGGTTCACCATTGCAATAATACAATTCAAGCTTCTCTCCACATTCACCCATCCTTTGTCCTAGAAAAAAAATTATGTTTTATATGGATATCAGAAAAAGATTTTCACTTCTATCACTGTTCATGCTATATATGTCAAGAAATTCATAAATAGTTATTCATTACTGTATTAATTGTTCTGATGAAGGGATTTACAATTTATCAGGTATAAAAGATAGGTTTATGAGGGGACTGATTTATGAAAAATAAGTCAGAAAGATAAGACTGTGGGCTTTGATAGGAATCTGCATATCTGTAACCAGTAGGTCTCTTTTCTCTTTTTTTATTCATTTTTGGGATGTGGGCTTCACTGACTGGCCAGCATTTATTGCCTGTCCCTAGTTCCCCTTGAGAAGATGGTGGTGAGCTGCCTTCTTGAACTGCTGCAGTCCATATACTATAGGTTGACCCACAATGCCCTGAGGGAGGGCAATCCAGAATTTTCACCCAGCGACAGTGAAAGAATGATGATATATATCCATGGTTTGGAGATGCCGGTGTTGGACTGGAGTATACAAAGTTAAAAATCACACAAGAGGAGATAGTCCATAGACTATAGGCTATAACCTAGTGTTGTGTGACATATTTCCAAGTCAGGATAGAGAGCAACTTGGAAGAAATTTGCAGGAGGTGGTGTTTCCATGTTTCTGCTGCCCTTGTCCTGTAAAATGCAAGTGGTTGTGGGTTTGGAAGGTGCGGTCTAAGATTTTTGGTGCATTTTTACAGTGCAGTTTGTAGATAGACCACACTTCTGTGACTGAGCATTGATAGTGTTGGGATTGGTTCTTGTGGATATGATACCAATCAAGTGGTCTGCTTTGTCTTAGATAGTGTCAAACTTCTCAAGTGTTGTTGGAGATGCATTCTCCAGGCAAGCAAGGAGTGTTCCATCAGCCTCCTGCCTCATACCTTGTAGATGATGGACAAGCTGTGGGGACTCAGAAGATAAGTTACTCGCTGCAATATTCCTAGCCTCTGACATGCTCATTTAGCCACTGTGTTTATGTGATGAGTCCAATTGAGTTTCTGGTCAATGGTCACCTCAAGGACGTTGATACTAGTATTTTCAGTGATGGTAACACCTTTGAATGTCAAGGGCCAATGTTTAGATAGTTTCTTGTAATATGAATATTACTTGCTACTAGTCAGCCCAAGAGTCAAGGAGTGTGGTGCTGGAAAGTCACAGCCAGTCAGGCAACATCTGAGGAGCAGGAGAATTGAAGTTTTGAGCATAAGCCTTTCAGCAGGAATGAGGCTTGTGGGCCAAGGGAGATAAGTAGGAGAGGGGTGGGACTGGGGGAAGGCAGCTGAGAGTGCGATAGGTCGATGAAGGTGGGGGTGAAAGTGATAGGTCAGAGAGGAGGGTGGAGCAGATAGGTGGGAAGGAACATGGACAGATAGGGCTGTTCAAGAGGGCAGTGCTAAGTTGGAAGATTGGGACTCGGATAAGGTGGGGGAAGAGGAAATGGGGAAACTAGTGAAATACACATTGATCCCATGTGGTTGCAGGGTCCCAAGGAAGATGAGGTGTTTTTTCCTCCAGGCATCGGGTGGTTAGGGTTTGGCGATGGAGGAGGCCCAGGACCTGCATGTCTTTGGCGGAGTGGGAGGAGGAGTTAAAGTGTTCAGCCAAATTGCAGTGGAGTTGGTTAGTGCCAGTGTCCCAGAGATGTTCTCTGAAGCAATCCGCAAGTTGGCCTCTTGTCTCACCAATGTAGAGGTTACCATATTGGGTGCAACGGATACAGTAGATTAGATGTATGGAAGTACAGGTAAATTTCTGTCGCATGTGGAAGGATCCTTTGGGACCGTGTACGGAGGTGAGAGCAGAGGTGCGGGCACAGGCTTTGCGCCTCTTGCGGTAGCAGGGGAAGGTTCCTGGAGGGGATGGTGGGTTGGTGGAGGACGTGGACCTGACAAGGGAGTCGCAGAGGGAATGTTCTCGCTGAAACACAGATAGGGGTGGGGAGGGAAGTGTATTTCTGATGGTGGGGTCTGCTTGTAGGTGGCAGAAATGGCGAAGGATAATGCAATGTATCCGGAGGTTGGTGGGGTAGAAGATGAGGACTGGGGAGTTCTCGCCTTGTTGTGATTGGAGGGGTGGAGGTGTGAGAAGTGGAGGAAATGTGCTGGAAGGCATCGTTGACCACGTGGGAGGGAAAATTGTGGTCTTTGAAGAAGGAGGCCATCTCGGATGTTCTAGGGTGGAATTGGTCCTCCTGAGAGCAGATGCAGCGGAGACAGAGGAATTGAGAAAAAAGGATAGCGTTTTTACAGGAGGCAGGATGGGAAGAGGTGTAGTCCAGGTAACTGTGGGTTTGTAGTAGATATCCGTGTTGAGTCGGTCACCGAAAATGGAGATAGAGAGGTCCAGAAAGGGGAGGGAGGTGTCTGAGATGATCTAGGCAAACTTGAGGTCGGGGTGGATGGTGTTTGTGAAGTTGATGAACTGTTCAACCTCCTCGTGAGAGCATGAGGTAGTGCCAATACAGTCATTAATGTAGCAGAGGAAAAGGTGGAAAATGATGCTAGTATCGCTGCAGAAGATGCTGAAAAATGTGTTGCTGGAAAAGCGCAGCAGGAGCAGGAGAATTGACGTTTCGGGCATAAGCCTTTCTTCAGGAATGAGGAAGGTGTGCCAAGTAGGCTAAGATAAAAGGTAGGGAGGAGGGACTTGGGGGAGGGGCGTTGGGAATGCGATAGGTGGAAGGAGGTTAAGGTGAGGGTGATAGGCCGGAGAGGGGGTGGGGGCGCAGAGGTCGGGAAGAAGATTGCAGGTCAAGAAGACAGTGCTGAGTCCGAGGGTTGGGACTGAGATAAGGTGGGGGGAGGGGAAATGAGGAAGCTGGAGAAATCTGCATTCATCCTTTGTGGTTGGAGGGTTCAGAGGCAGAAGATGAGGCGCTCTTCCTCCAGGCGTCGTGTTGCCATGGTCTGGCGATGGAGGAGGCCAAGGATCTGCATGTCCTTGACGGAGTGGGAGGGGGAGTTAAAGTGTTCAGCCACGGGGCATTTGGGTTGGTTGGTGCGGGTGTCCCAGAGGTGTTCTCTGAAACGTTCCGCAAGTAGGCGGCCTGTCTCCCCAATGTAGAGGAAGCCACATCGGGTACAGCGGATGCAATAAATGATGTGTGTGGAGGTGCAGGTGAATTTGTGATGGATATGGAAGGGTCCCTTGGGGACTTGGAGGGAAGTGAGGGGGGAGGTGCGGGCGCAAGTTTTGCATTTCTTGCAGTTGCAGGGGAAGGTGTCAGGAGTGGAGTGGAGTGGAGGTTGGGTTGGTGGGGGATGTGGACCTGACGAGGGAGTCGCGCAGGGAGTGGTCTTTCCGGAACACTGATATGGGATGGGAGGGAAATATATCCTTGGTGGTGGGGTCTGTTTGGAGGTGGCGGAAATGACGAAGGATGATACGATGTATCTGGAGGTTGGTGGGGTGGTAGGTGAGGATCAGTGGGGTTCTGTCCTGGTGGCGATTGGAGGGGCGGGGTTCAAGGGAGGAGATGCGGTGGAGAGCATCGTCAACCACATCTGAGGGGAAATTGCAGTCTTTGAAGAAGGAGGATGTTGCCTGACCTGCTGCACTTTTCCAGCAACACATTTTTCAGCTCTGATCTCCAGCATCTGCAATCCTCACTTTCTCCTAGCTGAGGAAGATGGACTGTTCCATGTGCCTGATGAAGAGGCAGGCATAGCTGGGCCCATGCGGGTGCCCATGACTATCCCTTTGGTCTGGCGGAAGTGGGAGGATTGGAAGGAAAAATTGTCGACAGTGATGACCAGTTCAGCCAATCAAATGAGTGTCAATAGAAGGGAACTGGTTGCGTCGGCCTGAGAAGGAGAAATGGAGGGCTTGGAGGCCTTCATCATGATGGATTGATGTGTACAGGCACTGGTTGTCCTTGGCGAAGATATGGCATTGGGGGCCAGAGAAATTAAAGTCATAGAGGGCATGGTTGGTGTCCTGAATATAGGTGGGGAGGTCCTAGACTAAGGGGGGACAGGATGGTGTCAAGGTATGCAGAGATAGGTTCAGTTGGGCAGGAGCAGACATAGACAATGGGTCAACCGGGGCAGTCAGGTTTGTGAATATTGGGTAGGAGGTCGCATCAGGTTGTGCAGAGTTAGTGGACTATGAGGTGGAGGCTGTGGATGAGAGATCCCCAGAGGTAATGGGGTTGTGGATGGTCTGGGAGATGATGGTTTGGTGATGGGAGGTGAGGTCATGGTCAAGTGGACAATACGAGTTGGGACCTGGCTTCAGTCGCATAGAGGTTGGTGCGCCAAACTACATTGGTATCTGCCTGACAATGTGGCAAATTGCATAAGTATTTGCAGTACACAAAAAGCAAGACAAATCCAACCCAGCTTATTACTGCCCTAGTTTACTCTCAATCATCAGTAAAGTGATGGAAATTGCTGTCAACAAGCAACACCTGCTCAGCAATAACCTGTTGATGATGTTCATTTTGGGGTTTTGCCAGGGTCAATCTGCTCTTCACCTCAATATAGCCTTGGTTCAAACATGGACAAAAGAGCTGAATTTTAGAGGTGAAGTGAAAGTCTCAACCCTTGACACCAAAGCCACATTTGACGACTGTGGCTTGTCAGCTATTTTGATGGTGATGTTGGGATTGAGCAGAGGGTGAGAGGTTGGAGTGGGTGAGGGGGGTGGAGAGGTTGAGGCAGTCTATGTTACGGCAGTTGGAAGTAAAGAGATTAAGGGCGGATAACAGACAGGCACGGGGTGTCCAGATGGATGGGGTGTGTTGGAGGCATGAGAAGGGGTGCTCGGAGGGTGGGCGGGAGTCTTGATGGAAAAAGTAAGCGCGGAGGTGGCAGAAGAAGTGTTCAATGTCGCAACGCATGTCGAACTCATGGATCCACAAGCATAGTGAGATGAAAGTGAGGCCCTTACTGAGGACTGATCATTCATCCCTCAGTGAGGGGAGTTCTGGGTGGATACCCATTGATTCAGGTTTTGCTAAGGCTCCTTGATGCCACAGTCGTCAAATGTGGCTTTGGTGTCAAGGGTTGAGACTTTCACTTCACCTCTAAAATTCAGCTCTTTTGTCCATGTTTGAACCAAGGCTATATTGAGGTGAAGAGCAGATTGACCCTGGCAAAACCCCAAAATGAACATCATCAACAGGTTATTGCTGAGCAGGTGTTGCTTGTTGACAGCAATTTCCATCACTTTACTGATGATTGAGAGTAAACTAGGGCAGTAATAAGCTGGGTTGGATTTGTCTTGCTTTTTGTGTACTGGAAATACTTATGCAATTTGCCACATTGTCAGGCAGATACCAATGTTGTAACTGTACTGGAAGAGCTTAGTTGGGAGAGCAGCAAGTTCTGGATCACAATTATTCAGTACTATTGAAGGAATGTTTTAAGAATTAATTAATTGATTCATTCGTTATTTATTGCTGTTGTTTTTTGCATGCAGTACAGACAGATTGTACCGTACAAAGTGTATAAGGGAAGCACATCAGAGTGCAGAATACAGTGTCACAGCTGCAGAGAAGATGCAGAGAGAGAGATAAGAATTAACACGTGAGAGGTCCATTCAAAACGCTGATAACAGCAGAGAAGAACCGTTCTTGAATCTGTTCATACATGTCACAGTGCTTCCAACTGTTTCTTGATATCACATGGAGTGAATCTAATTGGCTGAAGACTAGAATATATGATTCTGGGGACAACTGAAGGGGGCCGAGATGGATCATCCACTCGGCACTTCTGGTTGAAGATTGCTGTCAGATTTTCTCTCACATTTAAAATTTCAAATTAAATGAATACCAAGGTAATATTTAGTCGACAGTTCAAAATTACTCTTGACTTGTTACAAGTTGACAGTCTGACTGAGAGGAGCCAAACTGTAACATTGGAAATGGAAATGTCACACTGATTTAATAGGGATTTCTATACTGAGGTTGGCATTCTGACACATTGTTTTGATAAACAGCCAGTTTAACTTTGTATCTTCGCAACTGGGGTAAAGAAGTGGTACTCTATGAAAGTGGATGTATATGAATTATTCAATAATTGCTCTGAAAATACAAAAGTTATCAATGAAACGTGTAAATTATAGATAGGTAACAACATGTTAAAGGTATGCAGTTAATTACTTTTGATTCAGGCAGGCTGGTATTTATTCCTGATGAAGGGCTTTTGCCCGAAACGTCGATTTTGCTGCTCGTCGGATGCTCTGTATTTGGAGGCAGATAGAAAATATCTGTGAATTATGGAAATATTTTTGAAAATATAAAAGGACCAACTGGCTTCATAAATAATTAAACTTTCTGTCTGTAAAAGGGCAGCTGGTGTAACTTATCAACTTAAAAAGGCAGTTCTGCTTGTTTGTACGTCTGGCATGAAGCCTTGACTTCAGGGGATGCATGCCATAAATTTGCCTTTCTGATTCCTGTAACCTTCTGCCTGTTGATTTAAATTGTTATCTTCTCACATGTACCAAAATTTCGCTATTATATTATTCCCACATCATTTTGACAACATAAGCATTTGATGACATTGTAACAGAATATTTGAACAGTTTTGAAAAGTATTTCAAAAAGTACCACATTAGATCTTTTAGCAAAACTGAGGCCCATATAATACAAAGTTAAAGACTAATTCTTTTGATAAATTATTAATGTAGATTTGAGTATATATTTTCAAATTTTGCAGGTGGCATAATATTCATAAATATGGAAAACAATGAGAATAGTGAGACACTTTAGAGTATAGTAACATATATAACAGACTGACAAAATTGGCAAGCTCTTTGCAAATATAATGCAGTGAGCATTGAAGTAATTCATTTGGTTGGAAGAGTTTTGTGAGTCAATATAATGGCAGTTCAGGAAGTGGGATGTACATACACAAGATTTTGAATGTAGAAGGACAAGATCATAAATGGTTTTTAAAAACTGTATCATGGCTTTATAAACCATAGCTTACCAGGACGAGGCATCAAGGCAAGATTCTTACTTGGCAGCGGTGAGTTCTTATTAAGGGAGCTACTTATCCAGGGTACCAACTTCCCACACACTCCATCCATGGACTATGGCATCGACATGTGCCAGCCTCTAGAACTCTCATGCCACATCTCCAGTCCATTCACAAGACATTTCTGCAATTCAACATTGCATCTCATGACACAACTATCATTGTAATGCTGCAAGAAAGACGTTTGGCACACAGAAAGACTCACCCAACTCACGGACTGGACCCGGCTGCATTTTGTGGGTTCTTCAACTGATCTCTTAGCACTCACTCTCTTTAAGCCTACTGGATGCTCGCAGCATCACTGCTTTGCATAGCCTTTTTGTGCCTCGCCCCTCAACCAGAGATACCAGACTCTCAGTACTGCTGTAATACTGTGCTGTTGTGCATGTCAGAATGGAGTTAGACTTCATTTAGGGTTCCCCCATGGTAAGTCCAGTGTGGCATCCAATATAAATCTAGGGGCTTGGACACAATTAATCAGCCACTCAGGACAGTACGAGTCAGGATTCTTGCCTTATGAGGGGTGAGGAGCGGAATGTCAGGCAGCTCGCCATCTGTTTTGATTCTTTCTACACTATTATGGATTGTTTTTCTTCTGGAATGATTGATTTATTGTTGTCACATGTACTGAGATATAGTGAAAAACGTTGTGTGCTTTACAGGCAGATCTTACAATACAAAGTGCATCAGGATAGCAAACAGAATGCAGAATACAGTATTACAGTCACAGAGAAGGTCTTAAGAAGGACATACCTGGATTTCCTGTATAGATCAGGATTGCACAACATGTATTCCTCAGTGCTGGACTTGAGTAAGGAGTAGATCTCCCAGATCATCCATTGTTTATGGTTGGGGTACGTTCAGCATACAGTCTTCTACATATTTACTAATGAGGTCTGTGATGTTAGTAGCATGTTCATTTAGGATGGGCCCCTGAGATCATGAATGTGGATCAGTCCACTGCCTCTAAGCAATCCAGTGGAGGCCCTTCTGTTGCTTCAGACCAACACTGCACTACTTTCTGTACTGGATTTTCAAGTATCGATTTCTACTTGTAAGCTGGGAGGAGAAGCATTGCATTGTAATCTGATTTTCCAAAATGTGGAGCAGATATGGAGCAGTAAGCATCTTTGGTTGTATAGCAATGGTCAAGGATGTTCAGACCTCTAGTGGGACAGGAAATGACAGAATAACTTAAATTATCTGAAACCCCAACAGATTTTATCAACTTAATGATGCTGTTCCAAATACTTGGCACAAAAGATAAAATCAACCACAGGGTCTTGCAGAAGAGAACTCAGAGAGAGATCAGCATGGACCTGCTTCTTTGAGTCCAGTAGCTTTTTCAACTGCCTGATTGCTTTCAGTGTATAGCTGGACCAAAGAAAAACTGAGCTGGGAGGACTGGCCACTCCCCTTTAATTGCACAAAGTCCCTTGATTGCATTTTCAAAGATAATGTTATGCAGGGCAGCACTGCGCCAACAGTGCTTCTCCAGGTGCACAAAGGCCTTTTAAAGATAGCATTAGTACCAGGAATGTCAGTCTATTTTTGGAGTTGTGTTCCAGAAATGCCGAATAGTGGAGTGGGGCTCGAGCCAGACAGGAGGGCTGCCAGATAGTTAATGAGATGAGCTTGATAAGAAACGGCAAGAAAACCTTCTTGACCTCACGGAGAGAAACTGTCCATGAAACATGTCAAAAATGGTATTTAACCAATATTTAACCAATAATTGTCAGATTCAGCCCTATATCAATGATTAGTGATCTAAAGGAAGGATTGTTTATTAAAGAATAACAGGATAGCGGGAGAACTCTTCATTCACATGTTACCTGATTATCAACTCTGCCGCAGATACTACATCACGCATTAGCTTGCATCACATTTTGTGCTGATGCATACCAAATTAACTGCATATTCAAAAAATTGTTAAACATTACAGTAAAATAAATGTTGCACAGAGTAATGTCACAACAATTTCCTGTTCCTCCACAAGGCAAAAATATTTTAATGAACTTGCTCAGACATGTTATTGCACGCAGACATAGGGGCATTTAGACGGCACCTTTGTATAACGTACTGTCCCCAGGTTGGGGAAAGATGCTGAGATGTCCCGAGTGAGTGAGTGAGTAGGCATTGCACAGGGCATGCAGGGTTACAGTTGTCGAGGGTATGGGAAAATGAGTGAAGCAAGATGTTGCATACAATAGTGAGAGTCACAGAGTTTTGGTGGGAAATGGGTGCAGTAAGAGACATAGAGTGAGGTAAGGTAGCAGAGAGACTTGGAGCAGTCAATATTACCAACCTTCTTACTGCACTGCTGGGCAATTCCACCAGACCACAGAAACTACACAGACTTGGATGGCAACATCAGACCAACCGCAGCTAGCAGGGTCTGATGTGTGGTCTCCTCTACTGGTTCAGGGAAATAGGATGCAAAGCTCTAACCACCAGGTCTGTGGGTCCCTGTCCACAAAGCTGTGGGTCCCTGTCCACAAAGTATTGTACAAGGTTCCCCTTATCTGCCATGTCTGGGGCAAGCAAATCAAAATGGACAGAGCAGCTCTGGAAACTACATTTCTTGACCAGTTGCATGATGGAACCAGGAAAATGTCGGAACCAGGAATCCCAGCAGTGTTGAGCACCTGGTTTTGATGAATGAAGAATTGGGCTAGCCTTGGACAATCCAGATGCAGCAGGGAAGTGGTATTTAGTTAATGTTTGGGATTAATCCACTTTATCTGTGTGGAGAGAAATTATCCATGAAATTTAACAAAAATGCCGTTTAACTGATTTTGTGGTAAGCTTCAGTCTGGGGCTGCCTTTCTCTTGGATGCACATAAAGCAAAGTTGTTCTGTCAATGTTGTGGATTTGTCTGAGTTGTAGATGCACAGAATCTCCTGCTGACAACTGTTCCAATTTGGAAGGTTTGCAGATTTACCCAAGTTGTGAATTGAATAAATTGCTTTCAGCGAGCAGTAAAATTCTCCAAGCTTAGCTTTGCATTTTTGATAAATATATTTGATGCAATCTTCCCAGCTTTTGGAATGATGTGGACCATGGCAAGAATCAGGGAAAATTGGGTGAGATGTCTAGCAAAGTGCATCTCAATGGCAACAACAAAAAAATGATAATTTTGCAACCAAGTGTTGAACAGTGAGATTGGATTCTCATTAGTAAGTGATGAGATACCTAATAGCATGACTTATCACTAGTCAATAGCCTTATAATTGCTTCATATCGCCTCATTAATGCGCTGTTGCCCATTCTGCCCCACACTGGATAGAAACTAGATGTCAAGAATTACCAACATGAAAGTCAGTGTGATAATCTGGCGACTCCAGCTTGCTCCTTGCTCCTCTGGATCTCCATGGTGGGCACTAAGTATCTCAGGGCACACTTTATGGGCAGTGACTGCACTCACCTCACATCCATGGTATTTGGCATCTGGCATGTACCAGCCTCACCACATTATCTTGATAGATCTCTGATCCACTTAGATTATGATTTTACTCTTTCACGCTGTCCTTTGAAGTATAGATTAGATTATATTACTTACAGTGTGGAAACAGGCCCTTCGGCCCAACAAATCCACACTGACCTGCCGAAGCGCAATCCACCCATACCCCTACATTTACCCCTTACCTAACACTACGGGCAATTTAGCATGGCCAATTCACCTTACCTGCACATCTTTGGACTGTGGGAGGAAACCGGAGCACCCGGAGGAAACCCACGCAGACACAGGGAGAACGTGCAAACGCCACACAGTCAGTCGCCTGAGGCGGGAATTGAATCCGGATCTCTGGCGCTGTTAGGCAACAGTGCTAACCACTGTGCCAGCGTGCCTGGCACCTTTCAGTGTAAGGTTGCTGCCAGGAGACTTTGCAGACAGGGACAGGCGGTCATTTCATACGGTTGTCTCAGAGTTACTCATTCACTCTGTTACCACTCAGTCCCAAAGTACTTAATTGAATACTCACAACACCTCTGTCTTGACTTAGCTCCTTTCTGCTTTTACTCCTCAGCCAAGTCTAACAGACTCATAGCACTTCTATTTTGTTTTGCCATTCAGCACAAACACAAAGCCAGGTAACTTGTTAGATTGTCAGTAGCTATTAGTCCAGAGGAGTAGTTTTCAGTCCTATGACACAGCCTTCAGTTAGGGCTCCCATCACAGCAAGTTAAGGACTATCTCTGATATCGTTCTAGGGGCTTGGGCACAGCCAGTTCACCACTCTGGGTGGTCAGGGCCACAATGCCTAAAACTCTGAGGTCCGAGGAATGAGCCACAGTCACTCCTGGGAGTTGGTCCACTAAAGTTCAAGGGGGGAAAAACACGGGTCGGTGCAGCAGGAGGGAAGTTGCGGAACTTAAATTGGGGTATCACAGGTAGGATGATGGGATGCAAAAGGGATTACATTTGAGAAAAGTGGCAACTCAATACATTAGACCAAAAGGTGTAGGAGCATCAATAGATCATTCAAACATCATGTCTACTCCAGCATTCAATGAGATCATGGCTAATCTGATAATCTTCAACTTCACTTTCCTGCTTTTCCCCATAACCCTTAATCCTCTTAAAAATCTGATTATTTCAGCCTTGAATGTATTTAATAACCAAATCTCAACAGCCCTCTGCAGGAAACAATTCCACTGAGACACAGCCCTCTGAGAGGAGTATCCTCCTTATCTCTATCAAAAATGTATGACCACTTATTCTGAGATTATGTTGTCTGAACAAAGAGCAAAGAAAATTTACAACCCAGGAACAGCAACCTTAGCCGTTCCAAATCCACTGTCTAAACCTGAGGCCCAATTCCGAAGCATCTGTATCCTTCTGCTCCCCACCTACTCGTGCATCTGTCCAAACGTACTTTAAATGAATTTACTGTGCCTGCCTCTACCACCTCTGCTGGCAATGCGTTCCAGGCTCCTACCACCTTTGTGTAAAGTACTTGCCGCGTGTATCCCCCTTTAACTTTTCACCTCTCACCTTGAAAACATGACCTCTCGTTTTTGAATCCTTTACCCTGGGAAAAAGCTTATCACTATCTACCCTGTCTGTACCCTTCATGATTTTGTTGACCTCAATCAGGTCCCCCCCATCTCCTTTTTTCTAATGAAAACAATCCTAATCTACTCAACCTCTCTTCATAGCTAGCACCTTCCATACCAGGCAACATCTTGTAAACCTTCTCTGCACCCTCTCCAAAGCGTCCACATCCTTTTGGTAATGTGGCAACTAGAACTGTACACAGTAGTCTCCATAAGATATAGGAGTGGCAGTAAGGCCATTCGGCCCATTGAGTCCACTCCACCATTTAATCATGGCTGATGGGCATTTCAACTCCACTTACCCGCATTCTCCCCGTAGCCCTTAATTCCTTGTGACATCAAGAATTTATCAATCTCTGCCTTGAAGACATTTAGCGTCCCGGCCTCCACTGCACTCCGCGGCAATGAATTCCACAGGCCCACCACTCTCTGACTGAAGAAATGTCTCTGCATTTCTGTTCCGAATTGACCCCCTCTAATTCTAAGGCTGTGCCCACAGGTCCTAGTCTCCTCGCCTAACGGTAACAATTTCCTAGCATCCACACTTTCCAAGCCATGTATTATCTTATAAGTTTCTATTAGATCTCCCCTTAACCTTCTAAACTCCAATGAATACAATCCCAGGATCCTCAGCCGTTCCTCGTATGTTAGACCTACCATTCCAGGGATCATCCGTGTGAATCTCCACTGGACACGCTCCAGTGCCAGTATGTCCTTCCTGAGGTGTGGGGCCCAAAACTGGACACAGTACTCCAAATGGGGCCTAACCAGAGCTTTATAAAGTCTCAGTAGCACATTGCTGCTTTTACATTCCAACCCTCTTGAGATAAATGACAACATTGCATTCGCTTTCTTAATCACGGATTCAACCTGCATGTTTACCTTTAGAGAATCCTTGACTAGCACTCCCAGATCCCTTTGTACTTTGGCTTTATGAATTTTCTCACTGTTTAGAAAGTAGTCCATGCTTGTATTTTTTTTTCCAAAGTGCAAGACCTCGCATTTGCTCACATTGAATTTCATCAGCTATTTCCTGGACCACTCTCCCAAACTGTCTAGATCCTTCTGCAGCCTCCCCACTTCCTCAGTACTACCTGTCTGTCCACCTAACTTCGTATCATCGGCAAACTTTGCTAGAATGCCCCCAGTCCCTTCATCCAGATCATTAATATATAACGTGAACAGCTGCGGCCCCAACACTGAACCCTGTGGGACACCGCTTGTCACCGGCTGCCATTCCAAAAAAGAATGCGCCCGAACCAATGACTTGTACAATTTTTACATGACCTGCCAGCTCTTATACTCAATACTCCGTTCAATGAAGGCAAGCATACCATATGCCTTCTTGACCACTCTATCTGCCTGTGCAGCCACTTTCAGGGTACAATGGACCTGAACTCCCAGATTTCTCTGCTGGTCAACTTTTCCCAAGGCTCTTCCGTTTACTGTATAATTCGTTCTAGAATTAGACTTCCCAAAATGCATCACCTCATATTTTTCTGGATTGAACTCCATCTGCCACTTCTCCTCCCAACTCTCCAGTCTATCTATATTCTCCTGTATTATTTGACAGTTCCCTATGTTTTTTGCTATTCCACCAATCTTAGTGTCATCTGCAAACTTGCTGATCATACCAAGTGCCCTCTTCCAGATCATGTATGTATATCACAAATAACAGTGACCCCAGCACTGACCCCTGTGGAGCCCTGTTGCTCAACTAGTTCTTTATCCACTTAGCTAGAACATCCTGCACACCATGTGACTTCACTTTCTCCATTTGTCTACCATGGGGAACCTTATCAAATGCTTTACTAAAGTCCATGTACATAATATCTCCAGCCCTTCCTTTATCTATCAACTTGGTCAGTTCCTCAAAGAACTCTATTAAGTTGGTAAGGCACGATCTCCCCTGCATAAAACCATGTTGCCTATTAGTGATAAGCCCATTCTATTCCAAACATAATTAGATTTTATCCCTCAGTACCTTGTCCAGCAACTTTCCCACCACTGGCATCAGGCTCACTTGTCTGTAGTTACCTGGAATATCCCTACTATCCTTCATGTACAGGGGGACAACATGAGCAATCCTCCGATCCTCCAGCACTTCAACTGTGTTTAAGGATGCTACAAAGATATCTGTCAACACCCCAGCTAGTTCCTCTCTCGCCTCCCTCAGCAACTTGGGATAGATCCCATCCGGTCCTGGGGATTTGTCCACCTTAATATCCTTTAGCCTACCCAACACATCTTCCCTCCTGTCAATGTGATCCAGAGTAAACAAACTTCTATCTCTAATCTCAGCATTCATCCCCTCCAGTTCCTCAGTGAATACTGATGCAAAGTAATCATTGAGAATCTCACCCATTTTCTCAGGTTCGACACACAACCTTCCTGCCTTCTCCTTCAGTGGACCAACCCTTTCTCTGGTTATCCTCATGCTTCTTATATATGAATAAAAGGCCTTGGGATTCTCCTTAATTCTGCTCGCTAAAGTTATTTCATGACCCCTTTTAGCCCGCTTGATTCCTTATTTAAGATTGGTCCCGAAATTCTTCCAAGGCCCGTTCTGTTCTTAGCTTCCTGGGCCTTAGGTATGCTTCCCTTTTCCTGTTGGCTAGTCGTACAATTTCTCCTGTCATCCACAGTTCACAAATCTTGCTTTTCCTATCCCTTGTTTTCAAAGAGACATGCCTATCCTGCACCATCTTCAACCTATCTTTGAAAGCCTCTCACATATCGAATGTGAACGTCCTTTCAAATAGCTGCTCCCAATCCACATTTCCCAGCTCCTGCCAAATTTTAATAATTGGACTTGGCCCGGTTTAGTACTCTTCCCTTAGGACCACTCTCATCTTTGTCTAAGAGTATTCTAAAACTAAGTCTGATCCTAAAGTCTCCCACAAAGGGATGAACCTTTCTGCCTCTACTCTGTCGAGCCCCTTAAAAATTGTGTATGTTTCAATAAAGTGACCTCTCATTCTTCTAAATTCCAATGTTTACAGGCTAACCCATTCAGGCTCTCGTCATAAGACTATTCATCCATATCTATTATCAGTCTTGTGAAATTTCTCTGCACTTCCTCCAATGCCATTATTATCTTTCCTTAGATAAGGAGCCCAAAACTGTTAACAGTATTCCAGCGATGGTCTGACTAGTGCTTTGTGTAGTTTTAGAAAAGCTTCAACAAAGGTTTTCTCTCATTGGAGAGAAAGTGGTAATGTGGGAGATGTGCTGGTAGTCATCAATAGTCAATAATACTGTTCCATCAGGGGACAATGAACTGCTGGATCTGGCATGTTTAACAGCAATGTACGTTTCATTCCTCTCTTAGTATCTATCTCAAGTGTTTCTGGACATTTTGACATTAGCTCATGTTCACATTTGCCCTGTGTCATATGTATCAAAATGATCAGGTAACAATATTGATTGATAAGAAAATGAAAAAACAAAGAGTCATTTGGTCAGGTGGCCAAATTCCAAAACTTTGCTGCATCAGACGATGGGAAGAAATGAATTCTACCTTGACAGTGGGCCAGCTGTAGAATCAGAGGAGCATAAAGTGTGGAGTGCCCGATACCTTCCCAACACAGTCAAATTTAGTCAGGGGCAGCAAGAATTGGCACTATTGGTACTTCACCAGTATCCAGTACAAAGGAGGGTGGTGGGCTGGGGATACCGACACTATATGAACAAGCCATGCGGAAAAACACTGGTGATTCCTGGTAGATTTGATGTCGGCGGTGGGGCTTGGAGGGAGATGGGGGGAACAGTCTGTCCTTCTAATTACTCAATATGTGGATGATGGAGCCCTTCCTTCCCCCACAGCCCCACTGCAATACACAACTACAGCAACGTTCTCAGCCCAGCCTCCTGTAATGTGATTGTTATTTTCATGGACAGAATTTCCCTTTAAAGCCTCTGAATTCCCTGCCATCTGGTTCAAATGAGGCCAAAACTGTGTTTGTTCTAATGGTGGTTGCATTCAATTTTTGAGCTGAGTTTTCACAGCCATGTTTGGAAGTGAAAGAGCTGGCAGGGTGACAGGAGAAGGCAATGGGGGAGTGCATGATGTCTTCCCTCTACCCTACTTCCCTCTTGAAGTGGTAGGTAGGGACCTCAGCTCAAGCTATCCATCAGGCTTTGAATTAGGTTACTTGCAAGCACAGTTTTTTTAAAAATTTACTTCTGGAATATGGACATCGCTGTCTGGGTCAGCATTTATTGTCTGTCCCTAGTTTTGGTGGTGAGCTGCCTTCTTGGTCCACTATAGTCCAAGCCTTCATAGCGAATTATACAACTGAGTGACTAGCTAGCCATTTGAGAGTATTCCACCATCTGCTATGGTGAGATTTGAACCTGGGTCCCCAGAACATTAGCTGATTTTCTGGATTAATAGCCTCACCATAAATGCCTGGGCCATCACCTCCCCTCGAACGTTCTATCCCTACAGGCATTATCTCCACATCCAGCCTTCCAATGGGTATCCAGCAGCTACTTTGCTTCTTGGGCAGTACATGGCCCCTAGAGGGATCTCCAGGAGTGAAGGCTGTCACTGTGCTTACATCGCTGTGGCAGGAATAAACTCCTCTTAACTTCCTCCCACCTGTGACTGGCCTTGGCTTCTTCACATAAACATTTCTTCAGGAATACTTTGAAGTGCCTTCTGCATGATTCCATCACACTGAAGCTGCTGAGATTCCAATCTTCTATGGGGGGAGGATGAATATGCCCTCAGAGACTAGCAGCAGCCTGTTAAATGCTATTCCAGAATCCTGGAGCTCACTAGTGTGTGGTTAGCTCTCAGCTTCAGCCTGTAATGAGAACTTGATCCCCAATATCAAAATTCAATCCAATGCTTTTCATTACTGGATCTCATTGGCTGTGTGAGCAGTGGAAATAGGTTTTACTGTAGCTTACTTTAGCAAATTCCTTTATAATTTTGAACATGCCTCCGAGATCTTTTAAGGTTCTTAGAAAAGATAATATTTTATGAGAGACATTTTATTAACTCAACACCCTAAGGTACTAAGTCAATGCTGTGTACCTATGAAGTACTGTTGCTATTGTAATGTAGAATCACATAATGCAGGAAATATCTGTTTTGTTCCCATAAAATATTTTCTAATTAAAGTTGAACCAAAGGCTGAGTTGTGTAGATAACTAAAATGGTTAGAAGAAAATTGAGGATAATGCTTATAAAAATGAAAACTGTTAAAAGTAGAAGAAAAACACAAAATGGGTTAGGAACAGTTCAAAAGTAACTTAAAGTTTATTAAAAATCCAGCTAATGAGAAATTCTAAAGCCTTTTATGTTTCAGAATGAGGGATACTGAAAGAATGGGGTGGTTTCAAAATGAAGAAGGGAGTCTTGCTCTTGAGGTTGAGGAATTATCGCAGATATTTAATAAATAACTTGACTTCCACATTCATGAGGAAGGGTTTAAGCCACGAGTTTATATCTATATGTCCTATTTCTTCAGTTATGCATGTATTCTTGCGTTATTGTTCAGAATGAAATTAATTAATCTGTGCGCTTTGGTTTGACTTGTGTGCTGTAATTATTCTTACATTGATTACTCCAAAAGCTGTGGCACTAACTTTGCATTTGTTTTCAGGTCCTACAGATACTGTGCATAATTGCTTACCTTGTTCATAGCCCTATATTATAGGGTGTTTTACTATCTTCTGGGAGGGTGTTCTGGAATTCCATGTCCAGCATCCGTTGGCTATCATTTTGCTACCAATCAAATGGGAGGAAGGTGTTTATGTGGTGTGCTCTTTGATAATTGCCAAGCTGTTTCCTGCATATTTTGTTATCTGTCAGCTTTTGCAGTGACCTCTTTTGTGCTTTATATTCTTTGGAAAAGTGTCAACTACTTTCAACTTCATTGTGGCCACTTTTTTGACAATATCCTTTTAAAACTGTACTGCTGCCCTTTAAGAGTTGTTGACATGTTTGACCTTTCGTCTCCCCCAGCTCTCCATTCTCTTGTATGATGAGTAAACAGTACCAAATCCAAACTATGGTCAAATAATAAGTGAAACTTAATTCTTATGCCCGCCTATCATTTAAAATTCCTGCAACTATTCTAAAGGAAAATTGTCATTGAATGATAGAGAGTTTAGAACTCTGCAAAGGTAGAACATTTGCTGAGACAGCTCAAGTTTATTTCAAGCATTTAAATTTGGTTTTGTTGCTTAAGTGCAGTGAATTTGGTTACAGAAAAGAAAGCACAGCATGTTAAATCACTGGAGCATGCAGATCCTTCATCGAGTTAATATTTTTGCTTACTATATTTCAGTTGTCCTGGTGAAATTCATCAATCTCATTCATAGCTCCGACTTTTGCTGTTAATTGCTTTGTGTGCTTCCAACAACTTTTTGGCATCTTATCGATATTTTTATTTTTTAACTATTCTGTGTTATGAGATACTTCTGAAACAGGTGGGACTCGAATCTGGGCCTCCTGTTTCAGAGGCAGGGGTGCTACTGCCATCTTATACAATTAACTATACTTTCCATCGCCACTAATTCCTGTAGTCCACCTCAATTGGAATCACCTCAATAATTTCATTTTGTAGCAATTTGTTGCCTTTGGCTCGTGTTATGCATTGTATTACTGTTAAGATTTACTTTAAAGTGTTTTACATAAAATCCTCATTTGAACCAGAATAGCCTAGCCACTACCTACAATGATTTTACTTGAGTCCATATCCTGTTATCTCAAGAGTATTTCAAGCTTCCAACTTTGCCTCCTTTCTATTTCTCAAGGAAATAATTTCCCCACAGAAATTTCCAATGGAAATATATTCAAGTGACATCATTTTTTATGGACTCTGAACTCTAACTTCCAATCCTTGACCTTTACTTAATTAACACATCTATGCTGTTTGCTTATTTGAGCAGAAAGTGAGGACTGCAGATGCTGGAGATCAGAGCTGAAAATGTGTTGCTGGAAAAGTGCAGCAGGTCAGGCAGCATCCAAGGAACAAGAGAATCGACGTTTCGGGCATAAGCCCTTCTTCAGGAATGCTTATGCCCGAAACGTCGATTTTCTTGTTCCTTGAATGCTGCCTGACCTGCTGCGCTTTTCCAGCAACACATTTTCAGCTGTTTGCTTATTTGTCCAATACCAAGTTTCATTGAGTTAGCTGTTCTCCAACATTATGTAGCATCATCAATAGCTAGTGAGAGGTGAAGTTGTTGGCTACTTTAATCTATCAGCTTTCATCATGATTTTTTTGTATACAGTATCAACGTTAAGTTGTTTCCAATAATGGACTCAGAGTCTTACAGGAGTATCTGAGAATTCACAGGAAAAAGTCTGTAGCTGAAAGAGTTGTGTAAATCCCCTCATGAAGTTTCATTTTTTAATATTCATGTCCAATTTTCTTCAGTCATAGCATCCTTTATAAGCTTTTGCCCCTGCCTTGCATGTGAGGCCTGTCTTTCCTGGAGCACAACAATCATCTCTAATTAATGAATAATTTTGAAGTAACATTCTTTTCTTTTCACTTTTTGCTGTGCATTACTGGCCTTCCTGTCTGACTAACAGCAGTTATGCCAAAGGAACAGTGAATGACACCGATGACCCTGAGGCAGTCTCTGATAACAGACCAACTTCAAGCCACTTCTATCCTGTCGCCTTGCTGCTTGTCAGTTCACACTTGTTGGTAGTGTGGCTGATTTTAAGTCTTGCTTTACTCTTGGCCAAATATCAATAAAATGCACTTGTTTACTACATCATTTTGTAACTAACAATGTATCCATGTAGATATATATGACTTGGTTTGTAACAGAACTAACATGTTTGTAAGTCTTAAGTAATTGTACTCCTGTGTTTGGGAAACTGTCTGAACAAATTAATTTATCTCGATGTCTTTGCGTCAATACATTTTTTTGCTTATTTTGTACCAATTTGTTGCTTCTGGCTCAAGTTATGCTTTGCGTTACTATTAAGATCTACTTTCAGGTGTTTTACATAAAATCCTGGTCTGTTATTCCAAACGGGTGACTACAGTAATTGTAAAAGATATTTGTTTTCTTAAAATAGCAAAATATTATTAAAAAATGTAAATGTATAAAATCATGCTATATTTTTGGTCAGAAATCTATTGACAGCAGTCCTAAATAAAAAAAATTAGTTCATTGAATCAGAAACATGCTGAAAATCTTTGTAAATAATTTATATGTTTGATTTGATGTACACGAAAAGAGATGCAAGGTCTGTTTCATCTATGAAATGTAATAATTTTAAAAGGTTACAGCCCCATTCCAGAGAGTGCAATATGAGCACATACTTTATGTACTTCCTTTGTTGCATGATTTCAATTCATACTGAAAAGACATTTGAAATCCTGGGATGTACATGAGTTTTTTTGAAACTAACCTCTGACCTCACTAAGCTATTAATGATGCGATATCCAGTGAACGTGAGTGGGAAATCACATATCAGGAAGCTGAATTCGGCTGGAATTTTTTTTTATTTCAAAAATATATTTTATTCATAAAAATATCTTCACATACATGCACAGACCCTAGGATACTGGTAGACAGTCCCTGGCCATGTGAGTGATGAGTGGAGAGGTGGGGGTAATCAGAAACAATGGTGGTTGCATGAATGAGAATTTATGGTAGGGTTACTAAAGGATATTTAAAGGATTTTACCAGGTCTGAATCCTTATAGGATATATTTGGACTGAAACAAGTTGACAAAGCTTCTGCCTGCCTTACATGACCTTGACACTGCCAGAAAGCTGCAGTTAAGATGGCATTGATACAAATACCTTGGGATCATTACAAATCAGGAGAATTTAGTTAATCAAATTTGTGGTTTTTAATCAGTTTCAAAATAGTGCAATTATATATATTAAAATAATGTTGTTAGTACATCCATTATGCAAGCATAGATGGGAATTGAGCATGGGGACCTTGAAGAATCCCCTCATTACATATGAAGGAATTGCCTGAAAGTTTAATTATTTGCTGGGTAATTCCCCTATGTGTGGGATTCTCAAAAAGTTAGCTTTTAAATTGGAGACTTTGGATTGTTTGATTAAATTAAGTAAAATATTTACTCAGGAAATGCTCAACTATGAAAAACATTGTGTAACTCCTGAATGACTATTAAATTAATCCCATACTTACCCATAGACTCTGAGATGACCTGCTCCCCCAGACTGAAAACCCCATTTCCCCTCTGCTGAACCCAACTCCTACCCTTCTTATCAGATCAAAACTGACACCTCACTCGCCCCTACTGGACTGACCTGACTCAGTCCAACCACCACTGGACCTGACTAGACTAGACCATCCAACCCCGCCCACCACGACCACCACTGAACCTAAGGCCACAGCTCCAGACGTAACATCTAGTCTTCCCATCATGGCATTCAGATTTTTCACACACAATGTGATCTACCCTAAACACTTCATCACTTGTCTTGCCATCTTACAACCTACATTATTCACACTTGGCATTCTAACTCCTATCCAGGTAACAAGTTACATTGCTAGCACGCTATCTACCTGGCACCCTACGCAGCTGGCATCTACCAACGTATTACCCTACCCCAAACATATCTGGCTTCCTACTTCTGGCATAATTTACCTTTTCCAGCTGGCACCCTACTTACCTGTCACCCTATCCTAATACCCATCTGTCACCCTATTTTCCCAGCTCCCTAATGTCACATTTGCCTACTCAGCGTTTGACAACAGCTGTAAAACTGGCTGTCAGAACCTTTACATTTCAGGTGACCGCTAGGAAAAGGTACCCCTGATTGGAATCTCCTTTCAGAATTGTAGAGCTCCCTCCCTTCATAAAAAAGGACCAGTGTGACAATCTGCATAAAATTAACCCTCCTCAGAAAATCTAACCCGTGATGTCAATGTTTCTTAAAGCTGCAATGTACAGTTTAACTATATAGGCTGCCATTATACCTGGCAGCAGGATCTTGTTCAGAGCAATTTATAATTTGTATGATACTTGGGCAATTTGTTATTTGTGCCTGGTATAATTACAGGGAACCTTGCAACTTGGAGTGAAATGAGCCCAGAATAAGTATGACCATGGAAATATCACAGAGATGAACCATAACGTCACACCGTATGCCCACCTAAAAATAAGAAGCAGACACCTCTCAAATTTTCTGTTTTCTATCTGTTGACCCTGGGCACATCTGTAGTAATGTATTTTGGGAAATCAAATGCGAGAGGCAAGTGTACAATAAATCAGATTTAGATTTATTGTCGCATGTGTAAAAATACAGTGAAAAATGTTTTTTCACATGTTATACGTAATGTGTTGCCATGTTCTGGTGCCATGTTGAAACACTGAATATAATGAAAGATTTTACTGCAATAGAGGTCATCTGTCTCTCTCTCCTTCTTGTTCCTCCTCTGTGTTCCTCCAGTTGCTGCCTGACATTAGCCAGAGTCTGTAAAATGGATTCCTGAATCTCAGTAATAGACTCTGGGGTCTCAGTTACAGGCCTCCATCACTGCCACAATCTCGACTGCAGTATCCAAGCTGGAGATGTGGGCCTAGGGATGTGCGGGGTCCGTCCATTTTGTTTCCCATCTGACATTCCTGCTGGTCGTTGGCCATCAGGGTCCTCCACTGTTCCTTCGCTGATGCTTCTGCTCCTTCAGATGCCTGAGCCTAGCTGTAAACCTGAAGTCTTGGCTCAGCCTGCGAGTCTGGGCCACAGGTGTCAGCCCAGGACCCGCTCCTCACTCGCCAGGCTTGCATGGACCCACATGCGGCTTGTCCTGGCATTGCTGTTGCTAGAAGCAGACAAGCCTCAGACTCAGCCCTGTTCCGCCAATACCTTAGAGTAATGACAGGACCCTTAGGAGCATTGATATACATAGGGATTTGTGGTGTAAGTCTAGAGCTCCCCGAAAGTGGCAACATAAGTAGTTAAGATGACAAAGAAGGCATACAGCATGCTTTCCTTCATCAGTCAGAGCATTCGTTAAGAGGATGCAAAAGAGGTTTACCAGGATGTTGCCTGGATTGCAGTGTATTAATTATAGGGAGAGGTTTGCAAACTTGGATTATTTTCAGTCAAGTGTCAGAGCCTGAGGGGCAACCTAATTGATGTTCATGGAATTACGATAGGCTGGATAATCAAATCTCTTTCCTAGGGTGGAAATGTAAAGTACCAGGGGACATAGGTTTAAGGTGAGAGGGGGAAAATTTAAAGAAAATGTGTGAGGCAAAGTTTTTTACACAGAGTGTAGATGACTGGAATGCGATGCCGGGGATGTGGTTAAAACTGATACAATAGCAACATTTAAAAGGCATTTAGACAGAAACGTGAACTGACAGGGAATCGAAAGATATGAACTGTGTGCAGGCAGGCAGATTGGAATACTTTAGAATGGCACCATGGTCAGTTCAGAAATGGTGGGCTGAAATTGTTCCTGTGCTATTCTATGTTCTCTTGCTCTCAGGAGTATCTTCACCATCCACAACAGAGCACTTAAGAATACCTACCCAGACATACTAAATATCCATAGAGTAGGGGGTGCTTGGGCAGAAAGTCTGCATCATAGACAAAAATGTGCACCTTTGCTTTTTATTGGTTTGAATTGCAAAACAAAGCACTATGATTGTTTGTGTTTATGCAATTTTTTTTAACAAGACTAAATTATGTAATGAAAAGTTCCAATTCAATGAACAATTGATCACTTTGGTCTGCTCTACAGATTGACTTGTGTAAGATGTATCATCACCTGTGTTAAATAAATGTAAATAATTACCTAGTTATTTTTACTTGTTGAAAATGTTGCAGCCTATGTTTAATAAACGAAATAATTTTTCCTTTTCTGGTAGCATTATGAGGTGTATTTTTTTCCTTTTTACCAGAGAAGGATGTCGAATAGAAAATGCACAGAAGAATATAAATTGCAGGAAATATGCATTCAACACGATTCAGCTGATGGCATTCCCAAAATACTACAGGCCACCCGATGGAACATATGGAAAAGCAGACACTTAAACTTAATTACATTTGTAAGCTGACAATTTGCAAAATTATTCAGGTTTTAATTAGCTCAACATAGAAAGAGTAATTACCTACTTTTTGTGACTAAGTGATCTCAGCTAAAAACATCCACCCAGATTGAATTTCTTTGGCAACCTTCTTCATGTAACAGGATATTTTAGAAATTATGTATAGCCCTTTTCATTTATTTTTACTTTTGAGGACTAGAACAATTGTTGTTCCTTGCTGATGTTGCATGAAGAACACGAATGATAAAATGGGCCAATGCAATTCTATCCAAAAAAAACTGTACATTAAATGGAGTTTCTTTTGTATAAATTATGTTGACCATTCTTGTTGCAGCACATTTTTGTCTACAATTGCATCTTCATATTTTATGGTTACTGTTTAAAATTGACAAGTGATATTTAAAATAACTGTTTATTACTTCAAGGAAATATGCATTACCAGATGTGCCAAGGTAAACAGTATACCCAGCTCAAGTGCAATACAGGTAATCTGTGACTTGAAGAAGTGTTTACTGGTGATATTTATGTCCAAACATCTTATTCTCAGTAATCAACACGATATACTCTCATAAAGGATTGAGTATAATGTGTTCCTGTCTCTGATCATAGTGTGTGTTGCTTTAATTGACAGCAGAATGTTGATGCTTCAACATTGATGTTAGAAATTCAACGTTTCTGCAACTCATTCACCCAAACACAATGTAGGGGCAAGAGCCATAGGATTTCAATATGCATTATTTTTCTGAAAATGCAGTAATAACTATTTTAATTCAATAAATCCCATGTCAATTTTCAAAACCTAATCCTTAGTTATTTTACAGGTACATTAAGGATAAAAGGATAACATGGGAAATTGTAGGCCTATTAAGGACTACAGTTGGAGGATATAGGTTGAGTTCTAAATTAATACTTTGTGTCGATGTCACTAGTGAGAGGGATGATATCGGAATAAAAATTCCCATTGGGAGAAAGACTCTGATACAATTGAAGTGTTAGCATTGATAGGGAGGAAGCTGTGAGTGGTCAGATAGACTTAAAAGTAGATTACTCTCCAGATCCAGATGAAATGTATCCCAGTTGTTGAGTGAGGCAAGGGCGGAAATAGCAGGGGCACTTGCAACAATTTTTTAATTCCTCTCTGGCAACAGGAGATTTGATTTATTATTGTCACGTCTACCAAGATACAGTGACAAGTATTGTCATGTGTGCTAACTAGACAACACATACCTTTCATAAGTACATCAGGGTAATAGAACAGAATTTGGATATAGTGTCACAGTTACAGAGAAGGTGCAGAGAAAGATCAACTTTAATATATGGGAGGTTTGTTCATAAGTCTGATAACAGCAGGGAAGAAGCTGTTCTTAAATATGTTGGTACATGTTTTCTGTTTCTTCTGGTTGATGGAAGAGGGTCAAAGAGGGGAAAACCAGGGTGGGAGGGGTCTTTGATTATGCTGGCTGCTTTCTCAAGGCAACGGGAAGTATAGACGGACACAATGGAAGGAAAGCTGATTTTCGTGATGGACTGGACTGCATTCACAGCTCTCTACATTTTTGCAGTCTTGGGCAAAACAGTTGCCAAACCAAGCTTTTAAGCATCCAGAAAGGATGCTTTCTGTGGTGCATTTATAAAAATTGGTAGGAGTCATCGTGGCCATCCCGAGTTTTCTTAATCTCCTGCAGAAGTAGAGGTATCGGTGTGCTTTCTTAACTGTAGCATTGACGTGGCTGGACTAGGATAGAATGATGGTGATATTTGCTCATGGGAATTTAAAACTCTCCACAACTTCCACCTCAGCACCATTGATACAGATAGGGGATTGTCCTCCATTCTGCTTCCTGAAGTTGATGACTAGCTCGTTCATTTTGCTGACATTGAGAGAGAGATTGTTGCCTTTACACTATGCCGCTAAGCTGTCTATCTTCTTCCTATACTCTGTCTCATCATTGATTGAGATCTGATCCACTATAGTGGTGTCATCAGCAAATTTGTAATTGGAGTTAGAGTTGAATTTGGCAACATGAGAGTATAAGGAGTATAGTAAGGGGCTGAGTATGCAGTCTTGCAAGGCACCGGTGTTGAAGATTATTGTGGAGGAAGTGTTGTCACCTACCTTTACTGATTGCAATCTGTGGGTCAGGAAATTGAGAATTCAATTGCAGAGTGGGAAACAGAGTCCTAGGAAATGAATTTTGTTGGAATTGTGATGTTGAGGGTGGAGCTAATGACGTATCCAGATGTTACAGGGATGAGTGTAGAGCCATGGTGATGGCATTTGCCTTGGACCTATTGTGATGATAGGTGAATTGTAGTGGATCAAGGCAATTTGGGAGACTGGAGTTGATGTGCACATTACTAACCTGTTGAAGCACTTCATAATGATGGATGTCAGAGCCTGGGTGTTAGTCATTAAGGCATGCTGCCTGATTTTTCTTTGGCACTTGGATGGTAATGGTTTTCTTGAAGCAGGAGAGGTTAGAAATGTCTGCAAATACTCACAATAGCTGGTCCTTGCAGGATCTGAGTGCAATACTGGGGAGTCCATCCAGGCCAGTCACTTTCCTAGGATTCACACTCAAGAAGTAGGACCCTGGGTAGTACCAAGCATCAGAGGGATTTTGGTATGCACGTACACTGATCTCTTAAAGTATCAGAACAGGTGGATACAAAGGTTAAGAACACATATGGGATTCCTGCCTTTCTGAGCCAAGGCACAGAACTTAAAAGCAGGGAGGTTATGCTGGAACTGTAGAAAACAATGATTAGGCCACTGCTACAGTATTGTCCTGAGTTCTGATCTAGAGTTCTGGAATCAAGATCACTGGAAGAATGTGATAACACTGGAGAGGGTGCAGAGGAGATTCACCAGCATGTGACCTGGGCTGAAGATTTTCAGTTGTGAAGAGGGCTTGGACAGACTGGGGTTGGTCTCCTTAGGGCAGAGGTGGTTGAGAGGGTATATGATTGAGATATATAAAATAATCATGGGCATAGGTAGGGTTGACAGGAAAAAACTTTTCACCCTGATGGAGTGATTAATGACCAGGGTGCATAGATTTAAGGTAAGGGGCAGAAGGTTTAGAGGGGATGGAAGGATAAACATTTTCACCAAGAGGTGGTGGGAATCTGGAATTTGTTACCTATAAGGGCAATGGAGGCAAACATTCTCTTAACATTTGAGAAATACTTAGTTGTGCACTTCATATGCCAAGACATACAAGGCTATGGACCAATTGCTGAAAGATGGTTTGGAATAATTAGGTGATTGTTTTTGACTGGCAAGTATGTGTTGGGCTGAAGGGCCTTTTTCTGCGCTGGAGATCTCTGTGACTCCATGATTCTAACATATGTAGATCTCTGTTAAATAATATGAATGAAAGAAAAGCAGAAAACTGTTATTGCAAAACTGAATTTTAGAAATTAGACTTAGACATAGATTCATAATAAAAGGCATTCAATACAGAATTCATAATTTTCATAGAATAAATTATACTTTTTTTGTTCAAGTGCCTTACATAGATTAGATTTCTTCAGGTCCTCAAGTCAAAGTGACTGATAATTATAACAACTGCATTCACAGCAAGTAAAGCACAAAGCTGAAAAGAATAATGGCATTTCAGAAAGACTCTTGCAAAGATATCCATGGAATCCGATCCCATCAAGGATTTGAACATCTTCAGGACAGGGAGAAACGGTGGTCAACATTCTGGGGCAATGAAGCATAACTTGGTACAGTATTGAAGCTGGTAAGAGGCTATCATCTGTATCCAATCTTCAATATGATCTATTTATCACAATGATATAAAGAGAAAAAGTTATTTTTTTGTGAATGTGTGCAAAGATTAAATGCTTGAATTAAGGTGTTCTTGTAAAATTTGTGCATCACTCTTTGTTTACGTGATCACTGGAACAATAACAAGAGAGCACAAATTTTGTAGAGTTAATTGATAATCTAAATAAACCTAATTTTCTCAAAAGACTCCGTTTTTGAGAGCACTATGTTGTAATAATCCTTGTGTGAATTGGAAGACCATGACCTATATTTTTGCCATGTTGGAGAGCCTTTTTGCCATGGTAAAAATGGAGGAAGTTGCTGGGAATCCTAAGTCATGTCCACATGACACCATCTTGATTTTCAGTGGGTAGAGTTCAGGACAGTATGTGTTTTATGCATGAGCAGTTTGTGGAGCTGACCATTTAAATTATCCCCCAGTTAAATCATATTTTGGAGTTCGTGCACACAGTAGGTCTGAAACCTGGAGTGTGCAGGATAGATCAGGTAAGAGCAGACCATAAGTGCATCTTGTAGGAAACCCAACTTTTACAGACCTGATGTATCCATATGAATATGCTCCTAAGGCATCTTGGAATGAGGAGTCAGAATCCTTTGGGGGATGGCGATCAGGTATCTTTCAGACTAGTTAGCAGTCGAGGAGATTTTGAGTAAAAAGTTGCATAAAGCTCTTAGTATGGTCAAGCTTGTCAAATACCTGTCAAAACCACTTAGTAAGTGTCAAACCTGTGAAGAATGAAGTGACAAACCTTTCAAAACCTGTTGAGAAGTGGCAACTTTTCAAGATATGTCAAACCTACCAAGACCTGCAGCCGTATTAAATCTGACAAGACTTGTCAATGTTATTCAAGATCTTTCAAATAGTGTTAAAATTGTCAAGACCTATTAAATGTATTAAGAAGTGTCATGACCTATCAAGAAGTGTCAATCTTATCAACAGCTGTTGAGAATTATCAAACTTCTCAAAACCTGTCAAAATATGTCAAACACATCAAGACATGTCAATAAGGGTCAAAGGTTTCAAGGTGTGTCAGGTGTGTCAAATGACAATCATGACAGGATTTTCATATGTTTTATTGAGATCTGTCTCTTGATTAAATTTTAAAAATATAAAACATAGGTAATAAGTTATCTTGGAGCAGTGTTGTTTAGAGCGGTATTTTCTGGGTCTGTAGATTGCTAAGGTGAAAAGATGGCCTTTAGTAGAGTGATGTGCTCTTTGAATGTGGAAGATAGAGGGAGTTTCCATGATACTGATGATTATGTCTGCAGTAAATGTGTTTAGTTGAGAATCCTATCAGATCACTTAGATCAGTTGGAGTGGCAGTTTGAGGCCATGAGGAATTTACAAGAGGTAGGGGGTGTGCTGGCTGGCAGTTATAGGACGGGAGAAATACCGCAGATACAGTCAGGTAGATGGGTTACCTCTAGGAAAAGTGGGAGAGGGTGGCAGGTAGTGCAGGAGTCTTCTGTGGCTATCCCCATCTCAAACAAATATGCTGTTTTGGAAAATGTAGGGGAAGATGGACTCTCAAGGGAATGCAAGAGGCATAACAGGGAAGGCAGATGAACTCAGGACATGGTTAGGAACATGGGACTGTGATATCATAGCAATTACATAGATGCGGTTCAGGGATGGACAGGAGTGCAGCTTAATGTTCCAGGATACAAATGCTATAGGAAGGATAGAAAGGAGGGCAAAAGAGAGGGGTAGTGGCATTTTTGATAAGGCATAACATTACAGCTGTACTGAGGGAGGATATTCCTAGGAATGCGTTGGGTGGAACTGAAAAATAAGAAAGGGATGATCATCTTATTCGGATTGTACTATAAACCCCCAGTAGTCATTGGGAAATTGAGAAACAAATTTGGAAGGTGATCTCAGTTATCAGTAAGAGTAATAGGGTGGTTATGGTAGGGGATTTTAACTTTCCAACTTGACCTACTCTTGGGAAATAAGGCAAGGCAAGTGACTGAGGTGTCAGTGGAGGAGCATAGAGTCATAGAAATGTACAGCATGGAAACAGACCCTTTGGTCAAACTCATCCATGTCGACCAAATATCCCAACCCAATCGAGTCCCACTTGCCAGCACCTGGTCCATATCCCTCCAAACCCCTCCTATTCATAGACCCATCCAGATGCCAAATAACTGTTGTAATTGTACTAGACTCCACCACTTCCTCTGGCAGCTCATTCCATACACGTACCACCCTCTGCGTGAAAAGGTTGCCCCTGAGGTCCCTTTTATATCTTTCCCCGATCACCCTAAACCTATGCCCTCTAGTTCTGGACTCCCCCACCCTAGGGAAAAGACTTTGTCTAATTATGCTATCCATGCCCCTCATGATTTTATAAACCTCTATAAGGTCACCCCTCAGCCTCCGATGCTCCAGAGAACACAGCCCCAGCCTGTTCATCCTCTCCCTATTGCTCAAATCCTCCAACCCTGGCAACATCCTTGTCGATCTTTTCTGAATCCTTTCAAGTTTCATAACAGCTTTCTGATAGGAAGGAAACCAGAATTGCACACAATATTCCAACAGTGGCCTAACCAATGTCCTTTACAGCCGCAACATGACCCCCCAACTCCTGTACTCAATACTCTGACAAATAAAGGAAAGCATACCAAACACCTTCTTCACTATCCTATCTACCTGTGACCTACTTTCAAGGAGCTATGAACCTGCATCCCAAGGTCTCCTTGTTCAACAACACTCCCTAGGACTTTACCATTAAGTGTATAAGTCCTGCTAAGATTTGCTTTCCCAAAATGCAGCACTTCACATTTATCTAAATTAAACTCCATCTGCCACTTCTCCCATCTGATCAAGATACCGTGGTAATCTGAGGTAACGTTCTTCGCTGTCCACTACACCTCCAATTATGGTGTCATCTGCAAACTTACTAACTATACCTCTTATGCTCACATCCAAATCATTTATATAAATGATGAAAAGTAGTGGAACCAGCCCCGATCCTTGTGGCACTCCACTGGTCACAGGCCTCCAGTCCGAAAAACAACCCTCGACCACCACCCTCTGTTTTCTACCTTTGAGCCAGTTCTGTATCCAAATGGCCAGTTCTCTCTGTATTCCTGAGATCTAACCTTGCTAATCAGTCTCCCATGGGGAACCTTGTCGAACGCCTTACTGAAGTTCACATAGATCACATCTAGTACTCTGCCCTCATCAATCCTCTTTGTTACTTCTTCAAAAAACTCAATCATATTTTTGAGACATGATATCCCACACAAAGTCATGTTGGCGATCCCTAATCAGTCCTTGCCTTTCCAAATACATATACATCCTGTCCCTCAGGATTCCCTCCAACGACTTGCCCACCACCAATGTAAGGCTTACTGGTCTACAGTTCCCTGGCTTGTCCTTACCACCTTTCTTAAACAGTAGCACCACGTTAGCCAACCTCCAGTCTTCCGACACCTCATCTGTGACTATCGATTATACAAATATCTCAGTAAGAGGCCCAGCAGTTACATCCCTAGCCTCCCACAGAGTTCTCGAGTACACCTGATCAGATGCTGGGGATTTATCCACTTTCATGCATTTCAAGACATACAGTACTTCCTCCTCTGTAACATGGACTTTTTCCTACACTCTATATCTTCTATGTCCTTCTTCACAGTAAATACTGGTGCAAAATACTCGTTTATTATCTCCCCATCTCCTGTGGCTCCACACAAAGGCTGCCTTGCTGACCTTTGAGGGGCACTATTCTCTCCTGAGTTACCCTTTTGTCCTTAATGTATTTGGTTTGGATTCTCCTTAACTCTATTTGCCAAAGCTATCTCATGTCCCCTTTTTGCCCTCCTGATTTCTCTCTTAAGTATATTCCTACTGCCTTTACACTCTAAGGATTCACTCGATCTATCTTGTCTATATCATACATATGCGTCCTCCTTTTGCTTCACCAAACCCTCAATTTCTTGAGTCATCCAGCATTCCCTATACCTACCAGTCTTGCCTTTCACCTAAACAGGAACATACTGTCTCAGCACTCTGGTTATCTAATTTCTGAAGGCTTCCCATTTTCCAGCCGTCCCTTTACCTGTAAACGTTTGCCTCCAATCAGCTTTTGAAAGTTCTTGCCTAATACCGTCAAAATTGGCCTTTCTCCAGTTTAAAACTTCAGCTTTTAGATCTGGTCTATCCTTTTCCATCACTATTTTAAAACGAATAGAATTATGGTCGCTGGCCCCAAAGTGCTCCCCCACTGACACCTCAGTCACCTGCCTTGCCTTATTTCCCAAGAGTAGGTCAGGTTTTGCACCTTCTCTGGTTGGTACATCCACATATTGAATCAGAAAATGTTCTTGTACACATTTAACAAATTCCTCTCCATCTAAACCCTTAACACTATGGTAGTCCCAGTCTATGTTTGGAAAGTTAAAATCCCTGACCATAACCACCCTAGTATTCGTATAGATAACTGAGATCTCCTTACAAATTTGTTTCTCAATTTCCCTCTGACTATTAGGGGATCTATAATACAATCCCAGTGAGGTGATCATCCCTTTCTTCTTTCTCAGTTCTACCCAAATAACTTCCCTGGATGTATTTCCGGGAATGTCCTCCCTCAGTATAGCTGTAATGCTCTCCCTTACCAAAATCGCCACTCCCCCTCCTCTCTTGCCTCCCTTTCTGTTCTTCCTGTAGTGTTTGTATCCTGGAACATTAAACTGTCAGTTCTGTCCATTCTTAAGTCATGTTTCTGTAATTGCTATGATATCACAGACCCATGTTCCTAACCATGCCCTGAGTTCATCTGCCTTCCCGTTAGGCCTCTTGCATTGAAATATATGCAGTTTAACTTATCAGTCCTACCTACCTTGTTCTGCTTTGTCCCTACCTTCCATTGACTGTTTTACTGCCTTTCTTCTCAACTATACCAGTCTCAGATTGATCTCTTTCCTCACTATCTCCCTGGGTCCCACCCCCCACCTTACTAGTTTAAATCCTCCAGAGCAGCTCTAGCCAATCTCCGTGCCAGTATACTAGTCCCCTTCCAATATAGGTGCAACCCATCCTTCTTGTACAGGTCACTTCTACCCCAAAAGAGTTTCCAATAATCCAAAAATGTGAACCCTTCTCCCATACACCAGCTCCTCAGCCATGCATTCATCTGCTGTATCCTCCTATTCCTGCCCTCACTAGCTCATAGCACTGGGAGTAATCCAGATATTACTACTCTTGAGGACCTCCTTTTTAAATTCCTGCCTAACTCTCTGTAATCTCCCTTCAGAATCTCAACTTTATACCTTCCTATGTCATTGATTCCAATGTGTACAATGACCTCCGGCTGGCCCCTCTCCCCCTTCAGAACATTCTGCACCCTATCTGAGAGATCTTTGATCCTAGCACTAGGAAGCAATACACCATTCTGATGTTTTGCTGCTGGCCACAGAAACATCTGTCTGTACCTTGGACTGGAGAGTCCCTTAGCACAATCGATCTCTTGGAACCCTCATTGCATTAGGGCCAGTCTCAAGATCAGAAACTTGGCTGTTCGTGCTACGTTCTCCTGAGAATCCATTACCCTCTAAATTTTCCAAAACAGCATACTTGCTTGAAATGGATATAGCCACAGAAGACTCCTGCACTAACTGCCTATCTCTCTTCCCTTTCCTGGCATTAACCCATCTCTGTGACTGTATCTGTGACTTTTCCCCCTTCCTGTAAGTGCCATCTATCACACCCCCTTGCTCGTGTAAATTTCTCATTGCCTCTAACTGTCTCTCCAACCGATCCATTCGATCTGAAACGATTCACAACCAATGGCATTTATTGCAGATATAATCCTCAGTAACCCATAAACTCTCCCTAAACTCCCACATCCGACAAGAAGAGCATATCACTCTACTAAGGGCCATTTTTGCTTCTTTCAATCTACAGAACCAGAAAATAGCACTATCTTATTCCTCTACAAAACACTGCTCCAGGTTAAATTAATACTTATGGCTTATATTTTAAGTTTAATCAAGAGACATACCTCAATAAAATATATAATCAAGAAAGAAGCGACTCTACTCACGACTGCAGACTGACTGTAAGGCTTAAAACATCGACTTATCTGTTTCTGTGCTGTGACCTCTCCCAAACAGGTTCCTCTCAGATCAGTTATGAATTTTTCTGTTTGTTATTTTTCCCGCATGCACTCCGATGTCCAGTGATACATGAATTCAAACAGCAAAAGCAGTAACTGTGCAGGTTCACTGCTCTGTCAGTTATGAATGACTTTGGGGCCAGCGACCATAATTTTATTAGTTTTAAAACTTTGATGGAAAATGCTAAGACCAGATTTAAAAGTTAAAGTTCTAAATTGGAGGAAGGCTAATTTTGAGGGAATTAGGCAAGAACTTTCATAAGTTGATTGGGGTAGATATTCGCAGGTAAAGGGATGGCTGAAAAATGGAACGCCTTCAAAAGTGAGATAACGAGAGTCCAGAGGCAGTATGTTCCTGTTAGGGTGAATGGCAAGGCTGGTAGGTATAGGGAATGCTGGATGACTGGAGACATTGAGGTTTTGGTCAAGAAAAAGGAGGAAACATTTGTCAGGTATAGACAGGAAAGATCGAGTGAATCCTTAGAAGAGTATAACAGCAGTAGAAGTGTACTGAAAAGGGAAATCAGGAGGGCAAAAAGGGGAAATGAGATAGATGTGGCAAATAGGATTATGGAGAATCCAAAGGGATTTTAGAAATACATTAAGGACAAAAGGGTAACTAGGGAGAGAATAGGGCCCCTCAAAGATCAGCAAGGCAGTCTATGTGTGGAACCACAGGAGATGAGGAAGATACTAAATGAGTATATTTCATATATTTTACTGTGGAAAAGGACATGGAAGGTATAGAATGTGGGCAAATAGATGGTAACATCTTGAAAGATGTCCATCTGGATGTCTGAAAATGCATAAATATGGATAAATCTCCAAGACCTGATCAGGTGTATCCTAGAACTCTGTGGGAAGCTAGGGAAGTGATTGCTGGGCCCCTTGCTGAGATATTTCTATGATCGACAGTCACAGGTGAGGTGCTGAAAGATTGGAGGTTGGTTAACGTGGTGCCATTATTTAAGAAAGGTGGTAAGGACAAACCAGGGAACTATAGACCGTTGAGCCTGACATAGGTGATGGGCAAGTTGTTGGAAGGAATCCTGAGGGACAGAATTAACATGTATTTGGAAAGGCAAGGATTGATTAGGGATAGTGAGTGGGAAATCATATCTCACTAATTTGATTGAGTTTTTTGAAGAAGTAACAAAGAGGACTGAGGAGGGCAGATTGGTTGACGTGATCTGTATGGACTTCAGTAAGCTATTCGACAAGATTCCTCATCGTAGACTGGTTAGTAAGGTTAGATCACGTGGAATACAGGGAGAATTTGGATTCAGAACTGGCTCGAAGGTAGAAGACCATGGGTGATGATGAAGTATTGTTTTTCAGACTGGAGACCTGTGGCCAGTGGTTTGCCACAAGGATCAGTGCTGTGTCCACTGCTTTTCATCATTTTGGATGTGAACATAGGAATATAGTTCATACATTTGCAGATGCCACCTACCTCAAAGTACAATTAGATTTTGATCAGATGGGCCAATGGCTGAGGAGTGACAGATGGAGTTTAATTTAGATAAATGTGAGGTGCTGTATTTTGGAAAGGTTAATCAGGGCAAGACTTGTACACTGAATGGTAAGGTTCAGGGGAGTGTTGTTGAACAAAGAGCCCTTGGAGGGCAGGTTCATAGTTCCTTGAAAGTGGAGTCTCAAGTAGATAGAATAATGAAGAAGGCATTTGGCATACTTGCCTTTATTGCTCAGTGCATTGAGTATAGGAGTTGGGTTTCATGTTGCAGCTGTACATGACATTGGTTAGGCTACTGTTGGAATACTGCGTGCAATTCTGATTCCCTGCTATAGGAAAGATGTTGTGAAATTTGAAAGGGTTCAGAAAAGATTTACAAGAATGTTGCCAGGGCTAGAGGGTTTGAGCTTTAAGGAGAGGCTGAATAGACTGGGGTTATTTTCCCTGGAGCGTCAGAGGCTGAGATGTGACCTTATAGAGGTTTATAAAATCATGAGGAGCATGAATAGGGTAAATAGACAAGGTCTTATCCCTGGGATGGGGGAATCCAGAACTAGAGGGCATAGATTTAGGGTGAGAGGGGAAAGACTTAAAAGAGACCTAAGGGGATGGTATGTGTGTGGAATGTGCTGCCAGAGGAAGTGGTGGAGGCTGGTACAATTACAACATTTAAAAGGCATCTGGATGGGTATATGAATAGGAAGCATTTAAAGGGATCTTGGCCAAATGCTGGCAAACAGGACTAGATTAATTTAGGATATCTAGTCGACATGGATGAGTTGGACTGAAGGGTCAGTTTCTGTGCTATACATCTCTATGACTCTTAAGTGTCATAACCGATCATAAATTGCCAAATCTGTTATATATCATATTTGTCATGATCTGCCAATTACTTTGAAACTTGTCAAGAACTTGCCATAAAAATCAACCTTGTCAAGAACTTGCCATTAATATCAAACTGGTCAAGAAGGGAATTGCTAAGAAATGACAACTTTGTTAAGAACTGCCAAGAAGTGTCAAGCTTATGATAATACAAATATAGAAGTGATGTTTACCATTCAGCCCATTATGTCTGCTCTGAAATTCAATATTAGTGTTTCAAATTCATATTCCAATAGACTGCTGTAACCTTAGATTCTGTGAGGCAAAGGAATCAATCACCTGCCTTAAAAATAGTGAATGACTCAGCTTCCACCCCATTCTGAAATTTAGAGTTCGAAACTCTCACAAATGTCTGAAAAAAGATCTTCTCCTCTCTGTCTTAAATGTATAATCTCTAATCTTAAAATCCTGCTCACTTGTTGTGGACTCTCCTAAAAGTGGAAACATCCTTTCCATGTCCAGCCAGTCAGAATGTCACATATTTCAGTATATTCACCCTCACTCCTCTAATTTATGGTGGAAAAAAGCCCAGCCTGTCTACCTATCCTCATAAGACAGACCACAAATTCCTAATATATGTCATCATATAAGCATCATCTAAACATCCTCCAAAGAATTTACATCCTTCCTTAAATAAATAAAACTGCTCACAGCATTCAAACCACAGGGCTTAATCTTACATTTGTTTGGCTAGGTCCAAGCTTTTGGATGTTTTTCTACCCATTGTCTAGCATTTTGTCTTGTTTATCTTACCAATTTACTGCACTAACCCCTAATCCATCTTTCAAGTCAGATTCTATTAGCATCCTATCATTTGCACTTCTCTGAACAACCCAGCCCACTCCGTGACTATCACCCAAAGACCGGTATATTCGAAAGGCTACTGTGCACTGACATTCTGAGACTATCCTGCTCATTGCCACACAAAATCAGAATATGGTGGAGAAGGAGAAGGATGGCACTGCAATTCTCCAACAGGGATGTGGAGGCCTTAGCAGATAGAATGGCTTGGAGGATTATCTCAGAGGAAGCCATCGTAAACAGAGTTGTCACCAAGTTTACTGCCGTCTCCAGGGTACGTAGGAATGCCAACAATTCACAAAGGTTAATGATCTTCTTCACTCTGTGGTTAATACCACATTCTTTTCCCTGTCATCTCAAATTCACTGTGTCTCTGGTATTGGACTCACCTCCCACCAAGACCTATGCTATGTCACTCTTACTGTTGCAAATGCCTTCCCTCACTCACTCTTGCTTCCCCCGTACCCTAAAACATTCACTACTACTAGCCCTGCATGTCCAATGTGCTACCTACAACCATTTTTCCTCATGTGCACCAACATTAACACACATGCCACTCACGAAAGTCTTACTTGTTGGGTCCATCTTGCCTTTTGCAGGAGAAGACAGTCTGTACCAGGGCAGAGAGAGATCATAGAGGTGAATGGATGCTTGACATCATCCCCTGTCCCACTGCAGGGAGAGAATCGAAGTTTTCATGGGAGAAGACTGGGACTGCTCCTGCAGGAATGCACAAATATCCCTGTGCAGCCAACCAAATAAGTACCATTGTTCATTCCACCTCAACTCTCTCAGTACACCCGCAGTTATTCTCAATCATTGCACACCACATCTAACCACTGGCTGCTATGCCTTCTGTCTCTTTGGTCTTGGAAGTTCTGTTAGCCTCCTGTGATCTCTGCAGAGAAATGCCCTGCTATACCAAAGTGCCATCTTTGACCTCTGAAGATGAGAGATTGGAAGTGTTAAAGGAGTATTGGCATGGCTGTCTCCAGCACTCCCACTTGCCCAGATACTGATACCTCATTGGGAACCATAAACACAGAAAGTGTGGGTACACAGTCTGGTCAGCGATAGCTCTACAGCTAGCCAAAAAGAATTGACCCAGGCATCTGAAACTCTGAGCTTTACTGGAGACAAGGCACCTGCTCAGCACCAGGCAGGAGATGTGATGTCAGCAATCATGGCCATTATCTACATGGGCTTAAAAATGTGTTGCTGGAAAAGCGCAGCAGGTCCGGCACCATCAAAGGAGCAGGAGAATCGACGTTTCGGGCATAAGCCCTTCTTCAGGAATGAGGAGGGTGTGCCAAGCAGGCTAAGATAAAAGGAGGGACTTGGGAGAGAGGCATTGGGAATGCGATAGGTGGAAGGAGGTTAAGCTGAGGGTGATAGGCCGGAGAGGGGGTGGGGGCGGAGAGGTCGGGAAGAAGATTGCAGGTCAAGAAGGCGGTGCTGAGTCTGAGGGTTGGGACTGAGAAAAGGTGGCGGGAGGGGAAATGAGGAAGCTGGAGAAGTCTGCATTCATCCCTTGTGGTTGGAGGGTTCCTAGGCGGAAGATGAGGCGCTCTTCCTCCAGGCGTCGTGTTGCCGTGGTCTGACGATGGAAGAGGCCAAGGACCTGCATATCCTTGGCGGAGTGGAAGGAGGAGTTGAAGTGTTCAGCCATGGGGCGGTTGGGTTGGTTGGTGCGGGTGTCCCAGAGGTGTTCTCTGAAACTTTCCGCAAGTACACGGCCTGTCTCCCCAACGTATAGGAGGCCACATCGGGTGCAGCAGATTCAGTAAATGATGTGTGTGGAGGTGCAGGTGAATTTCTGATGGATATGGAAGGATCCTTTGGGGCCTTGGAGGGAAGTAAGGGGGGAGGTGTGGGCGCAAGTTTTGCATTTCTTGCAGTTGCAGTGGAAGGTGCCGGGAGTGGAGGTTGGGTTGGTGGGGGGTGTGGATCTGACGAGGGAGTCGCGGAGCAAGTGGTCTTTCCGGAACACTGATAGGGGTGGGGAGGGAAATATATCCTTGGTGGTGGGGTCTGTTTGGAGTTGTCGGAAATGACGAAGGATGATACGATGTATCTGGAAGTTGGTGGGGTGGTAGGTGAGGACCAGTGGGGTTCTGTCCTGGTGGCGATTGGAGGGACGGGATTCAAGGGCGGAGGAGCGGGAAGTGGAGGAGATGCGGTGGAGAGCATTGTCAACCACATCTGAGGGGAAATTGCGGTCTTTGAAGAAGGAGGCCATCTGGGTTGATCGGTATTGGAATTGGTCCTCCTGGAAGCAGATGCGACGAAGGCGAAGGAATTGGGAATATGGGATGGTGATTTTACAGGGGGCAGGATGAGTACAGCCTGGAGGACTCAACATTGAGATTTCCAATTTCAAATAACCTCCCTTCCCATCCCCTGACTCCCTTCCCAGCCTGTCTCGCTCCGTTCCACTCCTCCCAGCCACCTACCAGATTCATTCCTCTCATTGACCAACCAGGTCGCACCCTCCTACCTGTCTTCACCAATCCCCACTTCACCACCCTGCCCCCGCCACCCCCTTTATCTGCAGTTCCCGTTCCACCCAACCCCAGCTCTGAAGAAGAGTTACACCTGAAATGTTGACTTCTCCACCTCCTGATGCTTCCTGGCTTGCTGTGTTCTTCCAGCCCGCTGTTTGTCTACTGCAGGATTGAGCCTCAGCTCAGGTTAGTGTTTGGGAGGGGGGAGGCTGCAGGTTCTGGGCAAGGGCACAGTACATTTGTGAAGGGAGTTGGTTTGCAGCAGAATTTGCAAGGGGAGAGTGTACAACAAAACATGGTTGAGAACAGAAGTAATGTGGGAGTAAAGGGGGGCATCCATGGTTAGGGAGCACCCTTGCTTCAATGGGGGAAAAACACAGCTTTGGTTAACTCAAATCCAGGGTCTAGGTGGGAGGGGCATGTAGATGAGGTGGCTGGGGACCTGGGGAAATGTGATTAATGGGGTGGACGACTCAGAAAAGGGTTTGGATGTTTGGGAGCTCACTGGTACATTCAGGTGGAGAATGGGAGCCATTGGCAAAGGAGCACACACCGTCCTTCCAATGTGCTGGAAAACATTGCAACCACAGCTGGAGGGGGTGGGGAGAGTGACTAAACCTGAGAGGGAGGAAGGGAAGGGCTGCAGCAAACACTGATCATCTGGCTTTTAAAGAGACAGGACATTAGCCACAGGCCCATGCACTATACAAGCCAGGCATGTAGACTGCCTACTCCCACTGCATCCTATATGCCTATGTGCTGTAGATGCCCCACCTTGTACATGTAGATATTGGGAGAAAGTGAGGACTGCAGATGCTGGAGTATCAGAGCTTAAAAATGTGTTGCTGGAAAAGTGCAGCAGGTCAGGCAGCATCAAAGGGGCAGGAGAATCGACGTTTCAGGCATAAGCTCTGTCTCACCTGGAAAGATTGTTTGGGCTCCTGGATAGAAGTGAAGGGGGTGGTGTGCTGGCAGGTTTTGCATCATTTCCGGTTGCCGGGAAGATACTAGAGGGTTCAGGGGGATTGGTGGGGAGAGTGGGACAAACCAAGGTCTGGCAGAGGGAATGGTCATTGCAGAAAACAGAGAGGGGTGGGGAGGGGAATATGTTCTTGGTGGTAGGGTCTAGTTGGAGTTGACGGAAGTGTTTAAGGATGATGTATTGGATGCGGAAACTGGTGGCATTGTAGATAAGGACAAAGGGGGACCCTTTTTATTGTGTTTAAAGGGGGCGGTTTTGAGCAGCGGAACGGGGAATGGAGGTGGTGCAGTGGAGGGCTGTTTGGATGACAGAGAGAGGAAAAGAACATTGCTCGAAATGGGTGGACATCTGGGATGCTTGGGAGTGGAATGTCTCCTCATCTGAGCAGATGCGGCAGAGGAATTGCGAGAATGGGATGGAGTTCTTGCAGGATACATGGTGGGAAGAGGTGTACTCCAGATAGTTGTGAGAGTCTGTGGGTTTATAGTAAATGTATGTCTGGACACTGTCGCCAGAGATGGAAATGGAGAGGTTGAGAAAGGGGAGGGAGGTATCCGAGATGGACCAAGTGAATTTGAGGGTGGTGTGGAAGTTGTGGGTGAAGTCGATGAACTACTCCAGTTCAGCCTGGGTGCAGGGCGCTGCACCGATGCAGTCATCGATGGTTACCTCATTTGCAATCCTGCTGCAATAGACATACTGCTCCACATCCTTTCCCTTTAGTATCTTTGAACAGATGCAATGGCGTGACCATGGCCCACCTCATCAACTTATGCAACCAGCCAGGCCAGACCCCTGACTAGTGTCTATATATCTCCTTGACCACATTAATGCTAACCCACATTCTTCACTACAGAGCCATTGGACAGATTATGACTCAAGTCCCTCAACAGCAGATCCCCTGACTGATCACCTGACCATGGCCAAGCCCCTGAATTGGGAGGCTGATCTTGACTTACTGTCACAGAGTGAACCAACTCATGGGTGCATGGACTTCAGTAACATGAGCTTCAGTGAAGAATTTTCCACTAATAGTTGGATACATGGCTGCTGCTTACTGCACTTGCAGTGTGTTTCCTGTGTAAGCTATTGGCTCATGCAGCATGTGTGTGATGATGCAGCACATTGCCACATAGCAAGATATATGCCCCTAAGATAAAGGACGGCTTAGCAGCAAGGCTATCTTCCTGCTCCTGTGACTGCACGAATTGGCAGGGCAGGGATGCTCTGAACATACATGCAGGCGGTAAGTGAGCAAGCATTCCTGAGATTCAGCCTGGTCTAATCTGCAACGTGGGAGTTGGTCCCTGAGCACAAAGTATCACTGCTGCAACCATTCAAAGCTAGTTGCACCCTGCAAGGCAAGACTGTGCTTCTAGAGTGCACTCCCAATGCATTGGAGGAGTGCCGGAACGGCCACAGAGTGTCATTAGATGCTTAATGCCAGTGTTCATTGAGGAGCGGTGCATGCAGCTGGTATCCATATTTCATGTCCTGAGCGAATGTCACACTCTGTTCACCATGGAGATTGATCAGAGCAAATGGTGAGCTAAACCCAGTAAAAAATATGCCCTGGTTTCTTGTCAAGTTTTCCCAGCATCTAGCTTGCTTAGCAAATTTCAAACGTTATTAGGGCAAGTTGTGTCAGTAACAACATGTTCAACAAGCGTTAATCCCTGTCAATTGCCATCTTACTGCTGCCTTGTGAGAAACTCACCACGCTGCTTGTGAAAAATGCAAAAAAAGAGTGAGATTAACTCGATGTTGAGATGAATGTAACTACATTTGTCACTCAATTCTGCCACACATTTTACTATAAGTCATGTTGCACAAACTTTTATAAGATTCTACCCACAATCTCATAAATTCGTATTCCTGTATAACTTGTTAAGATATGTCAAGAAGTTCAAACCTTTTATGACATGTCATGAGTGTCCAGATGTGTCAATCATGTCAAACTTATCATGGCTTGTCAAGAAATGTCAAATGTTTATGACATAGTCATAGAGATGTACAGCACAGAAAAAGACCCTTCGGTCCAACTTGTCCATACCGACCAGATATCCCAACCTAATCTAGTCTCACTTGCCAGTACCCAGCCCATATCCCTCCAAACCCTTCCTATTCATATACCCATCCAGATGCCTTTTAACTGTTGCAATTGTACAAGCCTCCACCGCTTCCTCTGGCAGCTCAAACCATACGCGTACCACCCTCTGCATGAAAAAGTTGTCCCGGAAGTTTCCTTCCCCTCTCACCCTAAACCTATGTCCTTTGGTTCTGGACCAAACCCCAGGGAAGAGACTTTGTCCACTTATCCTGTCCAAGCCGCTCATGATTTTATAAACTTCTATAAGGTCACCCCTCAGCCTCCGATGCTCCAGGCAACACAGCCCCAACCTATTCAGCCTCTCCTTATAGCTCAAACCCTCCAACACTGGCAACATCCTTGTAAATCTTTTCTGAACCCTTTCAAGTTTCACAACATCCTTTTGATAGGAAGGAGACCAGAATTGCACGCAATATTCCAACAGTGACCTAACCAGTGTCCTGTACAGCCACAACATGACCTCCCAACTCCTGTACTCAATACTCCTGTACTTAATAAAGGAAAGCATTTCAAATGACTTCTTCACTATCCTAACTGCCTGCAAATCTACTTTCAAGGAGCAATTAACCTGCACTGCAAGGTCCCTCTGTTTAGCAACACTCCCTAGGACCTCACCATTAAGTGTATAAGTTCTGCAAAGATTTCCTAGAGCTACTCGGGATGATTTAAATGAGTAAGGTAGTGTGGTTGGAACCCAGGGAGATAGTGAGGACAGGGATCAATCTGAGACTGATATAGTTGAGAAAAGAAAGCAAGTCAAATAGTCAGGGCAAGTAGGAACAAAGCAAAGAACATGGTCGGACTGATAAATTAAACTGCATTTATTTCAATGTAAGAAGCCTAACAGGGAAGGCAGATGAGCTCAGGGCATGGTTAGGAACATGGGACAGGGATATCACAGCAATTACAGAAAGGTGGCTCAGGATGGACAGGACTGGCAGCTTAATGTTCCAGGATACAAATGCTATAGAAAGGATAGAAAGAGAGAAATAAGAAAGGGACGATCAGCTTATTGGGATTGTATTATAGACTCTCTAATCATCAGCAGGAAATTGAGAAACAAATTTGTAAGGAGATCTCAGTTATCTGAAAGAATAATAGTGTGGTTATGGTAGGGGATTTTAACTTTCCAAATATAGACTGGAACTGCCATAGTGTTAAGGGTTTAGATGGAGAGGAATTTGTTAAGTGTGTACAAGAAAATATTCTGATTCAATATGTGGATGTACCTACTAGAGAAGGTGCAATACTTGACCTACTCTTGGGAAATAAAACAGGGCAGGTGACTGAGATAAGAGTGGGGGAGCACTTTGGGACTAGCGACCATAATTCTATTAGTTTTTAAATAGTGATGGAAAAGGATAGACCAGATCTAAAAGTTGAAGTTCTAAATTGGAGGAAGGCCAATTTTGACAGTATTCGGCAAGAACTTTCAAAAGCTGATTGGGGGCAAACGTTTACAGGTAAAGGGACGGCTGGAAAATGGGAAGCCTTCAGAAATTAGATAACCAGAGTGCTGAGACAGTATGTTCCTGTCAGGGTGAAAGGAAAGGCTGGTAGGTATAGGGAATGCTGGATGACTAGAGAAATTGAGGGTTTGGTTACGAAAAAAAGGGACACATATATCAGGTGTAGACAGGATAGATCAAGTGCATCCTTAGAAGAGTATAAAGGCAGTAGGACTATACTTAAGAAGGAAATCGAGGGCAAGTAGGGGACATGAGATAGCTTTGGCAAATAGGATTAAAGATAATCCAAAGGGTTTTTGCAAACACATTAAGGACAAAAGGGTAAGTAGGGAGAGAATAGGGCCCTTCAAAGATCAACAAGGCAGCCTTTGTATGGACTGCAGGAGATGGGGGAGATATTAAACGAGTATTTTGCATCAGTTTTTACTATGGAGAAGGACATGGCAGACATAGAATGTAGAGAAATAGATGGTGACAGCTTGAAAAATATCCATATTACAGAGGAGGAAGTGCTGGATGTCTTGAAACGCATAAAAGTGGATAAATCCCCTGGTCCTAAACAGGTATACCCTAGAACTCTGGGAAGCTCGGGAAATGATTGCTGGACCTCTTAATGAGATACTTGTATCATCGATAGTCACAGGTGAGATGCTGGAAGATTGGCTAATATGGTGCCACTATTTAAGTAAGGTGGTAACGACAAGCCAGGGAACTATAGATCGGTGAGCCTGACATCGATGGTGGGCAAGTTGTTGGATGGAATCCTGAGGGACAGGATGTGCATGTATTTGGAAAGGCAAGGACTGATTAGAAATAGTCAACATAGGTTAGATTCCCTATAGTGTGGAAACAGGCCCTTAGGCTCAACAAGTCCACACCGACCCTCTGAAAAGTAACCCACCCAGATCCATTTCCCTCTGACTAATGCACCTAACACTATGGGCAATTTAGCATGGCCAATTCACCTGACCCATGCATCTTTGTGACTGTTGGGGGAAACTGGAGCACTTGGAGGAAACCCACGCAGAAATGAAGCAATTGTGCAAACTCCTCACAGCCAGTCGCCCAAGGCTGGAATCGAACTTGTGACCCTGGTGCTGTGAGGCAGCAGTGTAGCCACTGAACCACTGTGCTGCCCTTTGTGCATAGAAAATCATATCTCTCAAACTTGATTGAGCTTTTTGAAAAAGTAACAAAGAGGATTGTTGAGGGTGGAGCGGTAGACATGATCTATATGGACTTAAATAAGGCATTTGACAAGGTTCCCCATGGGAGACTGGTTAGCAAAGATAGATTTCATGGAATACAGGGAGAACTAGCCATTTGGATATAGAACTGGCTCAAAGGTAGAAGACAGAGGGTGGTGGTGGAGGATTGTTTTTCAGACTGGAGGCCTGTGGCTAGTGGAGTGCCACAAGGATATGGATGTGAGCATAAGAGATACAGTTAGTAAGTTTGCAGATGACACCAAAATTGGAGGTCTAGTGGACAGCGAAGAAGGTTATCTTAGATTACAACAGGATCTTGATCAGATGGGCCAATGGGCTGAGGAGTGGCAGATGGAGTTTAATTTAGATAAACGCGCAGTGCTGAATTAGCAAATCTTAGCAGGACTTGTACACATAATGGCAAGGTCTTAGAGAGTGTTGCTGAACAAAGAGACCTTGGAGTGCAGGTTCATAGCTCCTTGAAAGTAGAGTCGCAGGTAAATAGGATAGTGAAGAAGTCATTTGGTATGCTTTCCTTTATTGATCAGTGTATTGAGTACAGGAGTTGGGAGGTCATGTTGCGGCTGTACAGGATATTGGTTCAGCCACTTCTGGAATATTGAATGCAATTCTGTTCCCCTTCCTATCAGAAAGATGTTAGATTAGATTAGATTACTTACAGTGTGGAAACAGGCCCTTCGGCCCAACAAGTCCACACCGACCCACTGAAGCGCAACCCACCCAGACCCATTCCCCTACATTTACCCCTTCACCAAACACTATGGGCAATTTAGCAAGGCCAATTCACCTAACCTGCACATTTTTGGATTGTCGGAGGAAACCGGAGCACCCGGAGGAAACCCACGCAGACACGGGGAGAATGTGCAAACTCCACACAGAGAGTCGCCTGAGGCGGGAATTGAACCTGGGTCTCTGGCGCTGTGAGGCAGCAGTGTTGTGAAACTTGAAATGGTTCAGAAAAGATTTACAAGGATGTTGCCAGGATTGGAGGATTTCAGCTATAGGGAGAAGCTGAATAGGCTGGACCTGTTTTCCTGGAGCATCAGAGGCTGAGGGGTGACCTTATAGAGGTTTATAAAATCATGAGGGACATGGATAGGACAAATAGACTCTAGGGTGGGGGAGTCCAGAACTAGAGGGCATAGGTTTAGGGTGACAGGGGAATGATTTAAAAGGCAAGTTTTAAGAGGGAACGTTTTCACTGAGAGGATGGTACGTGTATGGAATGAGCTGCCAGAGGAAGTTGTGGAGGCTGGTACAATTGCAACATTTAAAAGGCATGGGTATATGAATAGGAAGGGTTTGGTGTGATATGGACCAGGAGCTGGCAGGTGGGGCTAGATTAGATTGGGATATCTGGTTGACATGGACGGATTGGATCAAAAGTTTGTTTCCGTGCTGTACAACTCTATAACTTTCTGACTTGTCTGTAGCCCATGTTTGCCCCTTGAATCTTCTTATCCTTTCCTAAGTTACAAATCAGGCTCAACTTTTAGACTCTGGAATACGCCATGGGCCTTTTAAAATAGCAACTGGCCCACGATGAGCAAGTCTCAGTCCCATTTTCAACTGAGGAGAAAGTGAGGGCTGCAGATTCTGGAGATCAGAGCTGAAAATGTGTTGCTGGAAAAGCGCAGCAGGTCAGGCAGCATCCAAGGAACAGGCGAATCGACGTTTCAGGCATAAGCCCTTCCTGAAAAAGGGCTTATGCCCGAAACGTTGATTCTCCTGTTCCTTGGATGCTGCCTGACCTGCTGCGCTTTTCCAGCAACACATTTTCAGCCATTTTCAACTGATCCAATTTCAGACAGTGGGAAAAAAGTCACAAGGCATCATTGGCAAAGAAGGGACCCCTGACCTCATCACGACCTTTTGAACATGCTGCTGACTCAATTTTAATTTTTGCAAAGCATTTAGCCAACAATGTGAAAGTCGTGCATTCATGCAATCATAAATGTTCTTGAAGGCTAGATACACTCTGTTTAGGTTATGTTCTCTTTCAAACTCCTGCTCTTTAACCATTAAGAAGAGGCTGAAACATTTGTGTGCTCTAAATGCAATCATTTGCTGGACTTCCTTGAATGAAGGGAAGCCAGATATAAGTTTGAAAAGATACGTACAAGTGATTATGCAATTTCAACTGAGTTCATTGTTCACATTGCCCTAAGGGCTGTTATAATCGTTATGACTCAATGGGGAAATACACTGGAAATCAAGCTCTGCTATTCCCAGAGTCATCACAAAAATAAAAAAAAATTAAAAAGAACTCAAAGTTCTCCAATTTGCCTGTTTTTGAGACTGAGATTAACAGAAAACACAGACCAGATTTCTGTTCTTAACAAGAATGACTATTTATTCCAAGTCATCAAGTCATATAACATGGAAACAAACCCTTCAGTCCAACTCGTCCATGCCAACCCAAGCTAAATTAGTCCGACCTGCCTGCTCTTGGCTCATATCTTTCTAAACGTTATTCTAATGTACTCATCCCAATGTCTTTTAAATGTTGCAATTGTACCCATATCCACCACTTCCTCTGGAAGTTCATTCACACATGAACCACCCTCTGTGTAAAAGAAATTGATACTCATGTCTTTCTTTAAAATTTTCTCTCCTCACCTTAAAAATGTACCCCCTAATCTTGAAACCCTCCATCCTAAGGAAAAGGCAACTCCCATTAACTCTATCTATGTTTCTCATTATTTTATAAACTTCTATAAGATTGCCTCTCAACCTCCTACACTCCAGTTTATCCAGCCTTTCTTTATAACTCAAACCTTCCATACCCAGCAACATCCTGGTAAGTCTCTTCTGAACCCTCTACATCTTAATAATATCCTTGCTAAAACTGGACAACCAGAACTTGTACACAATGTTCCAGATGAACCTGAACATGACTTTCCAACTCCTGTATGCAAAGGACTGAGCAATGAAGACAAGTGTGCCTTTTTTAATCACCTTGTCTATATGGATTCCTGAAGAAGGGCTTATGCCCGATTCTCCTGTTCCTTTGATGCTGCCTGACCTGCTGCGCTTTTCCAGCAACACATTTTTAAGCTCTGATCTCCAGCATCTGCAGTCCTCACTTTCTCCTTGTCTATATGTTATGCAAACTTCAAAGAATTATGTACCTGAGTCCCTAGGTCCCTCTGTTCTACAACAGTACCTAAGGCCCTACCATTAATTATATAAGCCTTATCCTTGTTTGCTATATAAAAATGCAATACCTCACATTTATCCAGATTGAATTCCATCTGCCATGTTTCAACTCAATGACCCATTTTATCAAGATCCCTTTGTAATCTTAGAAAACTTTCTTCACTGTCTGCTGCAATTTTGATCTTATCTGCAAACTAACTAACCATGCAATCTGTACAATAATCCAAACCATTAATCCAAATAACAAATAAAAGAGAGCCCAGAACCGATCCCTTAGAACATCACTGGTGACAGGCCTCCAGTCCGAAAACCAACCCTCCACCACCACTCTCTGTCTCCTGCAGTTAAGCCAATTATGTATCCAATTGGCAAGCTCACCTTAAATCCCATATGACCTAACTTTACTAATTAGTCTATTGTGCAGAACCTTGTTGAAGGCTTTACTAAAGTCCAAGTAAACAGCGTCTACTGCATTGCCATCATCAATCGTTTTAGTAACTTCCTCAAAAAATTCAAACAATTTGTGAGACACAGTTTTCCTCGCACAAAACCAGGCTATTAATCAATTTTTGCCTCTGTAAATATCCACAAATCCTATCTTTTAAAATCACCTCCAAGAATTTACCCAGGACTAAAGTCAGACTCACAGGTCTATAGTTCCCCGATTTCTCCTTACAACCTTTCTTTAACAAAGGTATAACAGGAGGAGCTGGACCAAAGAATCTGTTTCTGTGCTGTATGATTCTGTTAGCCACCCTCCAGCCATCAGGTACCTCAACCTTGGTTACAGATGATGCAAATATTTCTTCAAGATGTCTTGCAATTGATCACAATGTTCTGGGATAAATTAGATGATGTCGCGGACTTTTATCCACCTTTATATTCTCTAAGATTTCCCAAACGTCCTCTTCTGTAATGTGAACAGTTTTTCAAACATTAAAATTTATTTCTCTGTGTTCTCTAGCCTCCATTTCTTACTCCACAGAAAAAACCGACACGAATATTCATTTAGAATCTCTCCCATCTCCTGGGGTTCAGACAAAGATGACTTCCTTGATCTTTAAGGCTGCATTTGAACAACGTTTTGGCTCCAAACCACCTCCAACTCAAACTTCAGTTACTGCTGGTTCAAACAGTGATTTACATAATACCTGCAATGGGGGTCAAGTTGCTTGCTTTCAAAACATAGAGCCACCCTTTCAAACATTGGTTCTAAAACAGTTCTTTCTCATTTCATAAAAACCAGGAGCAGAAGTAGGCCATTTGGCTCTTCAAACCCATTCCACCATTCAATAAGATCATAGCTAATCTTTTTGTGGCCTGTGCTCCACTTACGCGTCATCTCACCATAACCCTTATTTCCTTTACAGTAGAAAAATTATTGATTTTAGTTTTAAAAGCATTCATTGAGGAACCCGCAACAACTCCATTGGAATTCCACTGATTCACAACCTTCTGGGTGAAGAAGTTCCTTCTCAATTCAGTTCTAAATCTGCTCCCCTTAATTTTGAGGCTATGCTCTCTTGTCCTAATTTCACCTGCCAGTGAAACTAGGGCATCCTCTCTACTTCTATCTTACCTATTACCTTCATAATTTTAAATGTTTCCATAAGATCCTCTCTCATTCGGCTAAATTCCAATGAATATAATCCCAGTCTACTGAGTCTCTCCTAATAAGCCAAATCTCTTGAATCTGGAATCAACCTAATGAACATCCTCTCCACCCCCTCTAGTGCCAGTACATCCTTTCTCAAGTAAGGAGACTAAAACTGCAGGCAGTACTCCAGATATGGCCTCACCAGCATCCTGTACAGCTACAACATAACCTCCCTGATTTTAATCTCAATCCCTTTAGCAATGAGGGACAAAATTCCATTTGCTTTCTTAATTACTATTGCAGCTACAAACCAACCTTCTGTGATCCATGCAGAAAGACATCCAGATCCCTCTGCATAACTGCATGCTGCAGTTTTTAACATTGAAATAATAGTTCTTTTTATTGTTATTCCTACCAAAATGGTTGACTTCACATTTATTAACATATTTCTTCATCTGTCAGACCTTTTCCCATTCACTTAAACTATCTACTATGTCCCTCTGCAAAGTTTCACAGTCCTCTGCACACTTTGCTCTGCTACTCATCCACAAACTTTGACACACTACACGTGGTCCCTAACTCTAAATCATTTGTGTAATTTGTGAATAATTGTGGTCCCAACACTGATCCCTGAGGCACACCACTAATCAATGATCGTCAACCAGAATAGCACTCATTTATCCCCACTCTTGGCTTCCTCTATCCATGCTAATACATTACCTGTAATGTCTTGCATCTTTATCTTATGCAGCAGCTTTTTGTGCAGCATCTTGTTGAATGCCTTTTGGAAATCTAGATACACCACATCTATGTCTTCATAGAATTCCAGTAGATTAGTTAAGCATGATCTGCCTTTCATGATCCATGCTGCATCTGCCTAAAGGGACAATTTTTATCTAGATGTCTTGCTATTTCTTCACTGATAATAGATTCAATCACTTTCCACACTACAGAAATTAAACTAACTGATCTATAATTCCCCACCTTTTCTCTATTTCCTTTTTTAAATAGTGATGTCACATTTGCTGTTTTCCAATGTGCTGGAAGTGCCCCAGATTCCAGCGAATTTTGGAAAATTACCACAAGTGCATTTGCTATTTCTCCTGCCGTCTCTTTTAATACCCAAGGATGCATTCCATCAGGGCCAGGAGACTTGTGAACCTTTAGTTCCATTAGTTTGACCAAAACTACCTCTTTCGTGATAATGATCGGTTCTAGATCCTCACCTACCTTAGTCTCCTTGTCAATTGTTGGCATGTTAGTCATGTCCTCCACTGTGAAGACTGACACAAAATAATTGTTCAATGCCTCGGCCATTTCCTAATATCCCATTACGAAAGCCCCTTTCTCATCCTTTAAGGACCGATGTTTACCTTAGCCACTCTTTTTCGTTATATATTTGTGGAAACTTGTACTATCAGTCTTTATAGTCTGAGCTACATTACTCTCATAATCTATCTTACTTTTCTTTATAGCATTTTTTGTGACCCTCTGTTGACCTTTAAAGTTTTCCCAATCTTCTAGTTTCCAGCTGGTCTTTGCCACTTTGTATGCCTTCTCTTTCAATTTGATATCCTCCCTTATTTCCTGAGACATCCATGGCAGATTACCCATTTTCCTACAGTCCTTCTTTTTCACTGGTTTATACTTTTGCTGAGCACTTTGAAAAATTGCTTTGAAAGTCCTCTACTGTTCATCAACTGTCCCACCATAAAGTCTATGCTTCCAGTCTACTTTAGCCAACTGCTCCTTCATCCTATTGTAGTCTCCTTTGTTCAAGCACAGGACCCTGGTTTTAGACTTTATCTCACACTTTCCATCTGTATTCTAAATTCAGCCATATTGTGATCGCTCCTTACAAGAGGATCCCTAACTATTGAGATCATTAATCATTCCTATCTCACTACACAGAGCCAGATCTAGAATAGCTTGATCCCTTGTCAGTTCCATTACATACTGTTCAAGAAAACTATCGTGAATACATTCAATGCACTCCTCAAGGCTACCCTACTGACCAGGTTTGACTAATTGACATGTAGATTAAAACCCCCGTGATAATTGCCGTATCATTTTTACAGGCATTAGTTATTTTTTTGTTTATAGCCCGCCCCAATATGATATTGTTATTTGGTGGCCTATAGACCAAGCCTATCAGTGACATTTTCCTCTTAGGATTTCTAATTTCCACCCAAATGGATTCAACCTTATTCTCCATAGAATATTACCTCCCACCACCGCCCTGATGTCATCCTTAAATATTAGAGCAGTTTGCTGTTAACTTGTCTACTTTGTTACGAATGATATAAGCATTAAGATAAACTGCCTTTATGCTAGTTTTATGCCCTCTTTATGAATTCTAACATCTCCATTAATAATATCTCCTGAGTTTTCCTTCCTTTTGACTTCTTTCATAGTCTGACATATAGTTAAAAGTTTTTAAAAATACAAAACTGAAGAAACTTTATATAATGTCATCAATAGTATATGGTTGAATTTCAAATGCTAAAATTATCGATGTTGGTGTTTCTGCATTTACCAATAAAAAAATGCAAGTGCTGGCAAAAGTCAACAGCTCTGGCACTTTTTTGTAGAGAGCAAGAGGGCTAGTGCTTCAAATAAAATCTGATTCTTCTTCAGACTGCAAGCCTAATCCTATCCCCTCTCTGCACTGTGGAAAGGCAATTGAATATAAGGCACTTTTTGCCAAGCCTGGTCCAGTGGTTAGAGATACTTCCAGACTTGAGCTGCCCACTTCGGTACAGAAATCTGGACCATTGACTTTTCTTTTTTGTGTCAAAGATATCTTGTTGGCTTGCCCTTCTTGAAAACTATATATTTTGTTATTGTTTTCTATTTGTTTATACTTGGGTTATTTGTAACACTCAAAATGTTTCCACTACAGGCACTATAAAAAGGGCAAGACCTGAAGTTCAGCATTATAGTGTCCATGGGAATTGATACATAGAGACTGTAGCTTTTTTAAAATTCATTCACGGGATGAGAGCATGATTAGGCCAGCACATGTTGTCCATCCTTAATTGCCCAGAGGGCAGTTTATCAACTCATCAAACCCCGTCAATTCGTAGATTTACACTGGAAACTTCTAATTTTGAATTGTCAAGCTACTTAGTTTCTTTCATGGTTGAAGTACATGTATCTGGTGGTCCTGCGTCTTTGATATTGGATCTTAAAAACAGAGTGACAGTGGAAAATAAGGTAAAATTAGGGTTTGAGTAGAGTTAAAGCCACCCTCCACAGATTAAAAAGCACATTCCAGTGGTGTGGCAGTGGCCTTCTTGGCATCCTCATTGACATGTGTATCTGGATATCATATTAAGAAGGTGACTGTTTGGGATAGATTACAAACTGCAATAGTTTAGTTGTGAAGTGACCAAAGTAGTTAATGATCTCTGAGGTTTCATCCTGTTAGTGCGAGTTCCCACCAGGCTTTTATGATTAATCGGATGATTTTACATTGGTCGGAGTGAGACGTGTTACTCACTATGTCTCATTGTAAAAAGCAATCATGAATCAACTAACTTAAAAGAAAGACCTCCCCATGGCAATAAAAGGATACTGGTAACCTAAACAAACAGCTCAAGAGTGTGGTGCTGGAAAAGCACAGCCAGTCAGGCAGCATCTGAGCAGCAGGAGAATCGATATTTTGAGCATAAGCTCTTCATCAAGAAGATGAAGCAATGCTTCCTGATGAAGTGCTTCCTGAAGCAATGAGGCCCTTCCTGATGAAGAGCTTATGCTCGAAACGTCAATTTTCCTGGTCCTCGGATGTTGCCTGACCAGCTGTGCTTTTCCAGCACCACACTCTTGACTCTGATCTCCAGCATCTGCAGTCCTCACTTGCTCCTCAATACTAAACAACTCCCACATCCATCCCATTATCATCAAAGTCTGATGGAGCCTAGTTTCTCCCACCCTTGCTAGACAATAATAATAATGCGCTGCTGAGGGACTTCATGTAGGCTACAAATACATGCTTTGGGTTAAGTACTACTGAGGAGCTTTGCAACCATAGATCCTCTCAGATGGTGCAATGTGCAACAACTATGTTCTAAGCTTAACCAGTGATAGATAAATCATGAGGGAATATTATGGAGTTCTTAAAAGATAGTCCCTCTATAAACTTCTCATTAATGACCTGACAAAAGCAGTCACAGCTCCCTCACATACTGAAGGGTGTGGGACAGGTGAAATGAATGTAGTTGTATTTATTGTCATAATCTTGAACTATTTGGAGTCAGTGTAAAAATGACTGCCCACTGAGTGAGATTAAAAGAGCTTCAACAACTCCCCAGATAGAAGTGAGTGAATTAATTTAATTAGATTATGTGGAGTGTCATGAAAAAAGGATTGTAATTCTGCAATATAAGTAAAATGTATAACCACCCAAAATGATCCAAGCAAGTGGCATGAATAAGGTATTTCTTCTTGGGTCCAAGCAGATGATGAGATACAAAAGCCATTAGAAACAGTTTAGATCATGTATCTTGATAAGTAGACCTCAGTGAGACTGGAATCTAATTAACCAAGTAGAAATGAACTAACAGAATTGAGTTAGGCAGTATGTATGAAATTATGTTGATGTTTTTAAAGGCATTGATATCTATCCCCTCCAACATGAACAAAGCTGATCAGTGTCTCCCTTTAATAATTCATAATAAGAGATTACTGGTATTTAATGATACTAAGAAATGAGTACAAGTGTTTACGGAGTTACCTGAATGGAAGCTTTCTGAGAAAGGGCTTTTCTTTGGGACATTGCATCCTCAGAAGATAAAATATACAAGGATGATTTTATTTGGATGCCTGACTCTTCCCTCTACTTCTCATGTTCTTAAATCTCATGAACTATTTTTTCCTGCAGGAAGAATTAATACATTTATGAATATAACAGTAACCTGAAATTTAGCCTGCAACTATCATTTGATTTGTCATGGCTTGGCAGCACAGTGGCTCATTGGTTAACACTACCAGGGACCCGGGTTTGATTCCAGCCTGGTCAATTGTCTGTGTGGAGTTTGCACATTCTTCCTGTATCTGTGTGGGTTTCCTCGAGGTGCTCCAGTTTCCTCCCACAGTCCAAAGATGTGCAGATTAGGTCAATTGGCCATGCTAAATTGCCCTTAGTGTTCAGGAATGTGTAGGCAAGATGCATTAGTCAAGGGAAATGTCGAGTAATAAGGTAGAGGAATGGGTCTGGTTGGGATGCTCATTGGTGTGGACTTGTTGGGCTAAATGGCATGTTTCCACACTCGAGATTCTAATCTATTCCATCTATTAAGGAATAATTACGATATCCACAATAATAATAATTTTTAAATGGTTTGCAATTATAACATCTATAGACGAAAGATCATTGTATCCAAAATTAAGTGCATTGGCAATAGGATTGGTAGGATACAAGTGACAAAGTGGACCTTGCACTAAGACTTAGAAGTTAATGTCTGAACAGTTTAGACAAGAAGTAAGCATTTACAATCTGAATTTTCTATAAGCTTTTATGACTAAAGACCGCAAAGTCACATATAATTACTGTCTTTGTCAGCTCAAAAAATAAATGTTGATAGTGGCATGGTATTTAAAGGTTAGAGAGTTGCCAGGAGCCATCTTTTCAATTCCTTAAATATTTCATGTGCAACAAAGTTTGCTGAGCAAGAAACCAAGGCCATTATGCCGACCTTTTCATTCAGTTAATATATTCTCCAACTTGGTAAACTTTGCTTCTTCCTCCCCCTTTGACTAGATTGACTTCTATTGAAAAAGTTTGCTCTGTAAAGCGCATTCTGCCATTGAAAGCCACAAATGATTCCAAATTTTCTAAACACATCCCCAATTCTATGTTTTCAGAACTCCAAGATGTTTTCATCCTGTGCTGCTAGGTCCCCAAGTGTCTCTATCTAATGTTCTGTTAAAGAAGGAATGCGGGGATTTCTAAAGTGACCAGCATTTACAGGGATTGGTAGATGGATTTCCTGCCCTGTTGCATTTATTAGGGCAGAGAAAGGACATTCAAACTTTTTGTCTTACCTTTTCATAAACTCAAATAAATGTTATTGGCAAAGCACATGAAACCAAAGCATTTCTAAATGTGTGTCTCACCTGTATGGGTCACCTTAATACTAATAGAGAAAGGTAGACCAATGTTGATTGTTCTTATTCATTCATGGGATGTTGGCATTGCTGGCTAGGTCAGCATTTATTGCCCATCCCTAATTGCACAGAGGGCAGTTAAAATTCAACCACATTACAGTAAGTCTGAAGTCACATGAAGATAAGGATCACTAAAGGATGTTAATGAACCAGGTGGGTTTTCTGCCCATCAGCAATGGTGTCGTGATCATCATTAGATTCTTAATTCTAGATTTTTTAAAATTGAATTCAAATGTCACTATCTGCTGTGGTAGAATTCCAACCCATGTCTCTAGAGAATTAACTGGATCTTTGATTGAATAGTCTAGCGATAATACCACTAGGCTAATGCCTCCACTTATTTAAGAGGATCTTATTTAATATTTAAAATGATCCTTGTGTAAAGGGATAATCTTAGTGCAAACACAACCAATCAGGTGACTGCAATGGTCATTTTAGATCTAGGACAATGTCTTGAGCCTAATGGATCCTGCCAATCTAATATTGTGATTCTCAAGCATTTTAGTTTGAAGAACAACTTTTCAAATTGATTAGTAATCACAGACCCCTATCTGAAGTAGAATACTATATAATATTCATAAAACAAAAATACTGCATGTATATTGAATTTTCATGATGTGTTTAAGAAAGTAGATAATTACTTAGGATAAGTTTGAAAAGTAAGTTTACATATGGTAAAAAGATTAAGAGGGTGGTTAACAATGAGAAGGAAAGTGTTTAATTGCAGAAGGATATAAATAGATTGGTCAGATGGGCAGATCACTGGTGAATGGAATTTATCTCTGATAAATATGAGATGATGTACTTTGACAGAAGGAAAATGAAAAGGAATTATTCAATGAATGGCAAAATACCAGGAAGCTCTTTTTTTAATTTCAAAAATATACTTTATTCATAAATACTTTGATCTATACAACTGGACATGCCATACATATGTAAACATTCCATTTCTTTGCGTATCGAAACAGAGTAATAATTCCTATTTACAGGTTGGTGAGATTACATTTTTGAGCTGAGGTGCCAGCAGAACCCAAATGACTGCGTGGGCCCCCTGTTCTTATTCGGCAGGCAGATGTTACATGGTGGTCTTTCTCCACCGCACCTTGGCGGCAGCTGCCCCATTACCAGGAAGCTCTTGGGGTAACTGTGTCCAGATCCCTGTACAGAACTTTGGTTAGTCCCCAGCTAGAGTGTTGCATGTAGTTCTGGTGATCACACATTTGGAAGGATGTGATTGCACTGGAGAGAATGCAAAGGAAATTCACCAAGATGTTGCCTGGATAAAGCATTTCAGCTATGAAGCTCAAGTTGTTTTCTTTGGAACAGAGAACGCTGAGGGCAAATGTGATAGAGGAGTATAAGATTGTGCAGTTAATAGAATGGAAAGTGAATAGAAAGCAGATGTTCCCCTTAGTTGATGGGTCAATAACAAGGCAGCATAATTTTAAAGTGAAAAACAAGAGGTTTAGAGGGCATTTGAGGAAAAGCTTTTTCATCCTGAGGATAGTGTGGATCTGGAATGCGCTGCCTGGGAGAGTGGGTGAGGCAGGAAATTTCACAACCTTTCGTACATGGATGAGTTGTTAAAATGTCGTAATAGTCAAAGCTATAGGCCTAGTATGGAATAGTGGGACAAATGTAAGTAGTATACTTTTGGCAGTATAGGTTTAATGGACTGAAGGGCCTCTTCTGTATTGTTTGATTCTATGTTTCTACCAATTTCAAAATTATTTTACTGAAATAGAAAGTGAGACAGGCCAGACAAACTGGAGATAAAGGACCTAATATTTGGCATCAGTGGAAATGGACATTCTGTTGAACAAAAGCCAAAGAACTGTGGATGCTGGAAATCAGAACCAAAATCAGAAATTGCTAGAAAAACTAGCAGATCTGGCAGCATTTGTGGAGAGAAAGCAGAGTTAGTGATTGGGTCCAGTGATTCTTCTTAGAATAGATTATTTTGTACAGACCAGGAAAATATCAATGGACTACCTCACAGCGCCTGAGACCCGGGTTCAATTCCCGCCTCAGGCGACTGACTGTGTGGAGTTTGCACGTTCTCCCCGTGTCTCCGTGGGTTTCCTCCGGGTGCTCCGGTTTCCTCCCACAGTCCAAAAGATGTGCAGGGTCAGGTGAATTGGCCATGCTAAATTGCCTGTAGTGTTAGGTAAGGGGTAAATGTAGGGGTATGGGTGGGTTTCGCTTCGGCGGGTCGGTGTGGACTTGTTGGGCCGAAGGGCCTGTTTCCACACAGTAATGTAATCTAATAAGTGTAATTCAATTAAAACTCTAGTGTATGCTAAATTGTGTTTAATATGGATAAAAGTTGCTTGTACATTTCCCAAACACCCACTGGATTTGCATCCAATATAAGCAGCTGGTTACCAAATCAGTATGAACAGCAATTTCAGACCTGTGCAAACACAGCCTTATGTTATTTAAACAGGCAAGAAATTTACATTATTGCAATAAAATAGATAATTTAAGTTAATCAAACAGACAGTATTTCCACAATTAGGACAATCAAACCAACCAGAAATTTATATTATCAAAAGGGGGAAATGCAGGCAGTGTTACAATGGTACTGGCTCATCGCAGTGTCCAAATCTAATACCTGTCACCTCCCTTCCCCTCCGACTGAAAGTAAATGCCAGTATTACTACTTTAAGCAATGGCATCCATGGTGCTTATCTCCATAAATAGAACCTAATATTTGGCATCAGTGGAAATGGACATTCTGTTGAACAAAAGCCAAAGAACTGTGGATGCTGGAAATCAGAACCAAAATCAGAAATTGCTAGAAAAACTAGCAGATCTGGCAGCATTTGTGGAGAGAAAGCAGAGTTAGTGATTGGGTCCAGTGATTCTTCTTAGAATAGATTATTTTGTACAGACCAGGAAAATATCAATGGACTACCAGGATTCCATAGATTCTAATTTGAGAATCATTGTTCTACCGACATCATGAAACATTGGCCATCATATGGGCTGCCTAACCATTCTATTTCTAAATCAATCAATGACTGTTTACAGATCACAATCCTTTGATTCAGTCAACATATTAGACCAGCAGGCCCAGATTTTCTGAGGAATGACGATCTCATGCAGATTGTCACTTCAGCCCTTTTTTACAAAAGAAGGGAGCTGCGCTTTTCTAAGAGGCAAATCCAATCAGATCTCCGTCAGAAATGAAAATCCATACTTCCATTCTGATGGTACTCAGAACTGTCAGAGGAGGGAAGAGCACACCCTATTTTCACAGCAATCATCTCCCCAATTCTGCTGCTGTCAAGTGGTAAGTCCATAAGGTAAGTGTGATGTTATGTTGTTGGGAGGGTAAGGTGCCAGACGTGTGGGGGATAGAATGCCAGATAGAGTGCCAACTAAGTAGAGTGCCAGCTGAATAGAGTTCTGGATAGCAGAGTAAAATGCCAGGTGTGTATAGTACAAGCTGGATAAGCTGCCACTGAGAAACAGTGGGCTGCCAAGGTTATGATGCCAAATGAGGAGGAGATAGGATTGCAGCTGAGTAGATGGTATTTGCCAGCTGGGTAGGGTTCCAAGTGCGAAGGGTGTACGGTGCAAGTTGGCAAGGGGGACAAGTAAGTGATGTATTGTTTACGGTTGGTCAGGTTCAATAGTAGAAATTAGATCCTTTGGAACACAAGAAGAGGGGATATTAAACCTGCAGGTTGGTGGAGGAGGAGGCAGGTGTTCTGGTGTAGCAAATGGAATGTCAGGTCCTGTCCAGTCGGTGGAGGGGGCAGACTGGTTGGATGTCAGTTCTGGGGTCATTGTTCTAATTGAGCAGCAGTGGTGTCAGATCCAATCTGGTGGGCATGGTGGCAGGGTTTGGGTCTATCAGCTGAGCAGGGGTAGGAGGTCAGATCAGGACCTATGGGGGCTGGAATAGGAGAGGTAAGGATCTAGTCCCAGTCTGCTCCAGTGGAAGATGAGGAGTCAGATTTTGTCTGGCGTCAAGGAGCTGTGTCAGGTTTGGTCTGGCATTGGGTGACCTTAGGCATGATCTAATGGGAAGGATGGTCTTGTCCTGCGGGGGCTTTTGGATGGTTAGGGATGTGTAAAGTAAATATGAGTCCTGGTGAATTGTTACTCAAAAGTTCAACTACATATTTAGTAGTCGAACTTCTCTTGAGTAACTATTTTACTTAATTTCAAAGAACCTACTGAATTTTAAATGAAGATATCCAAACGGTTCCATGCATAGAATCATGAATTTCCTAGGCAATTCCTGCAGAGTCTGCTCTGATGAGAATTCAGCAGGCTCCCCGTGCGCATCTCCCTTCTGTGCTAGAATAATGTTCAAGAAGGGGGAAAAGTAGTCTTTCAAATTAATTGTATAAGACTGGGCAACTACCTTGACAATGACACCGAGAGTGGGACAGGAAGGAAGTGAACATACAAGCATTAAAATAAAGCAGCAAATAGGAACGACAGAGAACAAACGGTAGTAAGGCAAATTAAAAGTTGCAAGGAAATTGAAGTTGCTAGGAAAAGGTCACTATATATGGGGTGGGTTTGGGAGGCGGGTGGAGTGGGGTTGGGAATAGGAGTAAATGGCAGGTAGAGATTGGAGCCCAGAGGGAAAACTTCAGGAGTATTCACCTTTTGAAAAGGCAGACAGGAAAGGAAGGGTGAGGTACTTTTGTTAGCATGAGATGAAATTAATGCATTAATTTCAGGCAACACAGTGGCTCAATGGTTAGCACTGCTGCCTCACAGTGCCAGGGACCACATTCCAGTCTTGAGTGACTGTCTGTCTGGAGTTTGCACGTTCTCCCTGTGTCTGTGTGGGTTTCTGCTGAGTGCTGTGGATTCTTCCCACAATCCAAAGATTTGCAAGTTAGGTGGATTGGCCATGCTAAATTGTCCATAGTGTGCAGAGGTGTTTAGGCTAGGTGGGTTAGCTATGGTAAATGCCAGTTTACTGGATGGAGTGGGGATTCTGGTCTGGGGCGGATGCTGTTCGGAGGGTCAGTGTACATTTAATGGGCTGAATGGCCTCTTGCTGCATGTAGGGAGTCTAAAAAATGATTTTGGATTAAATGATAAAGAATCCATATAGGTGGAGGTAAGAAATAATAAGGGACAGAAGGCAGTAGTCGAAGTAGTTTATAGATCCCCCAACATTTGCTATCCTCTAGGATAGACAATAAGTCATGAGATGATGAGCAATGTAAAATAGGCAGTACAATTAATCTATAATTTCTAAGAACAATAGGTTGTGTATCCAATGAGGGATCAGGCTTTTTTGGATCTGTAATCTGTAATGGGGCAAGTTTAATAAATGTTCTCAGTTAAAGATCCCCTAGTAAATATAACATGTTTGAATTTAGTATTTAGTTTGATGGTCAGAAACTTAGTCAGAAACTGCTATACTAAACTTAAAAAAAACAGAAATTGCTGAAGAAACTCACCAGGTTTGGCAGCATCTGTGGAGAGAAAGCAGAATTTTGGGTCCAGTGATCCTTCTTCAGAACTGATTATAGCTAGGAAAAGGTCACTATATATGGGGTGGGTTTGGGAGGCGGGTGGAGTGGGGTTGGGAATAGGAGTAAATGGCAGGTAGAGATTGGAGCCCAGAGGGAGAGAACTGCAGTTGCATAAACAAAGGAATGGGTAATGGTCAGTCTAAGTGAATCAATAGCTACTAATTGTGATCATTAGTAGCTGACAATGGCTTATTTGCCGTAGCAACCCATATAATAACAAGACCTGGTGTATGGGGATTTGGGGAAAGGACATGGAAGAAGTTGCTCAGGCTCTAAAATTATTGAACTCGATATTGAGTCCTGAAGGCTACAGGGTTCCCAAGCAGAAAATAAGATGCTGTTCTTCTAGCTTGCGCTGAGCTGCACTGGAGCACGGCAGCAAGCCCACAACAGAGATGTTAGCCGGGGGACATGGTGGTGTGTTGAAGTGGCAGGCAACCAGAAGCTGAGAGTCATTTTGGTGGATGGAATGTAGGTCTTCTGCAATGCATTGGCCCAGTGTGCATCTTGTCTCCCCAGTATAGCAGAGACCATATTCTAATTAGCAAAGATAGTAGACTATATTGAGTGACATTCATAAAACGTGTTGGTTTACCTTGAAAGTGTATCTGAGGCCTTGAATTATAAGGAGCAAGGAAGGAAATCTGCTGGTGTTACACCTTCGGCAATTGCATGGGAAGGTACCATGGGGATGTGGGGAACCTTGGGAGTGGTAGAAGAGTGGACCAAGGTATCCCGGAGGGAATGGTCCATGTGGAATACTGACAAGGGAGGAGAAGTAAATATGTGTCTGGTGGTGGCATCCACCGAGAGGTGGCGGGAATGGCAGGAAATGATACTTTGGATGTGGCTGCTGATGGGATGATAAGTGAAGACTAGGAGAACCATATCAGTGTTATGGGAGAGAGGAGAAGAGGCAACGGCAGATATGTGATAAATTCGGCATATATGGCAGAGGGCCCTGCCAACCATGGTGGTATGAAATCCTCAGTTGAGGAAGAAAGTGTACATTTAAGAGGCCCTGTTGTGGAACCCAGGGGAGCACATATTAAAGTTTTATAAAGGACATGAAGGGTAACTTTTTCACACAGACAGTTCATATGTGGAATGAACTGCCAGAGGAAGTGGTGGATGCAGGTACAGTTACAACATTTCAAAGATATTTTGATAAGTATATGAATAGGAAATGTTTGCAGAGATATGGGTCAAACGCAGGCAAGTGGGACTAGTTTAGTTTGGGAACATGGTCAGCGTGAATAAGTTGGATCAATGGGTCTGTTTCCATGCTGAATGACTCCATCACTCTATAAGGAAAAAGTGGAGACTGCAGATGCTGGAGATCAAGGTCAGGAGTTTGGTGCTGGAAAAGCACACCAGGTCAGGCAGCATCCGAGGAGCAGGAAAATCGACGTTTTGGGCATAAGCCATTCATCAGGAATCCAGAGGAAGTGCTTATGCCCAAAATGTCAATTCTCCTGTGCCTGTGACTATATAACCTGACATAGAGTCATAGAGATATACAGCATAGAAACAGACCCTTCGGCCCAACCCATCCATGCCAACCAGATATCCCAACCCAATCTAGTCCCACCTGCCAGCACCCGGCCCATATCCCTCTAAACCCTTCCTATTCATATACCCATCCAAATGCCTCTTAAATGTTGCAATTGTACCAGCCTCGCAGCTCATTCCATACACGTACCACCCTCTGCGTGAAAAAGCTGCCCCTTAGGTCCCATTTATATCTTTCCCCTCTCACCCTAAACTATGCTCTCCAGTTCTGGACTCCTCCCCCCCAGGGAAAAGACTTTGTCTATTTATCTTATCTGTGCCCCTCATAATTTTGTAAACCTCTATAAGGTCACCCCTCAGCCTCTGATGCTCCATGGAAAACAGCCCCAGCCTGTTCAGCCTCTCTCCATAGCTCAAAAATTCTCCAACACTGGCAACATCCTCGTAAATCTTTTCTAAACCCTTTCAAGTTTCACAACATCTTTCCGATAGGAAGGCGATCAGAATTGCACACAATATTCCAACAGTGGCCTAATCAATGTCCTGAACAGCCGCAATATGACGTCCTAACTCCTGTACTCAATACTCTGACCAATAAAAGAAAGCACACAAAACGCCTTCTTCACTATACTATCTACCTGCAACTCCACTTTCAAGGAGCTATGAACCTGTACTCCAAGGTCTCTTTGTTCAGCAACACTCCCTAGGATCTTACCATTAAGTGTATAAGTCCTGCTAAGATTTGCTTTCCCGAAATGCAGCACCTTGCATTTATCTGAATTAAACTCCATCTGCCGCTTCTCAGCCCATTGGCCCATCTGATCAAGATCCTGTTGTAATCTGAGGCAGCCTTCTTCGCTGTCAACTACACCTCCAATTTTGGTGTCACTGCAAACGTACTAACTGTACCTCTTATGCTCGCATCCAAATCATTAATGTAAATGACAAAAAGAAGAGGACCCAGCAACGATCCTTGTGGCACCCCACTGGTCACAGGCCTCCAGTCTGAAAAACAACCCTCCAACACCACCCTCTGTCTTCTACCTTTCAGCCAGTTCCATATCCAAGTGGCTAGTTCTCCCTGTATTCCGTGAGATCTAACCTTGCTAACTAGTCTCCCATGTTGAATGCCTTACTGAAGTCCATATAGATCACATCGACCACTCTGCCCTCATCAATCCTCTTTGCTACGTCTTCAAAAAACTCAATCAAATTTGTGAGACATGATTTCCCACGTACAAAGCCATGTTGACGATCCCTAATAAGTCCTTGCCTTTCCAAATATATGTATATCCTGTCCCTCAGGATTCCCTCCAACAACTTGCCACCACCGATGTCAGGCTCACCGATTTATAGTTCCCCGGCTTGTCCTTACCATCATTTTTAAACTGTGGCACCACATTAGCCAACCACCAGTCTTCTGGCACCTCACCTGTGACTATCGATGATACAAATATCTTAGTAAGAGGCCCAGCAATCACTTCTCCAGCTTCCCACAGAGTTCTAGGCTACACGTGATCAGGTTCTGGGGATTTATCCACCTTTGTAGGTTTCAAGACATCCAGCACTCCTCTGTAATATGGATATTTTGCAAGGTGTCACCATCTATTTCGCTACATTCTATATCTTCCATATCCTTTTCCACGGTAAATACTGATTGCAAAATACTCATTTAGTATCTCCCCCATTTTCTGCAGCTCCACACAAAGGCTGCCTTGCTGATCTTTGAGGGGCCCTATTCTCTCCCGAGTTACCCTGTTGTCCTTAATGTATTTGTAAAAACCATTTGGATTCTCCTTAACTCTATTTGCCAAAGCTATTTCATGTCCCCTTTTTGCCCTCCTGATTTCCTTCTTAAGTATTCTCCTACTTCCTTTATACTCTTCTAAGGATTCACTTGATCTATCCTGTCTATACCTGACATATGCTTCCTTCTTTTTCTTAACCAAACCCTCAATTTCTTTAGTCATCTAGCATTCCCTATACCTACCAGCCCTCCCTTTCACCCTGACAGGAATATACTTTCTCTGGATTCTTGTTATCTCATTTCTGAAGGCTTCCCATTTTCCAGCCGTTCCTTTACCTGCGAACATCTGCCTCCAATTTGCTTACGAAAGTTCTTGCCAAATACTGTCAAAATTGGCCTTTCTCCAATTTAGAACGTCAACTTTTAGATCTGGTCTATTCTTTTCCATCACTATTTTAAATCTAATAGAATTATGTTCACTGGCCCCAAAGTGCTCCCCCACTGACACCTCAGTCACCTGCCCTGTCTTATTTCCCAAGAGTAGGTCAGGTTTTGCACCTTCTCTAGTAGGTACATCCACATACCGAATCAGAAAATGTTCTTGTACGCACTTAACAAATTACTCTCCATCTAAACCCTTAACACTATGCCAATCCCAGTCGATGTTCGGAAAGATCTCCATACAAGTTTGTTTCTCAATTTCCCTCTGACTATTAGGGGGTCTTTAATACAATCCCAGTAAGGTGATCATCCCTTTCATATTTCTCAGTTCCACCCAAATAACTTCCCTGGATGTATTTCCAGGAATATCCTCCTTTAGCACAGCTGTAATGCTATCCTTATCAAAAATGCCACTCCCCCTCCTCTTGCCTCCCTTTCTATCCATCCTGTTCATTTGTATCCTGGAACATTAAGCTGCCAGTCCTGCCCATCCTTGAGCCATGTTTCTGTAATTGCTATGATATCCCAATCCCATGTTCCTAACCATGCCCTGAATTCATCTGCCTTCCCTGTTAGGCCTCTTGCATTGAAATAAATGCAGTTTAATTTATCAGTCCTACCTTGTCCCTGCCCGCCCTGACTGTTTGACTTGCTTCAGTTCTCAACTGTACCAGTCTCAGTTTGATCTCTTTCCTCACTATCTCCCTGGGTCAAGAAAAATGAAAAATCCTCTGAGCAAGCTTTGAGCAAAAGTGCATTCTTCAAAGTTTCAATTTCACCATATTGTAAATGTAATCTGTAACCATAGTTCAAACAATAACCTTCATTGGTTTGCTAATTGTAGTCTGTTACCAATTTACATGAGGAAAGATGGAACTGCCATTCTGGATATACAGTGCATGAAAATATTTCTCCAAAGCTGATGCCAAACTTCTGCCTAGATTATACTGACAGAAGAGGTATGTGTCTAGAGGAGATTTCCAGTTCAATTTCTATTTAGACACTGGTATGTAAATGTTTAAATTGAAGTAAGACATAGTGCTCAGTCTCAGTGATATCCAACTTCTGTTTCCTTGGCTGTCACGTAAGCACTGTATACTGCTTTTAATTGTCCAGAATCTCAAACCTGAAACTAAGGATATGGTTTACTGCCTGATAGTATCTCTGAACTTACACTTCAGATAGTTGGAAACATACAGCAGGCACCTTCTGCACCCTATAGAGAAGTACCACCATAAGTGCCTTCATAAGATCTTCCAGAACCCTGTGGGAAGAAATGTTGTGTCCCTACGAGTGTGAAACTTCACAATTTTGTTCACATTCCTGACAGCAGACTCTCAAAAGTGGAATTGGGTCACAACGGGAGACATCCAGAAAGACAGTGGAAACATTTTAGGGATGCCCTTGGAGCTTTAGACTTATCGGCTATTGTAGAAGTGGAATAGAAGCAAATTGTCCTCAATCCTAAGGAACTGCCTAAGAAAAGCAATTTCTTCTTGTTTCCTAATTGTAGAACTGTTTCTAAACTGCATACAAGTTTATAGTTATTGAGTGCTGAGTGCTAAATACAACTTTTTTAACACCCATAATAATCCTTTGTATCTCCTTCTTGATTTTATTTTTAATTGTGCTGCCACAGTCATTGCTTTTCGTCAAGTGGCTTCAGCTAGCACAGTTCCTCATTTAGATTGTCATCAATAATACTCAAGTCAATGCTGAAGAAAATCTTTAACATATGCACTGTGCCAGATGTAATATTAACCAATTGCCTGTAGAAACTCGAGCTAAATTTCCTTCTCCTCAACACCACCAAAGTTACAGTAGTTCTGTTTATTTCTCACCTGTCCCTGGCTCCAACTGTTTCAGCTGTTTTTGATGTCTTTTAACGTGATCCATTGTAAAGCGTTATCCACTGTTTCACAGCTACTTGAAGCAGTATACACGTGCTTCATCAGATTGTGGAGCTGTTGGCTTAATGGTTGGATTCAAAAGGCCTTGAACCTCAGATACTCAAGCTCATAATTCCAAATTGATTTTTGATAACTTTATCACCAGCTGTGCAAATGTTTTAAAAACCACAGAATGCAACCCAAGAGTCGGAAATACATGCTGATATTGAGCTGCAACTGGCAAAACACACATATTACATTAGTAAATGCAATGGCAACATTTGACACAAAATCCTGAGCAAACATTTTATACTTTGAAAATATCCATAGAAGCTAAAACATTCACATGTCTTCTTGCAAGAAATGCAATACCCATCAAGAGCAATTATTCTTCAGTCTGTTGAAGAGACAAATCTTTTTGTGCTCTATGAGCCTTCGCTCAGTCTTAAGCTTGTCATTTGCATTGAAATCATGCTTTCAAAGCTTATTGCTTTTGGGGGTCAGATGCTAACTGAAAAAGGGAAACAGAAGGAAAGGAAATCAACCCTTCCAGAGTCCCAGGTTAGTGTGTTGTTCTTCTGTCCCACTATGTATCAATGTTTACTGTTGAGAAAGACATGGAAGATATAGAATGTGGTGAAATAAATAGAGACATCTTGACATCTTGAAAACTGTCCATTTACAGAGGAGGATGTGCTGGATGTCTTGAAATGCATAAAGGTGGATAAATCCCCAGGACCTGATTAGGTTTACCCTAGAACTCTGCAGGAAGCTAGGGAAGTGATTGCTGGGCCCCTTGTTGAGAGAATTGTTTCATTGATAGTCACAGGTGAGGTGCCAGAAGACTGAAGATTGGCTAACATGGGACCATTATTTAAGAAGGATGGTAAGGTCAAGTCAGGGAACTATAGACCAGTGAGCCTGATGTCGGTGGTGGTCACGTTGTTGGAGGGAATTCTGAGGGACAGAATTTATACATATTTGAAAAGGCAACATGGGTTTGTGTGTGGAAAACCATGTTTCATGAACTTGACTGAGTTTTTTGAGGAAGTAACAAAGATGATTGATGAGGGCAGAGTGGTGGACATGATCTATAAGGACTTCAGTAAGGTGTTCGACAAGGTTCACTATGGGAGACTGGTCAGCAAGGTTAGAGCTCATGCAATACAGGGAAAACTAGCCATTTGGATGCAGAACTAGCTCAAAGGTTGTAGACAGAGGGTGGTGGTGGAGGATTGTTTTTCAGAATGGAGGCCTGTGACCAGTAGAGTGCCACAAGGATCGGTGCTGGGTCCACTACTTTTTGTCATTTATATAAATGATTAGGATATGAACATAGGAAGTATAGTTAGTACGTTTGCAGATGACACCAAAATTGGAGATGTAGTGAACAGCGAAGAAGGTTACCTCAGATTACAGTGGGATCTTGATCAGAATGGGTCAATGGGCTGAGGAGTGGCAGATGGAGTTTAATTTAGATAAATGCGAGGATTTATGCATTTTGGAAAAGCAAATCTTAGCAGGACATATACACTTCGTGGTAAGGTCGAGGGGAGTGTTGCTGAACAGAGATCTTGGAGTGCACGTTCATAATTCCTTGAAAGTAGTCGCAGGTAGATAGGATGGTGAAAGGTATGCTTTCCTTTATTGGTCAGAGCATTGAATATAGGAGTTGGGACATCATGTTGCAGCTGTACAGGATATTGGTTAGGCCGCCTTTGGTATATATAACGTGTAATTTTGGTCTCCTTCCTATCGGAAGGATGTTGTGAAACTTGAAAGGGTTCAGAAAAGATTTACAAGGATGTTTCCAGGATTGGAGGATTTGAGCTATGGGGAGAGGTTGAATAGGCTGGGGCTGTTTTCCCTGGAGTGTCGAAGGCTCAGGGGTGATCTCATAGAGGTTTATAAGGTCATGAGGGGCATGGATAGGATAAACAGACAAAGTTTCTTCCCTGGGGTGGGGGAATCCAGAACTAGAGAACCTATGTTTAGGGTGAGAGGGGAAAGATATAAAAGGGACCTAAGGGGCAAAATTTTCACGCAGATATATGTGCATATGAATGAGCTGCCAGAGGAAGTGGTGGAAGCTAGTACAATTGCACCTGGATGGGTATATGAATAGCAAGGATTTAGAGGGATATGGGCCAAGTGCTGGCAAATGGGACTAGATTATTTTGGGACATATGGTCAGCTTGGACGAGTAACTGAAACGTCTGTTTCTGTGCTGTACATCTCTGTGACTCTGTGGTACATGGTGAAATTTGAATTCCATTTTAAAAATTCTGGCATTAAAATTTAGCTTAATGGGGACCATGTAACCTTGTCAATTGTTGTAAAACCCCTGAGGGATTTAGGGAGGGAAATTTGCCATCCTTTCCTGGTCGGCCTCCATGTAACACCAGATCCACAGCAACGTGATTAACTCAATTGTCATTTGAAAAGGGCAGGTCAATGTCAACAACTGCTGGTGTAGCCAGCAATACCCCATCCCACACAGAAGAAAATAAAAGAAATATTGGAACTCAAATGATATTTCCTTGGCGCAGTACAGACAGACTAAAGAAGATGGAAACTGCAAATCAACAAATTTGCTTTTGCTACAGCTATTGCTGTCACCTGAAGATAACATTGGTCAACCTAAGACATCCAGATCATTGTGAACAGAGTTGAGGACGTTCTGCAGACATGTGCCATTTTTGGTGAAAGAATTCAGAGAAAAAAAGGAGCTGAATGTCTTTGTACGGTAGACAGAGTTTTGAATAACATATATGACTGAAATTGAAATATATGTTGAGTGCACTATCTTAATTGTACCTGGTGTTTAATGTGTAACTTCATTTACAATTGACTGTAATTTAGCTGTTAATTCATCTTTGATTTACATTGATTTTGGATTTTAATGCATAAGTGATTATCTAAGATAATATTTAGAGTTTGCCCCATCTGACTCTAGTACAGTAAAAATAATTTTGTGTTAAACCATGGAATCCTTTGGTTTCATGTTTCCAATAAATTACTGGGATTTCAGATTTCTTTTCTAAAAAAAAGTGTTATTAGTCTGTATTGAGGCCATGCATATTTCCAAGGTACATTGAGACGTGTATCAATCCTATGGTGCTAGTCATTGAAATAACTCCACAGAGGCTGCTATCCTGTTACCAAATCATGTGGGTGTGTGTGTGCGGGTTGGGGGGATATGAGAGAGAGTGTGTGTATATGTGTGTGAGTATGCGAACAAAGGGGTATAAGTCTGGCTATGTCAAAGGCATCTTGAAACGCCTTATACAGGGGACAAGCTTCTGTCGTGACACTACAGATTTCTTATAGAAACTCAGATCCATAGACCAGTCAAACTGGGAACATTCCTCATCACAATGGACGTTTCAGCACTCTACACTAGTATCCCCACAATGATGGCGTCTCGGCAACCACCTCAGTACTCAACACCACAACTGCCAATCTCCAAACACCGCCCTACAACTCATCTGCTTTATTCTCGATCACAACCTTTGACAATCAGTCTTCATCCAGACACACGAAACAGCCACAGGGACCAAATTTGCACCCCAATATGCCAACATTTCCATGCACAGGTTCGAACAAGACTCCTTCTCTATGCAGGACCTCCAACCAACGCTATACACCTGGTATATTGACAACATTTTCTTCCTCTGGACCCATGGGGAGGAGTCACTGAAACAACTACACAGTGCAATCAACGAGTTTCACCCCACCATCAACTCATCATGGACTACTCTCTAGTGTCTGTCTCATTCTTGGACACATGCATCTCTATAAAGGATGGACACCTCAGCACCTCACTCTATCAGAAACCCATGGATAAGCTCACAATGCTACACTTCTCCAGCTTTCACTCAAAACATATTAAAACAACCATCCCCTACGGACAAGCGCTATGTATACACAGGATCTGTTCAGATGAGGAGGGACGTGATGGGCATTTGGAAGTACTCAAGGATGCCTTCACAAGAACGGGGTACAATGCTCAACTCATCTGAGTTGATGTGCCACAGCAAGAAACCATAACGATCTCCTCAGGAGAAAGAATGAGCTGCAACCAACAAGGTACTCTCTGTTATCCAGTACTTCCCAGGAGCCTAAAAGCTACGCCATGTTCTTCGCAGCTTGCAACACATTATCAATGAGGATGAGCACCTCGCCAAGACCTTTTCCATGCATCCACTTCTCACCTTTAAGCAACCACTAAACCTCAAACAGATTATTGTTCACAGCAAACTGCCCAGCTTTCAGGAGAACACCATACAACTTTGTCACAATAGACACTGCAAGACACTGCAAGACATGTCAGTGTTGACACGGATACCACCATTACACATGGGGACACCTCCCCCCATGTACATAACAGGTACTCATATGACTCAGCCAACATTGTCTATCTCATATGCTGTAGGCAAGGATTCCCTGAGTCATGGTACATTGGCAAGACCGAGCAGAGGTTACGGCAACAGATGAATGAACACCACACAACAGTCAACAGACAGAAGTGTTCCCTCCCAGTTGGAAAACACTTCAGTGGTCCAGGACATTCGACCTCAGACCTTCAGATGACCATCCTCCAAGGCGGACTTCGGGACAGGCAAGAACACAAAGTGGCTGAGCAGAGGCTGATAGCCAAGTTCGGTACCCATGGGGATGGCCTCAACCAGGACCTTGGGTATTTGTCACACTACAGGTGACCCCACTGAACTACACAAACATACAGAGACACAGACACACACACTCTCACACACAGACTCATGCAGACCCTCTCTCATACAGGCTCACACCCACACATGCACCCCCTCACAGACTTATACCCCTTTACACTCACACACATATACACATTCACACACTCTCTCACAGACACTCAAACTCCTGGCGCGCATGTGTGCATTCGCACACACATCAGTCTGTGGGGTGAATTTGTACTTGCAGAATTACATTTTACTTTGCTCAAAAACTGTAAGGATTCTGTAAATCCTTTTTTTAAAAATAGAATCAATCTGAACATTGGGGCACAGACAGCCTCACACAGGGCACTTCACACCTTTAATGCGTTATCTGGGCCAACATGGCACCTATTGTTAAAGTTCACTTGAGAATGTAACTTTAAAAAAGTTCTGGGATTTACATATGATGGAACTGAAACCAACATGGTTATTCTAAAAGATGAGAGACTTAAAAAACAATCCAGATCTTTTTCAATATATAATTTCAGTTACATCACACTGTAAACATTTGCTTTAAATTCTGTGTCTTACGATTTTATACTCCACAATGACCTCTTGAAGGAGCAGCACTCCAAAAACTAGTGTTTCCAAATAAACCTGTTGGACTATAACCTGATTTTGTATGATTTTTAACTTTGTACACCCCAATTGAACACCGGCACCTCCAAATCAAGGACTGTGGACAGAGCAGTACAGTTTGGTGTAAGTGGAAATGCGAACATAAAGTTGCAAACAGATCTGAGTGTAGACAGTCTGTGGTCAAAGCATGTGTTGTATGGGGAGACCAGATGAATACATATACTCAGTCCTGAAACAGATGCTGGTCTGCATGCATTGAGGGACTGATACAATTTCAAGTATTGTGTTGTCAAAAATTCTGAGATTTCAAAGCCCTTATGAATTGCTAAATTTTACTTTTAAATGACATCTCCCCTGTAAAGGTTCATTAGTGTTGGAATGTCTGAGACGCAGATCAGAAATTAGTCTGCATAATAGGTCTGTGCCATTCTGGCAAGTGTATCTTTAAAAATAATCACAGCTGAATTTCCCACTTTTTGGCAAAGTGTTGTTTTGGGTAAAATCATAACATTTGGTCTGTTGTGGCCCATGTGAATATTTCTCACACAAGAGCCCACTCTTCAGCTCACTAGTTTTGCAATCGGCCTTTTCGGTGCCCATTTCATGGAGCTGTGCAGCAGAACAAGTGAAATTGCTCACTGCTGTCAGAACTTCGTGAAATTTACATCACCTGCTCCATCTTTATGCCCCAGCTGTGCAGTACTTCAGTTGCTGCAAGCCAGAAACTTCCCCTTACGCCGTGGTCCTCCAGTGTCGAGGAAAAGCACAGCAGGTCAGGCAGCATCTGAGGTGCAAGAGAATCGATGTTTCGGGCATAAGCCCTTCATCAGGAAGTGGTCCTCCACTTTAGAACTCAACAAGTGACTCAGAAAAGGAAGCTGGCATCTAATTTCTCCAACAGGGATTGATGGATGGTATGGTTGAAGGAAGGGCAAGGCTGATTCCTCCAGACCATCAAATGAGGTCACATTGCCAAGCACAGCCAGATTGCATAGAGTTAGTGTCCTGGGTTAAAGGAAACACCCACAGTGTTGAATGATGGTTCATAACCTTCATAACCTTACCTGCAAAGGTAAGTTCATCTTCTTTATGCAACCTCACTCCCAGAACCACCATTAATCACTCTAAGTCTGACCACTGAAAATTCTCACCAAGGCTCATGGACAACAACTCGTATTATTGCATGCATCATGGCCACGTAATGATTTTCACCCACTTCATCCTCCCAAACTATTAATCCTGCCTGCTCTCAGTGCTTCTTACTCACTCACTGGGGATATGTTGCCACCTTTCTGGTTCCTCCATCATCACCAATGGCTTTGCCATCCACTTCGACCATATTCATCCGCCTTCTGTCCAATTGCAGGAAATGGGGAACCTGGGCCAAGAGGATTGTTTCATGTAGACTAGCTCTGTGTTCAATAGAAGGTCTTTATTGTACCTAGAATCAAATCGTCCTACAATTCAGATAGAGGCCAATCAGCCCATCAAGTCTGCACTGACCCTCCAATGAGCATCCTACACAGTCCAGCCACCTTACATTATCCCCGTAACCTTGCATTTACCATGGTTAATCCACCTAGCCTGTACATTCCTGGACACGTATGTCTGGAATCAAACCCTATGCTGTCTCTACCTCATGGTAGAGGTTGCATAACTAGGACAAGTCTAGGACAGACATTTTTACATTGGCATTTGCATTTCAATCCAAATAACAGCCAAGACCAGGGGTGAGTGGCAAACATTAAGTTCCTTATGGGGAGAAAGTGAGGACAGCAGACACTGGAGATCAGAGTTGAGAGTGTGGTGCTGGAAAAGCAAAGCAGGTCAGGCAGCATCCAAGGAGCAGGTGAATCGACATTTCGGGCATAAGCCCTTCATCAGCCCTTCATTAAGTTCCTTACCCTGTGTGAGAGTGAATGCTGCAGTTAGCCCAAAAACAGGGGAACCACTCGCGAGGTCGCCAAGAACTGTTTTGTCATGCTGTGGTGCACTGCTCTCCCATTAACACAGTGGTAACTCATTCTTGTCCTGAATGAACTTTTACCCGTTTATCATAACTATTTCCATTTCTTCATATATGCAGCTACCAGTACAAAGCAGCAAGTTGTAACAGGAAGGAGGCCAGTGCCTCCTGTGTTGAGCTCAATCTCTACCTCTGAGGTGAAAGCCACTGACTCCCACAGTCACCTTGACTGTGCATCCCTTTTTTTGTATTCACTTGTGGGATGTGGGCATCATTGGCCAACCAGCATTTATTGTCTGTCCCTAGTTGTCCTTAGGATGGTGGTGAGCTGCCTTCTTGAACCATTGCAGTCCATATGCTGTAATTAGACTCAGAATACCCTTAGGAAGGGAAAGTTCTAGGATTTTGACCCATCATCAGAAAAAGAACTTCCAATTCAGGATGATGATTGGCTTGGATGGGAACTTCCAGGTGGTGGAGTTCCCATTTATGATGAGTGTTGTTTGAAGCTACAACCATCAGGGTAAATGGGGAGTATTCCTTTACTGTCCTGACTTGTGTCTTGTAAGTGGACAGGCTTAAGAGAGTCAGGAGGTGTGTTACTTCCTATGTACACCTATCCTCTGAGCTGCTCTTGTAAACTCAGATACTGCTTTCTGCAAGGACTCCATTCCAATCTCTCAGTTTCTTCATCTCCATCACATGTATTCTCATGGTCCCAGTTTCATAAGCAGAACATCAGAAATTTCCACTTTTTCCTCAACTGAGGATTTCCCATTACTGTTGCTGACAGGGCCTTCAGCCATGTTCAAGGTGTTTTTCACACTTCTGTCTTCACCCTCTCCCTTCCCTTCAAGGTCTCCAGTTCTCAATTTCCACCCCACCAGTCTTCACATCCAAAGGGTCATTAGCTGGTATTTCTGTCCCATTCAGTGGGATGCCAACACCAGAAATATATTCCCTTCTTTTGTTAGCATTCTGCAAGAACTGTTCGCTTTGGGGCATCCTGGTCCACTTTTTCTTCCACTCCCAACATTTCCCCACTCTCCCAGGGCACCTTTCTTGCAATCGCAGAAGATGCAACACTTGTCCATTTACCTCTTCCCTCCTCATTATCCAGTGTTCCAAACACACTTTCCAGGTGCAGCAGAAATTTACCTGCACTTCATTCAATCTAGTCTACTGTAGTTGCTGCTGACAATGTGGTCTCCTCTACATTGTGGAGACAAAGTGCAGATTGAGTGACTGCTTTATGGAACACCTGCATTCTGTCTGTAAAAATGACCCTGAGTTTCCAGTTGCCTGCCACTTCAGTATATTACCGTGTTCCCTAGACAATATCACTCTCAGGCTTGCTACAATGCTCCAGCAAAGTCCAATGCAAACTGAAGGAACAATACCTCAGCTTCTGACTGAGCACCTTACAGGCCTCAAGATTCAACCATGAGTTTAACAACCTCAGAATATGAACACCCTCCTCCATTACCTGCCTGCACACCCTAGGTCCTGTTCTGTGTTGGTTGCTCCCAGTATCAGCGTAAATATCATTCTTTCGCAGCTGCTTTCAGTCCTGATGAAGGGTCACTGGTTTCATCATATTAACTTTGTTTTTCACTCTATAATTGCTGGCAGACATACCATATTTCTCCAGCACTTTCTGTATTTGCGTCAGTAATGTAGTCCTACTCACTTATATGAATGAGAACAAAAGGACATGCCTCACACATTATAGTATAGAGGCTGTCTTTGTGAGGAGGCCAATGTCATTGCCAAACTAAGAAGCTCTGAGCTATATAATCTTATGCAGATACATGTTGCAGAGCCAAGATGCAAGTGCAACATTAGGGGAGTTAGTACAGCTACTTCTTCACTTTGATAGCACCCCTTCTCAAAAATAGCCCCCATTTTATATCATGGATTTTTTCATCACATGCTTTTAGTTCAGTGTGAAATATGGCAGGACAAAGGATCATTTGGATAAACGTATGGATGAAAATGGAATAGTATAGATTAGATGGGCTTCAGATTGGTTCCACAGGTTGGCGCAATATCAAAGGCCGAAGGGCCTTTACTGCACTGTAATTTTCTATGTTCTATGATGGAAAGCTCATTTTTTTTGTGTGTGCAGGTGATGGAAAGATCATGATTACTTGAGGCAATAATTTATAATGTTAATGATTGCTGAACAAATTATGTTTCAATAGAATCCAATGTGATGACCAAGGAGTGGCATTACTTAATCAGTGGATGCATGATTAATACAGTTGCCCCAGCAGCACCTCATATGTAAATAATACCCTACACTTGAAGAGAAAAATAGCAACATACTTCATCCACTCTGCATGTGGTGCCTGCATTGTGTCTCATTATTACACACATTAGCTTTGTTCAAAGGTGGCAAGATTTCAGCTTCATATCCTCATTACTGACTTGCAAGAGAATAAAGATGATTTCCACATCCGTCATGTTCCCTACTGTGTTACTGTCCCTATGTCCTAGATTACATTCAGCCTCCTCCTGTTTCTAATCAGCTCTTTTATATTACTACTTATGTTCGGGTTCTGTTGTAGTGCAGTGGTAGTCTCCTTATCCCTGAACCTGGGTTCAAGTGCTATAAGAGTTGTATTATAACATCCCTGAACAGGTTGATTAGAAAAAATACTGCTAATGTTCCCCATTTATTCTCTGAACATGAGTCAAATTACTTTGTCCTTGTTGGCCAGACACTCTCCTCAGAATTGAGGATTGTAAACTGTGTGAACTATCCTCCCATAGTTTTCTTTCCTCTCCTTGTATCTGGAATTGGCCCCTTTTCACCACAATGATTTCCTCAGTGACTCAGTCTCATGGATCCCCACTTCAGATGTGAGTTTCCTACTTGCCCCAGGATTGCACAGGTTGCCTCGATGAGCTCCTGATTGTTAATATCCAAACTCTCATGGTGACCCTGGATTGAGAGGACTGTCCTGAGACATCATGTTGTGGTCAAACAGGACATTGGTCAGGTCAGTTTTAGAATACTATGTCCAGTTCTGGTCGATCTTCGATAGGAAGGGTATTGTTAAACTTGAGATGGTGCAGAAAAGGTTTACAAGGATGTTGACAGGATTAGAGGGTTTGAGCTATAGGAAGAGGTTGAATAGGCTAGGGCTTTTTTCTCTGGAGTGTCAGAGGCCGAGGTAGTAGTTTATGGAGATTTATAGAATCATGAGGGTCATGGATAGGGTGAGTAGCCAAGGTCTTTTTCCTAGGATGGGGAAGTCCGAAATGAGAGGGCATAAGATGCAAGGGGAAAGACTTAAAACATAGAACAAAGAACATTACAGCGCAGTACAGGCCCTTCGGCCCTCAATGTTGTGCCAATCTGTGAAAACAATCTGACGCACATCTAACTTACACTATTCCATTCTCATCCATATGTCTATCCAATGACCATTTAAATGCCCTTAAAATTGGCGAGTCCACTACTGTTGCAGTCAGTGTGTTCCACACCCCTACTACTCCCTGAGTAAAGAAACTACCTCTGACATCTATGCTATATCTATCACCCCTCAATTTAAAACTATGCCCCCTCATGCTAGCCACCACCAGCCGAAGGAAAAGGCTCTTACTGTCCACCCTATCTAACCCTCTGATTATCTTGTATGCCTCTATTAAGTCACCTCTTAACCTTCTTCTCTCTAGTCCCTCAGCCTTTCCTCATAATACTTTCCCTCCATACCAGGCAACCTTGTAAATTTCCTCTGAACCCTTTCCAAAGCTGCCACATCCTTCCTATCATGCGGTGACCAGAACTGTATGTAATACTCTAAGTGCAACCGCACCAGAGTTTTGTACAGCTATAGCATTTCCTCATGGTTCCAAAACTCAATCCCTCTACTAATAAAAGCTAACACACCGTATGCCTTCTTAACAACCCTATCAACCTGGGTGGCAACTTTGAGGGATCTATGTACATGGACACTGAGGTCTCCCTGTTCGTCTACACTACCAAGAATCTTACCATTAGCCTAGCACTCTGCATTCCTGTTGCTCCTTCCAAAGTGAATCACCTCTGCATTAAACTCCATTTGGCACCTTCCAGCCCAATTCTGCAGCTTGTCTATGTCCCTCTGTAACCTACAACATCCTTTCACACTATCCACATCTCTACCAACCTTAGTATCATCTGCAAACGTACTAACCCATCCTTCTACACCCTCATCCAGGTCATTTATAAAAATAGCAAACAGGAGTGGACTCAAAACAGATCCTTGCAGTGCACCACTAGTAACTCAACTCCAGGATGAACATTTCCCATCAACCATCACCCTCTATCTTCTTTCAGCTAGCTAATTTCTTATTCAGGATTTAAAAGGGACCTGAGGGGTAACTTTTTCCCAGAGAGTGTGATGCATGTACGGAATGAGCTGCCAGAGGACATGGTGGATACAGGTACAATTACAACGTTTAAAAGGTATCTGGATGGGTATATGAAAAGGAAGGGTTTAGAGGGATGTGGGCCAAATTCTGGCAAATGGACGAGGTCAGATTGAGATGTCCAGTTGGTTCAGACACGTTTGAACAAAGAGTCTGTTTCCATGCTATAAAACTCTATGACTGTGACTCTGTGACTGAGCACAACCCAGACTTCAGTTAGATGTCTCCATAGCACCCCGACTGATGTATTTGTGATCTTTGGATTGGCTGCACTTGAACTGCAATTCTGACTGTGGTCCAATTCCCAATTTCACTCTCTGTACAGTGATAAGGTGCCTTCTTCTCCCTCTTGATTAGCAGCAATATAAGCCACAGGAGCTGTACATTATGGTTGAAGAGTCTCCATGCTGAAAAGCCAAAGAGACAGGTAGTCTCAAAGTCAGCATGACATGAGTGAGTGCCAAGAAATCAAGCCAAGAGGCATAAGATGGATTCTATGAAGATGGATGTGTGTCCTGCTCATTAGGTGACCTGGCAGAAGCACGCAACGTGTAAATGTCCATGAGCTCCAAAGTAAGGTCCTAAAGGGCAGAGTGATGTGTGAGTAGATCTGAGTGCTGCTGTGATGATGCTGAGAGGCCTGTGATTGCCCAGTTGCATGCTGGAAGGGCGGGGGAACATAGTGTCTATGGAAGATGCAGGGAACCAGTGGAAGCACTCAATGGCGATACTGGTGGAGCTGGATGAAAACACAGAAAAGCAACAGCTGTGTCACAAGGTAACCATGCTGAGAATTGACTCCATCTAGTTTCCCAGGGAAGTAGGAAATTGGGATCTGAAGAGAAATGAGGCAAGAGTAGTTGCTAATAAAATGTGGAAATAAGGTAATTGCTGCTCATTAGCAAGATTCAGATTGCTGTTCAAAGATTAAATGGAAAAACGTTTTTCTATGTCAGGGATCTGATTTTTTTCATTCTCACTCTAATTTCCTAATTTTCTTGCTGCAGTGATTGGAACAAGATTGGCCAAGTAGATCCTATTGAGTATGAGTTCCCTGATTGGGGCTGTTAACCTGGGTCAATCAGGGAGTCCTGGCTGATAGATATAAACAGGAGTCTCTACTGGGAAACAAAATATATAACCAGGAAATTTGAAAAATATATGAACAGGAGACTCAAGGTATCTCCTCACTTTAGGCACTGACTCTGAGATAGCTGGTCAGAATCCTACACTGTGCAGTGTAAATAAAGGATGACTCGGTGACTGGATACCAGCCTCTGTGAAGTTATTTCACTTGCCTTTGCCAACTTTGTTGAAGGCCTCGAAAATTCTGCCTGAGAAGTCTAATTTTGCAGAGACTAATTAAATAATGAGCCTTGAGTTTTGTAATTCAAAATTGTTCAGTTTATGCTATTCATTTTTCCTGCTCTGCAAATATAATGTCACTCTGATCTTAATGTTAACTTATTATGAAGTGACACAGCTGCAGCTGAGAATTCCAGCATTGCTAATTCTCGGTTGCATTTCCCAGCACTGAATAAAAACATCATTGTTTTCCTTCAATTTGAAAAGTGACAAAAGAGAACATTTTAACCAAGTAAAAGCAAAATGCTAATGCTGGAAAACTGAAGGAAAAATAGAAAGTGCTGGCGAGACTCAGTCAGTCAGGCAGAATCACATTCGTTCAACAGAATTCACATTTTGAATCCTGAATAACTCTTCTTTGGAAGTCCTTTCGAACTAATCCACATAGACAGCCTGAACTACTCTCTGTGAGTCCAGTGAGGTCAATCTCGATATTGGGAACAACTTGCTGCAACTTTAACTAGGTTCTGCATGTTGAGGCAGGATTCTCGCTGTGCAGGGTGTTTTGCCTATTACTGGAGATTATTGCTTGTTAACTATGCATCTTGCTTCATTAATTGCCACTCACCGAGAGCAAACGAGAAACTGAGCATTCTCAACATAGAAGTCAATGCAGGTACCTGGTGACTTTAGCTCATGGCTTGCTCCAAAGGACCTCTATTTTGGCCACCAGGCAACAATATCTCAGAGGAAGACACCCATAGGCACTGGACATGTACACCTTACATCCAGGGGCATTGGCATCTGACATGTACCAGTCTTGAAGAACCTTCATGACGTATATTCAATCCACTTACAGTACATTTCCGCACTTTCACTCTGTGCCTCAGGGCTTAAAGGCAACTATCAATATAATGATGCAGCAAGGACACTTAGCACTCAGGGTCATACACCCAGTTCATAGACTGGACCAGGCTGTATCTCTGGGCTGTTCATTTGGTCTCTTAATGCTCACTCATTCTTACCTTGACTTTTTGCATTTTGAGAAAGTGAGGACTGCAAATGCTGGAGATCAGAGCTGGAAAATGTGTTGTTGGAAAACCGCAGCAGGTCAGGCAGCATCCAAGGAGCAGGAGAATCAATGTTTCGGGCATAAGTCCTGAAGAAGGGTTTATGCCCGAAACGTTGATTCTCCTGCTCCTTGGATGCTGCCTGACCTGCTGCGCTTTTTCAGCAACACATTTTTCAGCTTTTTGCATTTTGACCCTCTTTGAACTGCTTCAACTGCTCAAAATCTGTTTAAATTTGTTTTATTTGAGTTTCTTTAGATGCTAGACATCAACGTTCTCCAGGGCATTCCTCATGAGTGAGCACTTTATGGTTTGGTTATCTAGTTGTTGACTGAAAAATCCCTCCAGTGTTTCCATGGCTTATTGATGAGACACCATTCAAACCATAGATGCAGATTAAAAGCTTGCTAAACTTTTTCAGCTTTTCGTGAACTTTCTGTCTCCAAGGATATGTGCCTGCGTAAGGACTTGAAATCCATCGTATACTGTTTGTGTCACTGCTGGGCATCTCTTCAAGTTTTTTCCACCACTCTCGGGTTGGTTCTCTGCAGTAGATTTGACATTTAGCTGTAATTTGTATGTTCTCAGGTGCGCTTCAGGTGTTCTTTGTTATTTACTTTTGGTTCTGTGATTCTCAGCACCAGTGCTACCATGCAATAAGTCTACTCGAATGGGTGAACACTGACAGACTTTCCCTATTATTCATTCATGAAATATGTGTATTGTTGGCTATGCAAGCATTTATTGCCAATTTATAATTATCCTGTGAATGGTGGTGGTGAGCTGCCTCTTGAACCACTGCAGTCATTGGAAGACCTGCAGTGCTGTCAGGAATAGAGTTCCATGTTTTGACCCAACGCAGTGAAGAAAAGGTGATATATTTCCAAGTTGGGATGATGTATGATTTGGAGAGAAGCTCAGCAGGTTGAGATATTCCTAAGCATCTGCTATTCTTATCCTTCTGGATGGCAGAGATCATGGGTTTGGAAGATGCTCTCATAGGAGCCATGGTGAGGTGGTGGATGGTAAACAATGCTACACTGTGAGGCAGTGGTGAAGTGAGTGAATGTTGAAGGTGTTGGAGGGCTGTCAATTAAGTGAGCTGCTTTGTCCCGAATGGTGTCAATCTCCTTGATTGTTTTCGAAACTGCATCCATCCTGGCAAGTATTGATTATTCCATCACACTCCCAACTTATGTCTTGAGATGATGAGTAGACACTGAGGAGATAACAGATGAGTTACTCACTGCAGAATTCCTAGCCTGTAACCTGCTCTTGTGGCCATAGTATTTATATGGTTGGTACAGTTCAGTTTCTATTCAGTGGTATCTCCCAGAAGTCTATAATAGGGGGATTTCAGTGATGGTAAACTTTATGACATTTTGGAATCCTACAGACTCAGTCTCCAGTCCCATGTTTTCTGATGTGACTATAACATAGTTGCTTTCACACATTCAATAGCTATCCTTAGCGTAAAAGTATAGTTCACTCTTTGTTGCAATTTTCTTCATTACAATAGTGACTACACTCCAGGAGAATGCTTTGAGCAATCTAATGGTCATAAAAGGTGCTATATAATATACATACAAGTATTTATTTCTCCAAAACATTGGCACATTTAGTGTTGGCTAGTATTGAATCAGTAGAATTTTTGTGCTAACTCAGCTACTTACATGATGGTTCAATTTCAGATATTATCTTATTTAAATGAGCTCTCTTTGTTGCAGCAGAATGAAACTTAATGCAAATTCACAAGGAATCAAAATTTGCAAATGTTGCTGGAGCTTCTTAAAGGGCTCAAGCGGGCATACAAAAATGAATACAATTAGTTTTGCAAGACCTAAATGGAAGCGAACGCAAAACAAAAACAAAGGTGTGCACTAATCAACATTGATCCTCCACAAAGCACAGTGTCCAGAATATCTGGGAGGTGACAACCAAAATTAACAGCATATCCACATCCCAAATAAATGTGCAAACAAATGGCAAATTTTACAACTGTTCCAAGAAGCACTTATACAAATTGGGCAATGCTTCATTTGCTTACATTGTATGTCTTTGCTACAGTACAGTGCATATTCAAAATGTGATTTAAAATACAGTGATCAGGAAATCATAGACAAGGCACATCTGATTCTAATTTAAAACGTGCACTTAACTGCACTCTGTGCAATTTCAACAATCTTAAGATTCCTCTTGATTTAACACAATTTAGAGGTGTTAGAGTTATTGTATCATTATTTCCTATACTTCTCTGCCAAGATTTTACTAACGCAATGAAATTAGTATCTATGTATTCCTGATATTTGTCATATTACTCACTTGAATTATAGTAATTACATATAGTAAAAAAAATGCCATGCCACTGAAACATTTTAGCTCCCAGTCTTTCTACAATAAGTCCTACCCACTTCTCTTGGATTTACCTCATTTTTCAGGTTCTTTTCAACTATGATGTATGCTGACTTTTCACTTGGCTTTACCAATAATATCAAAATAGACTTCATGCCCAAACTCTTAACTTGTCATGTCTTTAAGTGTTAAAGATATTTCCAATATGAGTCTTATTGGTCCTGGATTTTCCAAAGTCCAGCAGTTGTTATTCTAGTGTTGATGAGAGTTGTACAAGGGGTCCCTGTGGGATCTCCATAGGAGTAGGCTCTGAATGAATTTTTCACTTTGCTCTTAGTACAGAGGACCCATTCTCTCCCTTTCACACCATAATTCACACCCATTTCATCTCTCTTTTTCTCTTTCACCACCATTAACAACCCCTTTTTGCCTTTTTCACTGGGTCTCTACACCATCTGCCTCATTGCAGTTTCTCTACCTCTATCAAAAGTGTACAACTAATGCAAAACCTTTCATTTCTGAGGAAGAGTGATAGTGGACTCAAAATGTTAACTCTGCTTTCTTTCCACAAATGTTGCCAGACCTGCTGAGTTTCTCTATGTTTGAATCCTGCCTTTTATATCAATCTGTTCAAATATATCTGGGACTGCTAGGACTTGAACCCCAGCTTCCCTACTCAGAGTTGTGGATAGAGGGGTGAGATCCAGAAAGACCGTTCAGCAGGGGAAGAGGAACAACCAAAATTAGAAGAGACAGCCAGTGAGTCAGGAAAGCATAGGTCAGTTAAGGCACAAGGGAGTTTGACAAGGTTGTTATTTAAGACAAGGAATCTGGCAAACAAGACAGGTGAAGTGAGGGCAAAAACTACAACAGTTTTGATCAGGGAATCAGTTACAGAAATAAAGAGAGTTGGCATCTTAATAAGCACAATCAGAGTTTGTGTCAAAGTTCATGGAAAACATGATGGGTTTGTGATGTTTGCCAGTTGGCAAACTAATCACTTTCTAAAGACTGGTTTATGTCAAGTTTAAAATGTGTAGCTTCTTTGTATGGAAATCTTAAATAGTAGTTTGGCTCTCTGTAAAGTTTTGTTAGTTTGAAGAAGATCAACTGATGAACAATGAGAAGTTGAGTTAGAAAGTGCTGATCACCTTTTCTGGTCTGATGTTTGGACAAGTCCATATTAAAGGGGTTCACTTGTGATTGTAAGCATTGTATGGGTAAGGCATTTATGGTATTTTTTTTGTTTCATACTGTGCTTTAATAAAGAACGTTGGATATATTCCATTGTTAGAATTGCCTTGGATTATTGATATCTAGAGTAAACTCAATGGGCCAAGGAAAGCAGGAACAACAGATGAAGGGTTGATGAGTTAGTAGGTCTCAAGAAGTTAAAATGCCAGTAGCATCAGTATGGGTTAGAGCACAGCACAGGCTGCTCCAAAACTCTGCCTATCAGACTGCATTACCTAATGACATACTGCTGAACAACTTAAAACCAAATTCTACAACTTTAACTAAAAGTACCTTTGATGGAATGACATTGAAACAAAAAAAGGGCAAACATTCAACAGGGATTTACTGCTCTAGTAATGATATAGATTTTTTTTTTAAATGATGAGTTACAGGCAGACTTTAGGGAGCAAATAAAGAAACTGACAAGCAGAAGCTCGAATAAAGGAAATTCCTGATTACTCCTTGTGTTGGCTGCCATTGAACATAAAAACAGAAGGAAAAGGCATAGATTGTTGTTTATTTATTCACTCCTAGAATATGGGTATCACTACCTAAACCAGCTGTTATTCATCAGTAGTTGCCTTTGAGAAGGTGGTGGTGAGCTGAATTCTTGAACTGTTGTAGTCTATGCATTGTACGAAGACCCACAATGCTGTTAGGGAGAAAAATTACATGATTTTGACCCAGCAACACTGAAGGAATTGCAGTATATTTCCAAGTCAAAATAGTGATTGACTTCATAGAATCCCTACAGTTCATTTCGGCCCTAGAGTCTGTATTGACCTCTTGAGGAGCATCCCACCCAAACCCAGTCATAGAGTCATGTAGCACACAAACAGAACTTTCAGTCCAACTTGTCCATGCCAACCAGATTTCTCAAATGAAATTAATCTCATTTGCCTATCCCTGTAAACCTGCATTTACCATCACTAATCCACATAGCCTGCACATCCCTGGAAATTATGGACAATTTCACATGGTCAGTCCATCTAATTTGCACATCTTTGGATTGTGGGAGGAAACCGGAGCACCCGTAGAAACCCACACAGACAAAGGCAGAACGTGCAAATGCCACACAGACAGTTACCCAAGGCTGGAGTCAACTCCAGGTCCCTGACACTGTGGGGCACCAGCACTAATCACGGAGCCACCATGCATGGCATTCTCATTCTGGAATGGCAGTCTCACCCTGAATGCATCTTCAGGGCTTTCCCAGAGCCCAGGAGCTGTTGCCCTGAACTGTGATGAACCCTGTCTTAATTTAACCTGTTTTTGTATTATTAGGCATGACTTCTATCATTAAGATGTTGTGAAACTTGAAACGGTTCAGAAAAGATTTACAAAGATGTTGCCAGGGTTGGAGGATTTGAGGTATTAGGAGAGGTTGAATAGTCTAAGGCTGTTTTCCCTGGAGTGTTGGAGGCTGAGGGGTGACCTTATAGAGGTTTATAAAATCATGAGGGGTATGGATAGGATAAATAGACAAAGTCTTTTCCCTGGGGTGGGGGAGTCCAGAACTAGACAGCATAGGTTTAGGGTGAGAGGGGAATAATATAAAAGAGACCTAAAGGGCAACTTTTTCACGCAGAGGGTGGTATGTGTATGGAATGAGCTGGGAAGTGGTGGAGGCTGGTATGGGTATATGTATAGGAAGGGTTTGGAGGGATGTGGGCCAGGTGCTGGCAGGTGGGACTAGATTGGGTTGGGTTATCTGGTCTGCATGGACGAGTTGGACCGAAGAATCTGTTTCCATGCTTTACATCTCTATGACTCTAAGTGCTGTGGTGAGGTGACTTTAAAAACTTTTCATTGTATTTTTCTTGTAAAAGTACATGTGACAACAAATTTCTATTCTTTTTCTGTTCTTTTCACTTATGCTGAGTGAGACTGTGACTTGATATACCCTTGAAGGGCAGTGGCAGTGCAGTACCTGAGCTGGTGCTACAATTGTAAGATCAAGAGACAGTACACCTTCATCATTTTCATAGGGTACCTCTTTACCTTCCTCCTGTGTCCATGTAAGCAGCAACTCTTCTGTAACTGAAATGATACAAGTAGAGGGAGAGGTTTTGATTGAGAGAACAGTGATGGGAAGGAAAGCAGGAGATGCATGGTCACACTTTAGGTTTCAATTAATGCTGCATCCCAGGATGAAGGTATGGAGGGAGGTGAAAAGGAGCATATCTAACCAGCATCTATAGCTCTAGGTACCACAGGCTGCATTGCTTCCAGACCCACTATGTGTTGCATCATCTCTTCCAGGATGCTGAGGTGATGGACTTGTGGTGTCCACATTTTTAACCTTTCATTATAGGCAATCTACTCTTGCAAGGGAAGGGGAATAATGACCATGATTTTAGGTATGTTGTGCTGAAGTCATATGCTTATTATAGGTTACTAATTGGAGGAGTGTGGAGGCAGGTGGGGGTGGGCTGTGAGGCTGGCAGTATTAGTAGGTGTCTGTGGATGAGGTGGATAATGTGGATGTCCTGGTGAGTCCCAAGTACCAGAGAATGGTGCTGCGAACGTGACAGGTGTTTGGTGCATTGAGTAGAGTGAGAAATGGATGAGGTTGGCAAAGGATTCACTGTGAGTAATAAACCACATGAATCATTGTATTTCTGCCTACGGTGGTGCCAGACTATGGTCTTTCATCTCCTGGATGATAAACATCTACTTATTCTAAAGGATGAGTTTGGAGAACTGCTTTCCCATCCAATGAAGCATTAGGTGAAATCTTTTCGGCTTTCAAAGTTCCCAAAAATCAGGACCAATTAGAGATCCCAATGCCACTCACTTCTCCAGCACACTTTCCTTCACCATCTTACAGGACATGCTTAATTAAGGCACCACCGCTATGATTAATGTCCAGTTAAGGACAGCCCACAGGTTCCTAGGGAAGGCCAGAAGCACTGGATATCCAGCAACTCTGCTTGACCAAATAGCCAGCACTGGATGGCAGATGGCTCTGGACAACTGGGAGTAATGGATACCTGACAGCCCAATTGGAAAAAGTGGCTGTTGCTAAACTGATAGGGACCATTAGGGTATCTCAAAATGCTGGTGCAGTTAGAAAACTGTTGAAACTGTTAATCTTTGTTAAAAAGTTCCATAAGCATGTTCTTGTTTTGAAGGGAACCCTCCCTCAATGAGATTGATTGTGAGACTGTTATAGGCTATTTCATCCAAACAGTTCCATTTTTGGGGGTTTGAGGGCAGGTTCCACTGACCCCACCCCCACTCCACACCTGCACTGGGAAGGCGCATGGCTGCAGCTGCTAGACTTTGACCTCAAACATGAAGCCTGATCAATGTCACTATAATACCAATAACTTTTTTAAAATGGCACATAAGTGTGGCCTTAGTTACATGTCCACCTCTGAGGAGCAAGGCGCCAATTCCTATAACAATCCCTTCTTGGGAAAATTGCCCAGAATCAGGAAGAGTATCAAGGAGCCAACCTGAACAACCCTCTAATTTTCCCCACACCGCTAACATCAAAGGCACTTCTCAGGGCTGGTAAGATCCTACCCATAGCCTCCCACTTGCAATGTATCTTGGATACCATAGTATCTTTAAAGTGTAGCTAGAGTGGAAAACTCTTTCCCTTGGCTGCTGAGACATTCTTCCAAATATGAAAACATCTTGTTTTAGGCATCATTGCTGATATACAATCTCCCTTTAAGACACACCAAATCTTTTAAAGGCACAGGCTGTTTGTGTTTTAAGATATGTGAATATATTGTCATTGTTAAGTCTTTTGGCACATGCTCCCGTTGTAAGGGCTGCCTATCTTTGGCACTGGACTGTGTACTTCACTTATGGTCACAAGATGGTAGGTATGAGATATAAAAAGGCATGCCAGTGAGTGCATTGAATGCTAATAACTATAGAATTGAGAGTTGATATGGCAAAGAACCAAAACATGAATAAATGAAATTATATTTGTGTTGATTAACTATGACATGCATGGTGGGAAATGATCAAATGACTTCCAGTAAATCACAGGACACAGCAATTTATTCTTTACAGATGTGACAGCTGAATGTGGTTCTTCTTGTTCTGCCAGACACTTGCATTGAACTGGTATTCAGCCTCTTAAGCATACCCAGCAGGGACAGACAAAACATTGCAGTGTGCCTATCATTTCCCAGCACAAAGGTTATGTGAAATGTTTACATACTTACACAATTTTAAGAATAATTTTTTTTATGAAAATGTTTTCTTCCAATGGAACAATTTTGGTGACAGACATCTATGCCAGAAAGTGAAAGTGTTTCTAATTTCTTGAATATGTGTTACTAGGTAATCTAATATAGGATCATTGTATGTGTATTCTTTTCTGCAAGGGCGAGTTAATTTTACTCCGCCAGCAGGTAAAGAATGCAATTGTACTTTGCAAAGTATAGCAGATAAATAAACCATATGTCAAGAATAGTAGATGTTTTGTCCATGTTTCCAATGCTTGATAACTCGTACCCTTCCTTCTGCTGATTTCTGATTACAAACTGGTACAAGCAGTAATATCTTATCTCCTAGTTCAGCAGGCAACTTTTGTGCAATCTTGGTTCTCTGCCGAAGTACTAAGTCATGCCTTTTCATGAACCTTGTGCACCATCCAGTACTTGCCTTAAAATCCAAAATTCCATCCTTTGATTCATTTCATGCATGGATTCAGATGGCTTCACGACTAACACATTTTCCATTTTGACAATTTTCAAGTACACACTCAGCAACTATTTCTCCCAATTGCTCAGTGACCTCTGTTGGCACACCTTCGTTTTAGCATTATCTGAAATTGCTTTGATACCTTTCTCCAGTCTCTAAAAAGTTTCTCCAGAACACAAAATTCTCTTGCTGCCACATCGTTATTTGTCTTCTCTGCAACTTCAATAACTTTCAGTTTAAACATTGCTATATATTTTTAGTTTTTCTGGAGGGAATTTTTACCAAAATGATGAAGAAATTTCAAAACCTCAACGAGGTATAGGATTGTATTTCACGAGGTTGGTTGTCACCTGACATTTTCCTGCTGAATTGGTGTGAATTGTACATCAAATCGCATAATAGCACAAAAAAAATCATTCCCTCATTAACGTTTATGTACAGAAAAATACCTTGACTCACAAATGGTGGTACGTTATCTGTGAGGAACTAGGGTTGACTTTTACACAAGATATATGGAAAATTCCAGATTTTTTAATCAAAATTGGGGATTGACTTTTATATGAGATCAACTTTTACTCGAGTATCTATATGCTGGATAGCTTTCTTTTTGGTTGGCACAAATGCATGGAGTCAAATGGTGTCCTTTTGTAACATAAACATTTATGATTCTAAGCTGGTATTGATCCACTATTTAAAGTTTGATCCCTTATCAAGAGTTTAGTATGCATTAGACACTGTTCCTAACGGGCTTGTCTGTTTGCATTTGTCATCAAAACATCCAATACTAAGTATTTCCAAAACAAATAATCAAGTCCTTATACTGATCTTGAGTACTCTGCACATAGTTCTACCCCTGTGAAAATCACATTCTTAATGTACTACTCTTTCTTTTGTATCTGACTCTGCCTTAATTTACTCGAATTGTCTAAGACCAGTTGTGAAAATGGAAGCAAAACACCAAAACATTACATTCTTGCAGAGGAATTTTACATAAGAAACTTATTTTTAGCAAATTACTCTACCAGTAAGGTGAAAAGAAAATTCAACTTCATAAAGCAGAGCTACATATTTTTTATACAATTCAAACCTGGTTACAACTTTTGAAATTGTTTTCCATGCGCAAATAATCCAAAGTACTGTAGGGAAAACATTTGAAGGGATTAAATTTGACAGGCCAAAAATAGTATGGCGATTGCAATGCAGGATTTCTGTTTAGTTATTGACAGGCGCATGCTTCAACAAATGTGAAATGTGATGCCAATTCAAAATGTACTATTGTTTGCTATGCACTTTAGCAGGAGTGCCAAAATTAGACTAGAGTTAGAGTTACCACTTACAGTTACCTACTATTGCATAAAGCCAGCCTATACCTTTTAAAGAAAATGTATTCTATTTAAAGTAGACAGTAGAAGTCATTGAGGAACTCAATTTCACATGCAAAAAAAAAGGACGCGCAATGGAGGAGAGATGTGCTTTGTCCAAAAGGAGCTTTCAAGACAAACTCTCAGAAAGCTTCAGCCCCAGGAGATCTGAATATTTGCTTTACCAGGTAAAACTGCCTGGCTGATGAGCTCCAGAGGGCAGCATGATGGCTCAGTGGTAACACTGCTGCCTCACAGCACCAGGGACCCAGGTTTGATTCAAGCCTTGGGTGCCTGTGTGGACTTTGTACAGTCTCCCCATGTCTGCATGGGTTTCTTCCAGGTCCTCTGGTTTCTTCCCATGCTCCAAAGATGTGCAGGTTACATAGATTGGCCATACTACATTGCCCCATAATGTCCAGAGATGTGTAGGCTAGGTGGATTAGCCATGGGAAATGCAGAGCACAGGGATAGGTAGAGGTCTGGTTGGGATACTCTTCAGAGGGTTGTTGTGGAGTCGATGGGCCAAATGGCCTGCTTCTACACTGTAGAGATTCTATGATTCTATGAAACAAGTAATAAGATCAGATCATTATGTCAGTCAATGCAAAAGACTGAATGTAGGCTTACCAAAAGATTCAATCACATCACATGTGATTAAGGTTAGCAGATGCATTTTCAAATGCCACATCCCACCAACTGACATATTAGCAGTTGCCAGTGTCACATGTTAAACAACACAACATTTGTTTAATGCACCATACTGCAATCACACAGCTACCAACAATCTCTATAAATGTAGAGTTCCTGGTCTTGAAATGGGATTCTGATCTCTCTCCACAGATATTGCCAGACCCGCTGAGTTTCTCCAGCAATTTCTGTTTTTGTTGTTGATAAATAAGGATACACATTTAGCATTCATAGCCTCAACTTACCCTGATACACTTGAAATGACTGAATGCCTCACACACATTTCACAGCTTGCAAGCATTGTCAGCTATTGAACCAAAAGCAGCCATATCAACCAAACATATTGCATCATGATCGCTGACATATTCCCATTTCCCTTAGGCAAGCTGATGTCTAGCAAAAGACAGAGGGATGTAATTTAATTATATTGACCAGTGCACATTTTCATTTCACATATCCAAGAATCTCCAGCTGGCCAGGTTGGTTTGTGCATGGCGGAAGTCTGTGATAAGTAGATACCAGCAATGTACCTGATATTGGACAAAGTGGGAGTACTTCCTTCAGAGGTTCCTTGTTCCCATAAAAGGCAATTCCCTCCAGCTCCAACCCCCAATTCTGTTTCCACCACCTCCAAGTCATAACTCTGTTATTTCATCCAACTTCCAATCTCATAAACCGAGCCCTGCCATTGACCTCTACTCTGGACTCGATTGGATGCTCTTCTTCAGAGACTGGCTGAACTCTAAGGAGTGGTTACTGCTCAAACTTGGTGCTCCTACAATCACAGACCTGCCAACTATCCAGTTAGCAGGCAGCTCTCAAAATATGACAAAGAGTCATAGAGATGTACAGCATGGAAACAGACCCTTCGGTCCAACCTGTCCATGCCAACCAGATATCCCAACTCAATCCAGTCCCACCTGCCAGCACCCAGCCCATATTCCTCCAAATCCTTCCTACTCATATGCCCATCCAAATGCCTCTTAAATGTTGCAATTGTACCAGCCTCCACCACATTCTCTGGCAGCTCATTCCATACATGTACCACCCTCTGCGTGGAAAAGTTGCCCCTTAGGTCTCTTTTATATCTTTCCCCTCTCACCTTAAACCTATGCCCTCTAGTTCTGGACTCCCCGACCCCAGAGAAAAGACTTTGTCTATTTATCCTATCCATGCCCCTCATAATTTTGTAAACCTCTATAAGATCACCCCTCAGCCTCCAACTGACTAGGAAAAACAGTCCCAGACTGTTCAGGCTCTCCCTTTAGCTCAAATCCTCCAACCCTGGCAACATCCTTGTAAATCCTTTCTGAACCCTTTCAAGTTTCACAACATCTTTCCGATAGGAAAGAGACCAGAATTGCACGCAATATTCCAACAGTAGCCTAACCAATGTCCTGTACAGCCGCAACATGAACTCCCAACTCCTGTACTCAATACTCTGACCAATAAAGGAAAGCATACCAAATGCCTTCTTCACTATCCTATCTACCTGCGACTCCACTTTCAAGGAGCTATGAACCTGTACTCCATAGCCTCTTTGTTCAGCAACACTCCCTAGGACCTTATCATTAAGTGTATAAGTCCTGCTAAGATTTGCTTTCACAAAATGCAGCACCTCGCATTTATCTGAATTAAACTCCACCTGCCACTTCTCAGCCCATTGGCCTATCTGGTCCAGATACTGTTCAAATCTGAGGGAACCCTCTTCGCTGTCAACTGCACCTCCAATTTTGGTGTCATCTGCAAACTTACTAACTGTACCTCTTATGCTCGCATCCAAATCATTTATGTAAATGACAAAATGTAGAGGACCCAGCACCTATCCTTGTGGCACTCCACTGGTCACAGGCCTCCAGTCTGAAAAACAAACCCTCCACCACAACCCTCTGTCTTCTACCTTTGAGCTACTTCTGTATCCAAATGGCTAGTTCTCCCTGTATTCCATGAGATCTAACCTTGCTAATCAGTCTCCCATGGGGAACCTTGTCGAAAGCCTTACTGAAGTCCATATAGATCACATCTACTGCTCTGCCCTCATCAATCTTCTTTGTTACTTCTTCAAAAAACTCAAGTTTGTGAGACATGATTTCCCACAAACAAAGCCATGTTGACTATCTCTAATCAGTCCTTGCCTTTCCAAATACATGTACATGCTGTCCCTCAGGATTCCCTCCAACAACTTGTCCACCACTGAGGTCAGACTCACTGGTCCATTCTTCCCAGGCTTGTCTTTACTGCCCTTCTTAAACAGTGGCACCACGTTTGCCAACCTCCAGTCTTCCGGCACCTCACCTGTGACTATCGATGATACAAATATCTCAGCAAGAGGACCAGCAATCACTTCTCTAGCTTTCCACAGAGTTCTCAGGTACACCTGATCAGGTCCTGGGGATTTATCCACCTTTAACCGTTTCAAGACATCCAGCACTTCCTCCTCTGTAATATGGACATTTTGCAAGATGTCACCATCAATTTCCCTACAGTCTATCTCTTCCCTATCCTTTTCCACAGTAAATACTGATGCAAAATATTCATTGAGTATCTCCCCCATTTTCTGTGGTTCCACACAAAGACCACCTTGCTGATCTTTGAGGGATCCTATTCTCTCGCTAGTTACCCTTTTGTCCTTAATATATTTGTAAAAACCCTTTGGATTCTCCTTAATTCTATTTGCCAAAGCTATCTCAAAATCAAGAGACTTATCTCCAAAAACACATAATCAAGAAAGAACCCACGTACTCATTAATGCAGCCTTTCTCTTGGATAGACTTAAAACAACAATTAACTTATCTGATTCTGTGTTGTGAACTTCACCCAAACCAGTTCCTCCAAGATTAGGTGTGAAATTCACTGTTTGTTAATTTTCCCAGATGTACTCCGATGTCCACCGACACATGAATTCAAAAACCGCAAAGGCAGTAACTATGCAGGTTCTCTCTCTCTCTCCTGTACTGTCCTCACCATATGCTTCCTTTGTCTGTTCTTCTCCCTTTTAAAACTGCTGTTGTTTAACTTTTTTTTTCAAAGTTCCAAAACAATGCAACAGCATATAAAACAATAATTGCTGCTCCTGGAATTCGAGGAAATCACCTCCAGCACCTCAAAAAAAGGAGCAGCTCTTCCAGCCAGAAATTTTTCCCATCCTCCATCTTGGATTACCTAGAGATCTTCCCAGATGTGGCTGAATGTCTTGCCCTTGCCCAATTAATGCCTGACCAAATGGGCTCTAACGCAGCTGGAATTGGCAGGGATGGGTTACTTTTGATACTTCAGGCAAAACTTCTGGCCATGTCTGGGAACAACTGATTTACACAGAATCCTTGAGGACCAAGACCTTAGACATGCACCATATTGCTCTCTGTAGAACTAAACAATGACAAAGAATTCTAGAAACCATTTCACACCAATAGCCACAGAAATTAATCAGTCGCTAACTTGAATGACTTAATTTCATATAGTTAAAAATCGCACAACACCAGGTTATAGTCCAACAGGTTTAATTAGAAGCACACTAGCTTTTGGAGCGTCGCTCCTTCATCAGGTGGTAGTCACTACCACCTGATGAAGGAGCGACGCTCTGAAAGCTAGTGTGCTTCCAATTAAACCTGTTGGACTATAACCTGGTGTTGTGTGATTTTTAACTTTGTACACCGCAGTCCAACACCGGCATCTCCAAATCATAATTTCATATAGTGCTTTTTCAATCACCAAAGTGCATTAGCCAATAAAATACTTTACAAAGTGTTGTAATGTAAAAAAAAGTGCAACAGCCACTGTCACTTCAGCAAACTCACACAAAAAGAAATAAGCAGATGGTCTTCTTTTAATTCAATGAGGAATAAATAACTCCATAAGACATAGGAGCAGAAATTATGCCAATTAGCCCAGTCTGTTCTGCCATTCAATTATGGCTGATACATTTCTCAGCCCCATTCTTCTGCTTGATCCCCTTGGTACTCAAGAACCTATCTATCTTAGTCTTAAATATACTCGATGACCTGGCCTCCACAGCCTTCTGTGGCAATGAGTTCCATAGATTTACCACACACTAGCTGAAGAACTTTCTCCTTATCTCCATTCTAAAAGGTGCTCCCTTTACTCTAAAGCTATGTCTTCGGGTCCTAGTCTCTCCAATGCAAATATCTTCACAACATCTATTCTGTCCAAGTCATTTAGTATTCTGTATGTTTTAATTAGATCCCCCTCATCCTTCTAAAGTCCATTGAGTCCCAGAGTCTTTGAACGTTTTTCATGTGTTAAGCTTTTCATTCCTAGGACCATTCTCATGAACCTCCTCTGAACACACTCCAGGGCCAGTACATCCTTCCTGAGATTTGGGGCCCAAAACTGCCCACAATACTCTAAATATGGTCTGACTAGACCCTTATAGAGCCTCAGAAGTACATCCCTGTTTTTATATTCAAGTCCTATCAAAATAAATACCATCATTGCATTTGCCTTCCTAACTACTGACTTAACCTTCAAGTTTACCTTGAGAGAATCCTGGACTGGAACTCCCAAGTCTCTTTCACTTCAGACTTCTGAATTTTCTCCCCATTTAGAAAATAGTCCACACTTCTATTTTTCCGACCATAGTGCATGACCTCACACTTTCTCACATTGTACTCCATCTGCCAACTCTTTGCCCACTTTTCTAACCTGTCCAAATCCTTCTGCAGCCTCCCCACCTCCTCAATGCTACCTATCCCTCTACCTGTCTTTGTATCATTTCCAAACTTAGCAGAATGCTCTCAGTTACTTCATCTAGATTGTTAGTGTATAAAGTGCAAATGTGTAGTCCCAACACTGAGCCTTGCGGAACACCACTTGTCACTGGCTGCCATCCTGAGAAGGACCCTTTTATTCCCACTCTCTGTTTTCTGCCAGACAGCCAAGCTTCTATCCATGTTAGCATCTTGCCTGTGACAGCATGTCCCCTTATCTTACTCAGTAACCTCCTGTGCACTACCATGTCAAAGACCTTCTTGAAGACCAGGTAGATAACATCCATTGGCTTTCCTTGGTTAACCTGCTCATTACTTCCTCAAAGAATTCAAGCAGATTTGTCTGGTGTGACCTCCCCTTGATGAAACATAGTCTGACTTTGCCCTGTTTTACCATACACTTCCAAGTATTCAGAAATTTCATATTCATAATGGATTCCAGGATCTTACCCACGACTGAGGTTAGGCTAATCGGTTTGTAATGTTCTGTCTTTTACCTTACTCCATTTTTAAACAGGAGTGTCTTGTTAGCGATATTCCAGCCATCTGGGACCTTCCCTGATTCTAGCGATTCCTGAAAGATCACTTCAGCTATCTCCCTTAGAACTTTGGACTGTAGCCCATCTGGTCCAGGTGATTTATCCACCTTCAGGCCATTCTGTTTTTCTAGCACCTTCTCCTTGATGATGGCCACCATACTCAGCTCTGCCCCCTCACTCCCTTGAATTTTTGGAATATTGCTCGTGTCTTCCATCATGAAAACTAATGCAAAGTAATTATTCAGTTCCTCAGCCATTTCCTTGTTCCCCACTACTACTTCTCCAGTGTCATTTTCCAGTGGCCCAATGTCCACAAATATTGGCCAGAAAACCATAACTCTCCAGACCATCTTCAAAACTATACACCCGGATCTTTTACATCCAAACAGGCAGGTGGAGACTTGGTTTAACATCTTATCCAAAAACAGCACCTCTGACAATGAAGTATTCCACTGGGATGTCAACTTAGATTTTTGTGCTGAGACCTCAAGTGGGACTTGAACCCAGAAACTTGTCACTCAGAAGCAAGCTACTAACTGACACAAGACTCTATTGATGATTCCTTCCATCTGCTGAATGCCTGTTAACCATGCGTGATTAAAGGAGGCATTAGCAGAAAGATTGAGTTCCAAAACAGCAAGGCCAGCATAAATTCTTCAAATCTATATGCACATGCACACCATGGTCCTAATGTTCATTATATTTCCCCCAACAGTTTTTGTCTTTACCACCATACACTGAGTTCTTTGCTGTGTTTGTTTCTAAATAAACCACATAGCTGTAATATTAGCAGCCTTCAAATGTTCTCAACCCAGATGTGAAAAATGGTGCATTACATCTTTGTATTGCAAAGATTTTAGCCTGTCAGAAGAAACTTGTTTTTGACAAAGTCGCAAATGTAATTTATATCTATTTTCTATTCAATGCTTGCACAGATGTGAGCAGATTAGAACCATGAATGTATCACATTATTCCTATAATAACATTCCCCACCTTAGCCACTTCAAAAACCATTTTGTACCCGCTCCGAATCTCCTTCGCCAGTAGATTAAACCTTAAGAAAATTGAACTTTTTTTACAAGTATCATAGGCACTAGTTTACAGCTTCTTTTAAGAAAAGTGAGTGTAATGAGAGAAGAAAGTCCCTGTTTTTGTTTCATTTAAAAGACGCTGGCCCAAGCTAATAACTCTCACCTTAACTCTCTTCCAAATATATTATCAGATACATATCAGATTCTTAATAAAAAGGATGTGGAAAATATCAAAAACTAAGACGTTGTAATTACCAGAAAGACAAAAATAAAATAGGAAGACATCAAAATAACTTGTAGACTGGATAAAAATGAATTTCAATAAAGTATGAAGTGATACAATTGAATAGGAGAAATAAGGAGGCCATCTGCTGCTTGGATTACAAGTTCTAAATGGGATCGAGAACAACGGGATCTGGAAGTTCAAATACACAAAAAAATTAATAAAAGTAGAAGTACCTCAGCAATACCATAAAAAACAAAAGAAACACTGAGATGCATTTCTGGAGGAATTAATTTGAAAAGCATGTGACTGGTCGAAAACCTTGTTCAGACAGTATTTGGTATATTTTGCATGACTTTGCTCTTGCTATAGTAAAATGATTTACAGCATCAGAAACAGTACAAAGAATTACAAGAATTCACAGTTTATGATATCAGAATTAAGACTCCATAACTATCACTAAGGCGGACTGAGCGGATTGAGCGGATTCTTTTTGTAAGGAAATAAAATGCTGTGAGTTGGAATAATAGAGATCTTTGTGAATCATTTTATTTTCTTAAAGAGATCAACAAGAGATCAACTTGAGTGGGGAAAGTGTCAGGTCATGAGGTTGCTCTTGTGTTCAAATATGATTCTAATGCTGATGACCCACGATACCTCATGGATGCCCTACCTTGAGGTGTCAGATCTGTTTAACGTCTGTTCCATTTAACACATTGATAGTGCCACCGGACATGATATAAGGTATTTTCAACATGAATGCAGGACTTTGTCTCCACAAGGCCTGTACAGTGGTCATTCTTACCAATACTGTCTTGAACATATGCATTTCTGGCAGGAAGATTAGTGATGACAAGGTCAAGTATGCTTTTACTTCTTGTTGATTCCCTCACCATCCACCACTGACCCAGTCTAGCAGCTATGTCCTTTAAGGCTCAACCAGCTTGATTAGAAGTGCTGCTGTCGAGCCACTCTTAGTGATGATCATTGAAATCCCTCACCCAGCGTACATTTTGTGCTCTTGCCCCAGTTTCCTCCTCAACATAGAGGTGAATTGATTCACATGCTGAGGGGGGACAGTATTTGGTAATCAACTGACCTCTGGGCAATTAGGGATTGGCAATAAATACTGGCCTGGCTAGTGACATCCACATCCCATGAATGAATAAAAAAAATCAGCAGGAGGTTTCCTTGCCCATGTTTGCCTTGGCATCATTTGACTTTATGGTGTCTGGAGTCAATATTGAGGAATCCCATGGCAACTTCCGAAGCCAATGTCTTCCTTGCAGCCCAATGGTCCAGCTGTGGTAGGACTTTTAGTATGCACCAGTTTCAGTATAGTCACAATTGATAAGATTCTAACCACACCCATTGTAGTACAGTCATACATCACTTAATCAAACCAGCTAAAGTTGAAGACATTCTTGAAGTAGATCTGTAACAGTTTGGCCAGAGCCAGTCTGAAAAGTTATAATTAGAACATTTGCATGATGAACAGCAACAAATGTTGCAAAGCCCCAGGATAACTTGAAAGATTTAAGAAGTACCTGAGAGGGTTTATTAATTTTTTTGGCAATACAGAAATTAACTTTATACTGTATATCATGACAAGTTGTTCCTAACAGAGAAAATATTGTGCCAGAATATGAGGGCAACATCACACCAGGGATGTATGTGTATTGAATGCACAAAAAGGTTAACGTGAATCTGTGCACTCATGAATGCATGTGATACATTTCAATGTATCAACACCAGAAGTGGAGGGAGCCTTTACATCTATACAATATTCAATCCTCTCTTTGGGAAAAAATAGCAACATACTTATTCAAAGTGCACAGGAAAGATTGCATCACTATGTCAGATTATTTCCCCAAATTTCCCATTGTTCAATAAGTTAGTAACACAATTAATACAACCATTGCTAACACAAGCTGACCACAATTTCAACTTTATTAAGCTTACTAAAATGAATAGAGTCTGACAATGTACTGCAGTTCACTGGCAAAGCAGTTCAAAATGTGTGGACGTGGGGAGCAGCCCATAAGACATTGTCACCTCATTATCATTGCTCAAACAGTCCAGCAGAATATATGGGATTTCGTACCAAATCAATGACCACCAAATGTTAAGCAACAATGCAAATTTCCCACATTGTATTGCTGCAGTTTCATGCATCATGAATGGAAATGTATAGGTATTCCAGCACAAATTATACACAGAAAGCAAGTGCGATAGCCAACTGTTTAAACATCCTGAGGAACAGAACATTTTTCTTTTTTCTTTATTCATTCATGGGATGTGGGTATCTCTGGTTAGGCCAGCATTTATTACCCATCTCTAATTGCCCAGAGGGTAGTTAAGATTTAACCACATTGCTGTGGGTCTGAAGTCACATGTAGGCCAGACCAGGTAAAGATGGCAGTTTTCCTCCCTAAAGGCCATTCGTGAACTAGATGGGGTTTTCCAACAATTGACAATGGTTTTGTGGTCATCATTAGACCCTTAGTTCCTGAATTTATTTTATTGAATTCAAATTCCACCATCTGCCTTGGTGGGATTCAAACCCTGGCCCCCAGGACATTACCTGGGAGTCTGGATTAACAATCCAACAATAATACCAACAGGCCATTGCCTCCCCAAAAGATATTGAAGAATGAAAGAAATACATGGCCAGCAAGCTGTTTGAGAACAACCACAACTGTGCACTAGGCAGAAAGTGTAGGTCCTAAGTCCAAACAAGAATACTTGAATTCTAGAAATGTCTTCCAGATTATGCAACCAGCCCAGATTGTACAAAATCATTATTGATGGTGCTACCTTGTAAAAGGAACAGAAGCCAACTCAGACCAATTTACAACATGCCAATCAAATACAGAGAGAAAGAGGGAGAAAACTTTGTCAATGATGCGTGATAGCATCAAGTAGCAAGAAAACTATGGTGACAACAAGAACATACAAACAGAACATATACATCGCCAAAAGGGTGTACAATGACCAGAGATGTCAACATACAAATGTTATACTGAAATTTAAATTATTAACTTTGTAAACTCATTTTATCAGATTATATAATTATTGAATTGACAACATTTATCCATGTAGAGTCATGTTTGCCTGTTTAGTACAATGTTTTTTCTTTGGTAAAAAGGGGTATTGTATCGTGCCTCATAGCTAGTGAGCAGTAAACATTTAAGACACATGCTCATGATATCATCACTATTATAGCATGTAACTCTATATTTCTTCTCCACTCAAATTATCTGCATTAAATTGTTAGCCTGTTCTCTGTTTTAATCGTGAATGAGTATATCTAAGTTTTGATTTTTGCAGAGGTGCAGTTAAACAACAGTCATAGATTAGAAATACTTTTATTTTTGTTAAAGTTGTGTTACAATACATCGTGCTATTTTTCTGCGACTGACTAAATTTGGTATGAATTGCTTTTGTCCTGAAAGCAGTCAGTTGGACAAATTAGTAGTCTTTATAGTCTAATTGGGATTTTAAATATTTTGTGATTGACAAGCTTCCCCAATTAAGTTGTAACTGCAGCATATATCCAAGCTTGAACTGATAAGTAACATGTACCATTTGTTCCTCAGAAGTGCCAGGTAAAGACCACTTTGATAAAAAAAATCTAACCATCTATATGTGATATTTAATGGCATTCGCATGATGCCCATTGTCCCATGCTATGGGACAGGATGGACCAGACACTGAAATAGACTAGCTACGTAGACGCTGTGGGTCCAAGGGCAGGTCAAAGGCTGGGAACTCTGTGGCAAGTAACTCACCTTCTCTCTCCACAGCACATGCCCAAGATCTACAGGTACAAGTCAGGATAGTGATGGAATACTGTCCAGTTGCCTGGATGAACACAGCTCCAACAACACTCAAGCAGCTTAACACCATCCAGGACAAAGCAGCATGCTTGATTAGCACGCTATCCACCACCTTCAGAATGGAAGACACATCGTATGAGATACAACATTGCCTCAGGGCTACATGAAGAAGCTGTACCTAGGGATCTTTGTACATAAGATGAAAATGTAAGTAGTGACTTGTACAATTTTCACTGTACTTATTTGAAAATAAAACTAATTCTAACTTTAATTCAAATTACATAACAAATCAAAACAAAGAGAGTTCAAATCTTTTGATTCTATGAGTGACTGCCCAACATGTGAAGCAAAGCAAAGCACACAAACAAAAGCAAGTTCCAATTCGATCACAAGAATGTTCCTTTTGCATAAAGGACTTTCACACATGGTCATTTGATTGAAGCACATGCAATGCATTTGCCATGTAAGTTGCTGACATATGCTGAAGGTGTGACACTGACGTGGCATGGTGCCATCCGGCAACAGGACCACACTCTTGGCTGTTCAGTGCTCTAAACTATGACCTGTCTCCTCAGCCTGTACTGTAAAACAATGCAAACCAGAAAGGTTGGTAGCCTGTAACTCAGCACTGAAGAATCAATGGGCTGAAAAACATTACAAGCCAAAGAAGCTGGTTTCAAGTAGATGCAAAGTGAGTGAATGTCAATAAAATAAGTTAACAATCATATGTTAATGCATGAGATACATGTGTGTACCTGTGAGCAAGGCAACTTGGCAGAAGCATGCAATTCGTAAATGTTCCTGAGCTCCAAAATGGTTGTCTTGAAGGGCTGAAGTGGAATGTGAGTTGGTCCAAGAGCTGTCGGAGGCTGAAGGTGTGGTTGTACTGATCTGTGTGGATGAAAGATGGAGGAAGTCAGTGTTCATGGAGCATGCAGGGACATTGTCATGAGGACAAAGTTGGATGAAGGCCTGAGAAGCAGCTGCCAGCTTATGGCTTTGACTTTCATGTCAGGAATTGGCACCATCTAGTTTCTCAGCAAAGGAGAATAGGGGTGAATTGGGCTATTCACGAGATGTAAATACATGGGAAAATGAATATATGTTTCTCATTAGTGAGATTCTGAACTTGATGTTTAACCTTTAATGGGAAAATCTGAATTTCTTTTCACAATGTCAAATTTTGTTTTATCATTTTTAACTGTATTTTCCCAACTTTCTCACCATTGCCCACATTATTCAGGGGAGTGGGAATTCAGTTAGGTGAGTATAATTTTCCATTAAGTTTTGAGAAAGATACACAATTGTTTGTTGTTCTCTGTACTCTAAATTTGAAGACTGAGCTTAAAAAATGAGGGAGGATCTAACTGAAACTTATAGAATACTGAAAGGCCTAAATAGAATGAATGTTGGAAGATGTTTCCATTAGCTGGAGGAACCAGGTACCAAAGGCATAGCCTTAGAATAAAGGGAAGACTTTTTGAGGGAGATGAGGAGAGAATTGTATAGAATTCATTGCCACGGCAGCCTGTGGAGGCCAGGACATTGAGTATTCTTAAGACAGAGATGGATATGTTCCTGGACTGTTAAGGGGATCAAATGTCATGGGGACAAGGCGGGACTGATGAACTTATCAGCCATGATTGAATGGTGGAGCAGACTCGATGGGCCGAATGGCCTAATTTCTGCTCCTTTGTCTAATGGTCTTATGGTGTTAAATATTTGATTAGCTAAATTTCTACTCATCCATCGCTTATAATGATTATTGTGATACTTTCCAAGTAAAGGGCTCCCTCCAGTTTACAAAGCATCAAGAGCTTGTTAACAAGAATGAATTTTGGGCATTGGTCCTAAAAGTCCAAAGATATTGCATAAGATGTAACTTGCACTTTGGTTACAGAACTAGAAGTCAATATTACTCAAGATAAAGCAAGATTTAAGATTAAAGAAATTTGAAACAAGCATGTGAGTTTGGATTACAGATGGAGACAAATGAAATGTTTTAAAACTAAGCTGTTTGACCACCTATATATAATTATGTTGCATAATAAACTGCATCTTGTGAAAGAAAGTCATAGAGACATATTCATACTCCATCCTCCACCATAGACTAATGTAAAGTCCTTATAGTAGCATAAGAAGGAAGATTGATGCCAGCATTTTGTCTGAAAACCACTCAGAGATTCCACATTCAACAATGAGGGTGCTGACACTTTGAATTCAGCTTCCAGAAGCTACTGTTGCCCATGGACCTCAGAGTTCCACAAAGCAGAGAAATTAATTAAAGCAGAATTTGACCACCAATAGTTTGCACTCAAACACCTGGACTGGACTGGAGTGATTCAGCTAGGAGAGTGTCAAGGTAGCTAGTGCTGTTTTCCTTTGAGGACAGAAGGCTGAGGGGGAAACCAATTGAGGTGTACAAAGTTCTGAGGGTCATAGAAATTGTAAATACTGGGAGACTTTTCCCATTAGTAGAGGGGTCAATAACTGGGAGAGGCAGATTAGTTTATAGTCATAGTGAGTAGATTCCTCACCAATTCCCATAGTGCACTTTGTCTTTTTTCTTGAAGATGGTGGCAATAGCAGTGTCCTGGGGATTGGTAGAGATTTCTTCTTTGTTCCAGATTTCCAGGATCAGTGATGATAGGTAAGCTCTGCTCCTCCAAGTTTGAAAGTTTCCTCTGGAATCCCGTGTACTCTTGCAGTGTCTCCGGTCTTTCTGTCAAATGGAGGCTTCAACTTCTGTGACATTAGGTAAGAATCCATGATCATCTTTGATGGAGAGTTGGGGGATTTCCTCAAATATGTCCTCATCGACGATTGTATTGTGGTTTAGGAGTTCTTTGAGGTGTGTTCTCTCCATCCGAGACTAATGTTTCTTTCTCTCTCAAAAGAATGCCATCCTTACTCAACACCACTTTGAGGCCAGGGTGTTGGTGGCACTGAAGAAACCTTGGGGGTTGTGCTTGTCAGCAAGGAGTTGCAGCTTCTTAGATTTCTCAATCCACCATTAGTTCTTCTTTGGTAACTCCATCTTTGTTGTTTTATGAGATCTCTTCTTTGCCTCCCTGAGGATATTGTTTTGCCAAGCACATAATTTTTCTCTTCTAGTTAATGATATCTTGGATAGTCATTCTCGTTGACACAATCTTAGTGTTTTCTGGTCTTGATGATTTATTCACAACATGACATGATGGCTGTCTTCAGCTCTTTCCAACTCATTAAAATTAATTCTTTGGTGATTTTGGTGGAGACACTGTTGGAAGATTGCTAGTTTGTTTGGTCCTTGAAACTGCTTAACATTGAGCTTTTGTCTAAACTGTAGCTTCATGTTCAGTTGTTCTGGTGGCATTTGATGGACCTTGAGGAGCAGATGATCCAATCGTTTATCCAGCAGTCATCTGCCCTGATAATGAGGGTGTCCTATTGGTCTCAGGATCGAACAATATGTAATTGATCATGTGCCAGTGCTTTGATTATGGATGTCTCATCGAAGCCTTGAACTTGTCTTTTTGGTGGAACTGTATGTTGTTGATGACCAGTTGTTGTTCTGCATATTTGATAAGTAGGAGAATCCCTTGCAATTTGCAAGTCTTTCCTTTCTGATAGTTCCTTTCTAGAGTTGGGCACCTTTCCAACACTGCTGTTGAAGTATTCAAGGAGAATAATATTATCTTCCTTCGGAATATTGGTGAGTCTAGTGTCCAGGCTGGAATAGAAGCTTTCTTTAGATTCATCTGTGGCATCAAGAGTTGGGGTTTAGGCACTCACAACTATTGCCTTTTGGTTTGTGGCGAGTTAAAGATGGAGAATCACAAAGCAACCGTTGATGTCAACAGGGAGCTCTGAGTGTCAGTTGATGAGCTTTTGATAGTAAATCCAATTCCATGTGTCCTAGGTTGATCGTCAGATTTTCCTCTTCAGAAGGTGTAATCACCACTTTCTTCCCTCAACTGCCATTTGCCTATTTTTCAAGTCTTCTATTGTGCAGCAGTATCAGTATTAAGATGCCTGAAGAAGCCTGCTTAGTCATCAAGAAAGCTGCCAAGATGCTGTCCTCTTCCTTTTCCAAGAACAAAACAAATGTGATCTATATGGACTTCAGTAAGGCGTTTGACAAGGTTCCCCATGGGAAACTGATTTGCAAGGTTAGATCTCAAGGAATACAGGGAGAACTAGCCATTTGGATACAGAACTGGCTCAAAGGTAGAAGACAGAGGGTTGTGGTGGAGGGTTTGTTTTTCAGACTGGAGGCCTGTGACCAGTGGAGTGCCACAAGGATAGGTGCTGGGTCCTCTACATTTTGTCATTTACATAAATGATTTGGATGCGAGCATAAGAGGTACAGTTAGTAAGTTTGCAGATGATACCAAAATTGGAGGTGTAGTGGACAGCGAAGAGGGTTAGAGCTGAAAATGTGTTGCTGGAAAAGCACAGGAGCATGAGCCTGAAGAAGGGCTCATGCCCGAAACATCAATTCTCCTGCTCCTTGGATGCTGCCTGACCTGCTGCGCTTTTCCAGCAACACATTTTCGGCTCTGATCTCCAGCATCTGCAGTCCTCACTTTCTTCCAGCGAAGAGGGTTACCTCAGATTACAACAGGATCTAGACCAGATGGGCCAATGAGAAGTGGCAGATGGAGTTTAATTCAGATAAATGCGAGGTGCTGCATTTTGTGAAAGCAAATCTTAGCAGGACTTATACACTTAATGGTAAGGTCCTATGGAGTGTTGCTGAACAAAGAGACCTTGGAGTGCAGGTTCATAGCTCCTTGAAGTTGGAGTCGCAGGTAGATAGGATAGTGAAGAAGTCATTTGGTATGCTTTCCTTTATTGGTCAGAGTATTGAGTGCAGGAGTTGGGAGGTCATGTTGCTTAGGCCACTGTTGGAATATTGCGTGCAATTCTGGTCTCCTTCCTATCGGAAAGATGTTGTGAAACTTGAAAGGGTACAGAAAGGATTTATAAGGATGTTGCCAGGGTTGGAGGAATTGAGCTACAGAGAGAAGCTGAACATGCTGGGGCTGTTTTCCCTGGAGCTTCGGAGGCTGAGGGGTGACCTTATAGAGGTTTACAAAATTATGAGGGGCATGGATAGGATAAATAGACAAAGTCTTTTCCCTGGGGTCGGGGAGTCCAGAACTAGAGGGCATAGGTTTAGGGTGAGAGGGGAAAGATATAAAAGAGATCTAAGGGGCAACCTTTTCATACAGAGGGTGGTACATGTATGGAATGAGCTGCCAGAGAATGTGGTGGAGGCTGGTACAATTGCAACATTTAAGAGGCATTTGGATGGGTACATGAATAGGAAGGATTTGGAGGGATATGGGCCAGGTGCTGGAAGGTGGGACTAGATTGGGTTGGGATATCTGGTCGGCATGGGCAGGTTGGACCGAAGGATCTGTTTCCATGCTGTACATCTCTATGACTCTATAACTGAGTCAAACTTCATCACCTACATGCCAGTCTGGACCTAGAGACTTCCAGATCTCACAATGTTGTCCCTATTGCCTCTTGCTGATCACTGCAGGGCTTGTGTAGTCTGTGTAGGCAGGTTGAATTCCTCTAGGTAGATATCTTGTGCAGGGAATCTTTTAACATTGGAATGCTGTTGCACATCAGCAGACTCATGGTCCTTGTCAGAGGTGGATCCAGTTCCGGTGGCAAGGAAACTTCAAAGACTGGGACCTCCCTATTGTTGCAGCCTTCATTCACTGTTGCACCCAACATCTCATGATTATCACATGATATACAAATATCTTCCACCTGCATTACCATTGAGGACTTGTTTTGGACTATGCTTCCTCCCTTCGACCTTACTGTCATGTGTGGCTCTGCTAGGAGTTGAGAACTCCTAATGAAATCACTGTTAGGATCAATGAACACTCAAGCCTCTCCACCACAGCAAGATGGCAAACCACAGAAAAGGTTTACAGCCATAATCAGTATCCTATTGAAATCTCTTGCTAAGGACAGACTTCCTATAAACTATGATGATGTCTTTGGATACTTCTTGCAAAATCTCACATTATCACATATGGATTTATCATACACTCCACCCCTTGTTTTCTTTTAACCTTTAAGGATAGCTAGACAAATTTCCTATGTAATTTTAACACGGTTGACTCTTTGTCATCTAAATTTCTATCCCCCCCCCAACAGGAAATAGTACATCTTTAATTTTTTAGTGGAGAGGTTATGTTCCACTAAAAGGATACAGCAGTGTCCCAATTGTGTGAGTTACAAATTCACAGATTTTCCTAATATAATACAATACAGCACAGGAGCAGGCTCTTAATCCTACCAAGCCTGCGCTGATTACTAATGCTTATTTAGACCCACCACTTATTGCCCATGCACAGTAACTATCTCTCTATTTGCCTCACATTTATGTGTCAATCAAGATATGTCTTAAACATTACTAACATGCGTGGTTCCAGCACCTCCACTGGCAGTGTCTCCCAGCCACCCATGACCCTCTGTGTTGTTAACCCTCTCCCCTAACCCATGACCCTCTCCCCTAAACCTTGCCACCTCACCTTGAACTTGTGTCACTTCCTATCAATAGCTCTCATAATTTTTTAGACCTCTATCCAGTCGTCTCTCGGCCTGTCTTTCCAGTGAAAACAATCCAAGTTTATTCAAGATCTCATATTTAAAACCATTCAGATCAGGCAATATCACGATAAACCTTCTCTGCACCCTCTTCAAAGCATCCCGATACTATCAACGGTACCTCCAACCTCTGTGTCATCTGCAAATTTACTAACCCACCCCTCAACCTCCTCATCCAAGTCATTTATAAAAACTACAAAGAGCAGATGCCCAACAACAGAACCCTGCAGAATGCCACTCACCATTGATCTCCAGGCAGAATACTTTCCATCTACAACCACTCTCTGCCTTCTGTCAACCAACCAATTCTGAATCTAGACAGCCAAATCTCCCTGTAAAGATTCCGTATCTCCTGACTTTATGAATCAGCCTACCATGTGGAACTTTATCAAATGCCTTGCTGAAATCCATGTACACCATATCCACTGCTTGACCTTTGTCAACCTGTCTCGACACCTCAAAGAACTCAGTAAGATTTGTGAGACATGATCTGTACCTCACAAAACCATGTTGACTGCCTTTAATCATGCTATGCTTTTCCAAATAGTCATAAATCATATCCCTCAGAATTCTTGGTAAAACCTTGCTGACCACAGATATAAGACTGACTGGTCTGTGATTGCCAGAGATTTCCCCATTCCCCTTCTTAAAAAGAGGATCAACATTCGCTTCCCTCCAATCCTCTGATACGACTTCTGTGGAGAATGAGGAAGCAAAGATTTTCACCAGCGGCTTAGCAACCTCCTTTCTTGCTTCCTGGAGCAACCCAAGATAAATCTGGCCCTGGGGACTTATCAATCTTAATGTTTGCCAAACTTTCCTGCACATCAATTTCCTCAATCTCGATTTGTTCAAGCCTGTTTTCCCACTCCTCGAAGTTCTCATTCACAACAAGGTCCCTTTTCTTAGTGAAAACTGAAGCAAAAAACTCATTTCGGGCTTCCCTGTCTGCTCAGACTCCACGCACAAGTTCCCTATGCTATCCCTGATTGGCCCTGTCTTCTCTCTGATCATTCTCTTATTCCTCACATATGGGTAAAATGCCTTTGAGTTCTCCCTAATCCTTCTTGCCAAGCCTTTTTTGTGCCCCTCCTGGCTCTCCTCAGTCCATTTTTGAGGTCCTTCCTAGCAAGCCTGTAATCCTCTAGAGCCGTGCTAGATCCTTGCTTCCTCCACCTTACGTAAGCTGCTTTCTTCCTTTTGATGAGAAGCTCCTCTGTTCTTGTCATCCAACACTATTTAATGTTACCCCTTTTTGCCAATCTCAGAAGAACAAATTTAAGCATCACTCACAACAACTGCTCCTTAAATTGTCTCCACATGTCTGTTGTATCCTTCCTGTGGAACAATTGCTCCCAATCGGTGTTTCCCAACTCCTGTCTGATTGCATCATAATTTCCTTTTACCCAATTAAATATTTTTCCATGGTAACTGCTCCTTTCCCTCTCCATGGCTATGGTAAATGTGAGGTAATTGTGGTCACTGTCACCAATGTGTTCTCTCACCGTGCGATCTGACACCTGTCCTGACTCATTGCTGAGCATCAAATCCAAAATGGCCTCTTCCCTCGTCAGTCTGTCTACATACTGAGTAAGGAAACCCTGCTGAACACACCTGACAAAAACGGTTCCATCCAAATCATCTGCACTAAGGAGGTTCAGTCAATATTGGGAAAGTTGAAGTCACCCATTTGTCCGGATCAAACCCCATTTGTCATTTCTCTGCCTAAATCTGCAATTTATCTGTATCCCACTATATCCTTTGACAATCCTCCTCACTATCTACAACACTGCCAAATTTGGTGTTAACCACAAACTTACTAATTAGATCACCTACATTTTCCTCCTGATCGTTTATATCTATATATATTACAAACAACAAAGGTCCCAGCACTGATTCCTATGGAACACTACTAGTTACTGATCTCCGTTCTGTAAAACACTCTTCCACTGCTACTCTCAATCTTCTCTGACCAAGCCAGGATTTTTATCCATCTTGTTAGGTCACCCAGATCCTTCTGTACCAGCCTGTCATGAGGTATCTAATCAAATGCCTTACTAAAGTCCATGTAGATGATATCTACTACCCTTCCCTCATCAATCATTCTTGTCACTTTCTCAAAAAGCTCAATCAACTTGGTGAGATATGATCTTCCCTGCACAAACCCATACTGCCTATCTCTAACAAGTCCATTTGCTTCCAAATGTGAATAAATCCTGTCTTTCATTATCTTCTCCAGTAGCTTCCCCACCACTGACTTCAGATTCACTGGCTTCATTGTTTTCTATAATCAGTTTCATCTGTGTTTTCTCCATTAACTGCCTACTTAATCACAACAATATTTCACTGGAAACTACATCCATGCTAATAAAATAATTAATTTCAGATATTTTACAAAGATTACCTCTCTTCTGAAAGATTTTAGTTTGTTATCTCAATTTTAAAACTTGTGGAACTCTTAAATTCCTTAATTTTGTCCAAATCCTTATTACTCAGAGAGTCTAGATTGCAGTTTAGCTAGTCTATTCCACATACTGTAGACATACATCCACTGTCTAATACTGCATAATTAAAATGCTCTGCTGTTTGGGATAATTCATGGGATAATAATACTTTATTGATTTATAGATGTCACATCTACCAACATGCAGTGAGAAGTTTTGTTTTGCATGCCAATACAGTGTTACAGCTGCAGATAAGGTGCAGAGAGAGAGAGATCAGAATTAATATGTGAGAGGTCTGTTCAAAAGTCTGATAACAGTGAGGAAGAAGCTTGTTCTTGAATCTATTCATACATGTATTCCAACTTTTATATCTTCTGCCTGTTGGAGAATGGTGAAAGAGAGTATAACCAGGGTTGGAGGGGTCTTTGATTTTGTTCATTGCTTTTCCAATGCAGCTGGAAGTATATGGTTTGCGTGATGGATTGGGCGTGCTCATGACTCTGTAGTTTCTTACAGTCTTGGGAAGAACAAATGCCATACCACACTGTGATGCATCCACATAGGGTGCTTTCGATTATGCATCATTAAAATTTGGTAAGAATACTTTTGGACATGCCAAATTTCTTTAGCCTCTGGAGGAAGTAGAGATGCTGTTGTGCTTTCTTAACCATTGCGTTGATGTGAAAAGACCAGGAGAGATTGTTGGTGATCATCACTCCTGGAAATTGACACGCTCAACCATCTCCACTTCAGTATCATTGATGGAGACAGGTCCATGCCCTCCACTACACTTCCTGAAGTCAATGACAGATCCTTTGTTTTTCTGTTGTTGATGGAGAGCTTGTTATCGTTATACCATGCTGCAAAGAACTCAATCTTTTCCGGGTATTCTGTCTCATCATTGTTTCAGATCCGACCAACAACAGTGGAGTTGTCAGCAAACTTGTAAATGGAGTTGGGTCAAAATTTGGCTACACAGTTGTGAGTTTACAAAGCCTACAGTAGGGGGCAGACTAAGCAGCCTTGTAGGCAACGGTATTGAGGATTATGGTGGGGTATGTGTTATCCCCCGTCATTGCTGTTGTGGTCTATGGGTCAGGAAGGCAAGGATCCAGTTACAGAGCGGGGAGCCAAGACCTATGTCTTAGAATTTAGAGATGAGTTTTTTTTGGAATTATGGTGTTGTAGGCAGAGCTGTAGTCAATAAGTAGAAGGCTGACTTAGGTATCTTTGTTATTCAGCTATTTCAGGGATGTTGTAGGGCCAGGGGGATGGTGTCTGCTGTGGACCTGTTGTGTTGGGAGGTTAATTGCAAAATATCAGGCAATTCGGTGGGCTGGACTTGACATGAGCCATGACTAACCTCTCAAAGCACTTCACAGTCATGGAGGTCAGGTGCACTGGGCATTAGTCATTGAGGCACACTGCATGATTTTTCTTTGGCACTAGGATAATGGTGGTCTTCTTGAAGCAGGTAGGGTGTTCAGATCATAGTAAGGAGAGGTTAAAGATATCTGCGATTACTCCCACCAATTGGTCTACACAGGATCTGAGTGCTTGGCTGGGGACTCCATCCGGGCCAATCACTTTCCATGGGTTCATCACATGAAGACCGATCCAATGTCTACAGCAGTGACCATAGGTGCAAGTGTATCTGAGGGTAGGTGACATTGTTTCAGTGAGATTCTGTTCAAAGAAAGCATAGAATGAATTGAGCTTGTCGGATTGGGATGTACTGTTGCCCATGATTTCTACTCAACTTCTCTTTGTAGCCCATTAGTCGTGTAAGCTTTGTCACAAACAACCAATGTCCATGTCATTGGTCTGGGTCTGAAGCTTAGTTTGGTATTGCCGCTTGGTGTCTTTGATGGCCTTATAAAGTTCGTACATGGATTTCCTGTATAAGGTAGGTTTGCCCCACGTGTACAGAGCAGACCTGGACTTCAGTAGTAAGTGGATCTCCTGGTTCATCCATGCTTTCTGGTTGGGGAGTATTCAGATGGCATGCAGTCTTCTACGCACTTACTAATGAAGTCTCTAACAGTTGTATAAGTTGGTTGCTGAGTTCTTGAATATGGACCAGTCCACTGACTGTAAGCAGTCCAATTGAAGCTTTTTTGTTGGCTCATTGCAACATTGCATTACTTTCTATACTGGGTTCTCATGTTTCAATTTCTGGGAGGAGGAGCACAACATTGTGATTTTACAAAATGCGGATGGGGGCTGGAGCAGTAAGTATCTTTGATGGTTGTATTGCAATGGTGAAGGACATTTGGGCCTCTGGTTGGACAGGAAATGTGTTGGTGGTATTTTGGCAGTAAGTTCTTGAAGTTGGTCTGGTTGAAGTCACCGGCTACGATGGACTAGGCCTTGGGGCGTTCTGTCTCAAGACTGTTTGCAGTGTTGTACACTTCGTCAGGTGTACTTTTCACTTCTGCATGGAATGGGATGTAAACTATTATCAGGGTGGATAGAGGTAAACTTATTCAGCAGGTAGTAGGGATGGCACTTTACTGTAAGGTATCCTAGGTCCAGGGAGCAGTAACTCGCTAGGATCACCATATCTGAGCACCAGGGTGTTGATCAGGAGGCAGACCCCACTGCCCCTTACATTGCCCAAGGACGCTGAGGGGTCCTTTCAGTGAACTGAGAAGCCCTAAGGTTGTAAGGCACAGTCAGGTGTAGCAGGAGTGAGCCATGTCTCTGTAGGACAAAGCACAGAGCATTCTCTCAATTCCTTTTGAGTCCAGCTTTAAGTTCATCCATTTTGTTCTCAATGGCTTGGATGCTTACCAGGACTATACTGTGGGGACTCGAAATCCCGAAGTTCTAGTCTCACCTGAAGTCCAGCCACATTTCCTGGTTGGTGGCTGCTCTTAGTCAATCCTGGGTGTCTATGAAGGAAATCTGCTGCTCTGAGAGGTAAGTGTGTGTTCCCAATGGGGTCCTGTGCACAAATCACGGTCTTGAGAGTTCCAAGATAAGTAGATGTCCAATGGGGTCCTGGGCACTCGTCTCATTCATGAGCACTCCAGGGCGTTTTGCAGTCAGTCTGGTAGGGCCTCCAATGTCAGGTCACCGTGTTGTTGGGTCGTCTCCCCACGCTGGTTGGGTCCCAGTTCTGGGTTTCCACAAGAAGGCCGGGTTTGTGGGAAGCCAGAAGGCCCTTAGTATGCCTGAGCTTGCAGTTCCAGCATCAGTAGTCGAGCCTCATCAGTGGTAGAATCTTTAAACTTGAAAGTAGATTTAAGAGAACATTTTTAGTAATTCTTATAGACAAGGAATTGATGTTTCTCTTACTCTAAATCCTAAATTCTCTTTGCTTCTTCAAATTATCAATAGCAATTCTGCCCTCATTTATCTCAGTCATATTTCTCTTTTTATACTGCCCCCTGTGATCCATATCTAGACGGTTTCACCAATTTAACATTGTGCCCTCCATTGAGTCATATTGTAATGATGCTGCTCTTTTGACAGGGTTATTCTGTCCTTGTGTTTTTTTCAAGAGGGGTAGTAAATGCAGAGGTTCCGATATGTCTGGTTTGTATGGGCTTTAGGGCCAATTTGATTATAGCTAATAGATATTGCCTCAGGTAAAAGGCTTCCACTTTTTGAAAAAAAAACTTGTACCATGAAACAGAGAGTGGCTAGTTTTTCCAGCTCAGCTTTTCTCTGGTTTGTTTTTCTTTTTAGCAAGCTGTTTTGTTTGTAGCTGCTTGTCATGTTTAACCGGAAACACAGAGAAGCTGTTGGACCCAAAGAGACAGCTCTAAGCTGATCCTTTCTCTCTCTGACATCTCTCCTGTAAGAAACTGTGTTTGATTTTACGTTTTTTGCCAAGGGGTTGTTTGTGGAGATGTTTCCAAGTATTTGGAACAGCGTCATTAAGTTGCGGTAGTGTTTACCGAGGTTTTCAATTACCGAGGTTATTCTATATTCTGTTCTCTTTTGTTCGTGTATAAATAAATTGTTTTGTTTAAAAGCAAGTGGTTAGGCCAGCTGCATCACTTTTGGTTCATACACTTTGCCTGCTTAAAACAACTAGAAAAGTTAGGTCTGGGCTACCTTCTTGAACTGTTTTGAGGGGGTCTGGCCTGGCCCATAACCATATCAGCAATCATTTCCTTTGTGCTCCTCATTCTGCTGGAAAGGAATGTTATCCTAAGGATTTTTTTTAGAGTTTCTGACATTTGTTCCAGTGCTGTATGTTTATCTGCAAATTTAACTCCTGTCAAAACTAAACTCTCTCCATATTTGATACTTTGGTAGTCTGATAGTTTAAATGCCAGCACAGATTAGGGAATTTCCAAATGAAATTTCATCAGCCTTTCTAAATATGTTAAAATCTGACCATGCCTCAGAACAGTTGATAAATCGTATTTTTGATAAATTTTGTCCGTTAAAGTTAACAATCTGTCCAAACCATCATCTGTCTTCATATCATCAGGATCTTTGTCCAGCAGAAACGTCATGTCAAATTTGGGTACACTGAGTCTGTAAAATATGTGCAATCCTGTTAATAATAATTCTTCCAAGTTTTTTTCCTATTGTAGACAGGGGTAATACAACTTTGTGATTGTCACAGATGAACTTACCTCCCTTCCAATGTATCGATGAGTTATAGAAGCAACCTCATAACCTTGGGTCAAAATCAAAGGTTCAAGGTTAAGCAGAGAAGGCTGGTGAGTTTTTTAAAACCATATGAACTTTTAAAATATGTATTCATCTTGTGTGATGTGCAAGTTGCTGGTTGACCAGCGTTTATTGACTGTTCCTAGTTGCCCTTGAGAAGGTGGTAGTGAGTTGCTGCCTTGAACCGCTGTAGTCCATCTGCTGTGGGTTGATCCACAATGCCATTAGAGAGGGAAATCCAGGATTTTGACCCAGTAACAGTGAAGGAATGGCAATATATTTCCAAGTCAGGATGGTGAGTGCTTTCAAGGGGAACTTCAAGCCGCACTTGTCCTTCTAGATGGAAGTGCCCGTGGCTTTAGAAGGTGCTGTCCAAGGATCCTTGGCAAATTTAAGCAGTGCTTCTTATAGATAGTACACACTGCTGCTACTGAGCGTTGGTGTTGGAGGGAGTGGATGCTTGTGGATGTAGTGCTAATTGAGCGGGCTGCTTTGTCCTGGATGGTGTCAAGCTTCTTGAGTGTTATTGGGGCTGCAAGCAACACACTCCTGACTTGTGCCTTGTAGATGGTAGACAGGCTTTGAGGAATCAGGAAGTGAGTTACTCATCGCAGTATTCCTAGCCTCTGACCTGTTCTTGCAACCACTGCATTTATGTAGTGAGGCCAGGTGAGTTTCTGGTCAATGATAACCTTTAGGATGTTGACAGTGGGAGATTCAGTGATGGTAATACCATTGAATGCCAAGGGGCAGTGGTTAGATTGTCTCTTATTCATGATGGTCATAACCTGGCATTTATATGGCATGGATATAACTTGCCACTTGTCAGCCCAAGCCTGAATATTGTCCAGATCTTGTTGCATTTGGAATATGGACTGCTTCAGGATCTGAGGAGTTGCGAATGGTGCTGAACATTGTGCAATCATGGGCAAACATCCCCACTTCTGACCTTATGATGGAGGGACTCCGTTCATTGATAAAGCAGCTCAAGATGGTTGGGCCGAGGACACTATCCTGAATAACACCTGCAGAGATGATTTAGAGCTGAGATGACTGACCTCCAACGACCATTGTCCTTTGTGTCAGGTATGACTCCAACAACCAGAGAGTTTGCTACCAATACCCATCGATTCCAATTTTGCTTGGTCTCCTTGGTGCCACACTTGTTCGAATGCAGCCTTGATGTCAAGAGCTGTCATTCTCACCTTACCTCTGGACATCAGCTTCTTTATCCATGTTTAGACCAAAGCTGTAATGAGGTCCGGAGGTGAGTGGCTCTGGAGGAACCCAAACTGGGTGTCACTGAGCAGGTTCTGCTTGACAGCAATGTTGATGATACCTTCTATCACTTTACTAATGATTGAGAGTAGACTGATGGGCTGGTAATTGGCCGGGTTGGATTTGTCCAGCTTTTTTATGTACTGGATATACCTGGGAAATTTTCTACATTGTCGGGTAAATACCAGTATTGTAACTGTCCTAGAATAGCTTAGCTACAGGAGCAGCATTTTCTGGTAGAGAATTATTGCTGGAATGTTGTCAGGGCCTGTAGCCTTTGCGTATCCAGTGTCTCCAACCATTCCTTGATATCAATGGAGTGAATCGAATTGACTGAAGACTGGTATCTGTAATGCTGGCGACCATTGGAGGAGGCTGAGATGGATCATCCACTCTGCACTTCTGGCTGAAGATTGCTGTGAAAGATATTTGTGGAGAATCTGCCTCTGAGTAGTTTAATCATCCACCACCATTTGTCGCAGGACTGCAGAACTTAGATCTGATCCACTGGCTGTTGAATCGCTTAGCTCTACCACTTGTTGCATGTGCTGTTTAGAGACAAAAAAACTGCAGATGCTGGAATCCAAAGGAGACAGGCAGGAAGCTGGAAGAACATCGTAGACCAGGCAGCATCAGGAGGTGGAGAAGTCCTGAAGAAGGTTGCCCTCCTACACTGTCTATTAAACCAGGGTTGATTCCTTGGCTTGATGGTAATGGTTGAGTGGGAAATGTGCCAGGCTAAGAGGTTATAAATTGTGCTGGAGTATAATTCTGCTACTATTAATGGCCCACAGCACCTCATGGATGGCCAGACTTGAGTTGTTAGATCTGATCAAAGTCAGTCCCATTTAGCATGGGGATAGTACCACACAGCACGATGGACATTATTCTCAATGTGAAGGCGGGATTTCATTTTGACAAGGACTGTGTGGTGGTCATTCTTTTTGATACTGTCATGGACAGATGCATCTGCAGCTGGCAGATTGCTAAAGATGAGGTCAGCCTGGAGATAGTTAAAACTCACACAACACCAGGTTATCATCCAACAGGCTTATTTGAAAGTAACCTGAAGGAGCAGTGCTCTGAAAGCTAGTACTTCCAAATAAACCTATTGGGCGAGAACCTAGTGTTGTGTGATTTTTTAACTTTGTCCACCCCAGTCCAACATTGGCACCTCCACAACTTGGAGGTAGTGTGGACTGCAGTTGCTGGAAAGTCAGAATCAATAAAATGTGGTGTTGGATAAAACACAGTAGGTCAAGCAGCATCAGAGGAGCAGGGGAGTCAATATTTCAGGTTAGAACCTTTCATCAGCATTGGGGAGGGGGAAAGAGGCTGAGAAATAAGTAGAGGGAGGGGTCTGGGGCTGGAGGAGAGGTAGGTGAGATGACGATAGGTGGATGCAGGTAAGAGGGGACTATGAATGGTCAGTGGGAAGGTTGGAGTGGATAGGTGAGAAGGAAGATGGACAGATTAGGTCAGGTCAAGGGGGCTGGGCAAAGAGGGGATGGCTGGACCTGGGATGAGGTAGGGGGTGGGGAGATTTGGAAGCTGGTGAATTCTATGTTAAGGCCGTATGGTTGTAAGCTCACGAGGTGGAAGGGGAGGCCTTATGTGGCCTTATTTTGACCATGGAGGAGGCCCAGGATGACATATCATTGGGGGAGTGGGAGTGGGCATTGAAATGGCTGGCAACAAGAAGGTTGGGTTGATTGGAGCATACAGACCATAGATGTTTCCTGCTTGTTGGTTCCATTATCAACTGCCGCAGACCCACTCCAGCAGCTATGTCCTTTAGGATCCAATCAACTCGATCTGTAGTACTGCTGCCAAGTCAGTCTTGATGAAGGACATTGAAGTCCCCCACCCAGAGTACATTTTCTGCCCTTGCCATCCTCAGTGCTTCCTCTAAGTGTTGTTCAACATGAAGGAGTACTGATTCATCAGCTGAGGAATGGCGGTATGTGGTAATCAGCAAGAGGTTTCTTGGTTCTTGTTTAACCTGAAGTCACAAGACTTCTTGGGGGTCCGGAGTCAATGTTGAGGACTCCCAGAGCAACTCCCCCCAACAGTATACCACTGTGGCACCACCTATGCTGGGTCTATCCTGCCGGTAGGGCAGGACATATCCAAGGATGGTGATGGTGATGTCTGGGATATTGTTAGGTATGATTCTGAGAATGAGAGTTCCACTGTTTTGAATAATTTTAGTGGTATGCCAGCAGATCCAGGAGACATACCTCAGCAATTTACTTAAAGGAATGTGTTGACTTCAACTTGAGACTGATCGAGGGCCTCATTCAGAATGTGATGCTATGGAAGTGACTCAAAAGCTTCATTGCCATACTGTGATCTCTTGTACCAGGGATTGTTAAAGTGCTCCAGCAAATGAGAGAGAAATCTCATGCCTGTTTTTTCACAGCTGATTGCCATCTGCCCAGAGAACATGTATTATCTAGTTGGTTTTGGGGAGCATAATCAAGTTGGACAGCTTCATGGACACCATTTAGGTCATACATTTTCAACAACTTCCTGAGATTCTGCTGTCTTATCACATGCTCAGCTGTTTATTTCTCTGAGTTTGGCCTGCATCATGTGCTTTGGTAGATGGTTTCTAGCTTTACTTGCTGGCAATCTTTTCTTAGATATGTAAAACCAGTGTGCATTGTGTACATCATCGAGCAGCTTGGCTATAACTCAATTATTTTTGAACAATCTTGATGTTTCTGCTTCACAAGGAGCTCAGATACAGTGTTGTGTGTGACAAGCAACTGACTCCTTCACTGCAGACAATGATTACAGCAGCCAAAGCATTGAACTTTAAAGTAGACAAAAGGCCAAAAGATCTTAGTTAGATTATGCTAGGGCCTGGTCTGCACATGTCCTTCTACATACAAGTAGGGTGAGTGTGAGTATGGAATCAATGATGATTCCACACATCTTTGGAGGGAAAGGTTCTTTTGTACAACAGATTTTCAAAGGGGCTTACTGTCTTTCAAGGCTGGGAGATGTACAATGTGGAGTTCATATGGCCATTCTCCCTCATAGCATAATAGTTTGCTGTGTAAAATGCAGCCTCTTTCAAGTTTAACACAAATTGTAAGATGTTTGAGCACTTCAGGGCAACTTAGCGGTCTACATGCACTCTGAAACCTTGTGGGCAATCTGATTTTGGAAGTAGCTGGATCAGGATTGCTCAACATGCTGTCTATCATGAGAGACTTCAACGTGCAAAACTCAGATATCTTATGCTGACTGAAGCTTCATAGCTGCTTAACCTTACTTGTAATATTAATGGACTTCCTCATAGACTTTTGTTTTGTTTTCCTCCAGCTGTCAATAAGGGTTCACATTCTAATAGTTAGATGCTTGAAAGTGGCTTTGCCTGAAGATATCAAGTGTACAATCAGAATAATAATGAAATATTTATTCAACAATAGAAAAAGTCAAAAACTGCAAAAATAACGATCCACACATTCTTTTCACTAAGCAAGGGCTACATGCCATATAACCAAAAGAGTGGAGAAGGACATGGGATGTATACAATGTGGGGAAATAGATGGCGATATCTTGAAAATTGTCCATATTACAGAGGCAGTGGTGCTGGATGTCTTGAAATGCATAAAAGTGGATAAATCCCCAGGGCCTGATCAGGTGTAGCCTAGAATTCTGTGGGAAGCTAGGGAAGTGATTGCTGGACCTCTTGCTGAGATATTTGTGTCATCGATAGTTATAGTTGAGGTGTCGGAAGACTAGAGGTTGGCTAACGTGATGCCACTATTTAAGAAAAGTGGTAAAGAAAAGCCAGGGAACTACAGACCGGTGAGCCTGACATCGGTGGTAGGCAGGTTGTTGGAGAAAATCCTGAGGGACAGAATTTACACATATTTGGAAAGGCACAGACTGATAAGGGATAGTCAGAATGACTTTGTGCATGGAAGGTCATGTCTCATGAATGTGATTGAGTTTTTTGAAGACGTAACAAAGAGGATTGATGTGGGCAGAGCAGTAGACATGATCTATATAGACTTCACTAAGGCATTCATGTGAGACTGGTTAGCAAGGTTACATCTCATGGAATACAGGGAGAATTGACCATTTGGATACAGAACTGGCTCAAAGGTAGGTTGTGGTAGAGGGTTGCTTTTCAGACTGGAGGCCTGTGACCAGCGGTTTACTACAAGGATCGATGCTGGGCCCACTGCTTTTCCTCATTTATGCAAATTATTTGGATGTGAATGTGGGGGGGTATGATTAGTAAGTTTGCAGATGACACCAAAATTGGAGATGTAGTGGACAGTGAAGAATGTTACCTCAGATTACAATAGGCTCTTGATCAGATGGGCCAATGGGTTGAGGAGTGGCAGATGCAGTTTAATTAAGATAAATGTCAGGTTCTGCATTTTGGGAAAGCAAATCACAGTAGGAATTATACACTTTGTGGTAAGGTCCTATGGAGTGTTGCTGAACAAAGAGACCTTGGAGTGCAGGTTCATAGTTCCTTGAAAGTAGAATCGCAGGTAGATAGGATAGTGAAGAAGGTATTTGGTATGCTTTCCTTTATTGGTCAAAGCATTGAGTATATGAGTTGGGAGGTCATGTTGCGGCTGTACAGGACATCGGTTAGGCTGTTTTTGGAATATTGTGAAAGATTCAGAAGAATATTCAGAAGAATGTTGTGAAATTTGAAAGGGTTCAGAAATGATTTACCAGGATGTTTCCAAGGTTGGAGGATTTGAGCTATAGGTAGAGGCTGAACAGGCTGGGGCTATTTTCCCTGGAGCATCGGAGGCTGAGGGGTGAGCTTATAGAAGTTTATAAAATCATGAGGGGCACGGATAGAGTAAATAGACAAAGTTTTTATTCCCCTGGGGTGGGGTAGTCCAGAACTAGAGAGCATAGGTTCAGGGTGAGAGGGGAAAGATATAAAAGGGACCTAAGGGGCAGCCTTTTCATGCAGATAATTGAATTGAATTTATTGTCACGTGTACCAAGGCACAGTGAAATGCTTTTTCCTGCCAGCAACACAGGCAGATCACAGTAAAGTAGCATAAATAAGTAAGTAAATAATAGATAAACAGTAGCAAAAACAAAAACACAAGTACAGATGAATGTTAAGAGTTTGTGAGTCTATTCAGTATTCTAACAACAGTAGGGTAGAAACTGTTTCAAAACAGGCTGGTGTGTGTGTGTTCAGGCTTCTGTATCTGCTCCCAGATGGTAGAAAAATATTGCCAGGATGGGATGGATCATTGAGAATGCTGGCTGCCTTTCCTTGACAGCGGACTTGGTAGACAGGGATTCTATAGATGGGAGATTGGCCTTTGGTGAACTTGGCCTGGACAATCACAATCTCTGTAACCATCTCAAATCTTAAATGGTACAGTTGCCATACCAGGTAGTGATATATCCAGACAGAATGCTCTCGATGGCGCACCTATAAAAGTTGGCAAAGGTATTCACCGTCATGCCAAATTTCCTCAGCTACCTGAGGAAGAAGAGACATTGTTGGGCCTTTGTAGCCAGTGCATCCACATGAAGAGTCCAAGAAAGCTTATTGTGAATGACTACTCCCAGGAGCTTGACGCTCTCCACTTATTCCACCGCTGTGCTGTCAATATGTAGAGGGGCAGGAGTAACAACCCGCCAAAAGTCAATAATGAATACCTTGGTTTTGCCAGCATTGAGAGCTAGGTTGTTCTCAGTGCATCATTTTTCCAGGTCTTCCACCTTCCGTCTGTAGTCTGTTTCGTCGCCATCTGAGATTTAACCGACTATGGTGGTGTTATCAGTAGACTTATAAATGGCATTAGTCTGGTATTTGGTGACGCAGTCATGGTTATACAGTGAGTACAGTAGGGGGCTCCACTGTTGAGTGTTAGTGAGAATGAAATATTGTCCCCAATCTTCATTGATTGTGGCCTGTGTGTCAGGACACTGAGGATCCAGTTGCAGAGGGTGGTGCGTGTATGAAATGAGCTGCCAGAGGAAGTGATGGAGGCTGGTACAATTACAGCATTTAAAAGGCATCTCGATGGATATATGAACAGGAAGGATTTAGAGGGATATAGGCCAAGTGCTGGCAAATGGAACTAGATTATGCTAGGATATCTGGTCAGTATGGACAAGTTGAGCCAAAGGGTCTGTTTCCGTGCTATATATCTCTATGACTCTATTAAAGCAAGTCCCAACCCGGCTTATTCAGTGTGGATTTGGGTTTCAATAAGGTTCTTCCTGGCTTCTCATACTCATTGCTCCATAATGCTGTCTTGGGTGTTCCTCCGGTCAATGTCCTGATCTTCATCTTCATCATCAGGAGATTGACATTGATCCCCCATTTCTTCCTCAACAAGGATGTCAACTGCAGTTGTGGAGCACAGGGTGCCACAATAATGCAGCACAGCCTTTCTGGGCTGAAAAGCAAGGTCCTAATCCAGGAAATTAAACCTTATCTTAAGGAAGCTTATGGTCTGGAGTGGGCAGCATTTTATTTACATTTTATGTGATTCTGAAGGTTTCATAAAGGTGTCAGCAGCCATATTTGGAAGGGGAAGTCCTGATCTCTGAGCAGACCTTGGAAGGAGGCAGCACATAAGAATTGTGGCAGCTCTCAGAATAAAATCTCAAGACAGTGGTAATCTTAATAACCACCAGACTAGGATTAGCTATTACTTAAGAACATAGTCCAACAGGTAATGCATTTTACTAATAATGTCTTAATCCATAGAGCCATATTTTTCTGAGAATTGCAGAAAATTACAGTGAGAAGTGTAGATATAGCAATTGCAATATTTTACTCTGCTTCCTTGGAGGAGCTTCTCACTCTGGAGTCCATGTGGCACATGCTGGACATCATTGTTCTTGCTGAGCTTGATGATGACATTGTAACTGACCTGCTCTTCAACAAGTCTTCATATTTGAAGCAGTGCATCAATAACTGCAGCCAGAGTCAGATTTTCTTTCCCTTTATTCATTCATAGGATGTGGACATCACAGGCAAAGCCAGTATTTGTTACCTATCCCTAACTATCCAGAGGACAGTGAAGAGTCACATTGTTGTGGATCTGGAGTCACATGTATGTCAGATTAGGTAAGGACAGAGGTTTCCCATCCCAAAAGGACACTAGACAACCAGATGAGTTTTTCCCAACACTTGACAATGATGTTATAGTTACCATTACGCACCCAATTCCATATTTTTATTGAATTCATTTCCACCATCTGCCATGGAGGGATTTGAACACAAACCCCCAGACATTTACTAGCTCTCTAGATTAACAGTCTAAAGATGGCCTAGTAGTAAGGGGTAAGAACCTGTGAAAGGCATCCCACCCAACAAAAACACATCCTTGCATACTTACTTCGTGTTTCAATGTGGCAACTCTTAAAAACTTTATCTTCCATTGACAGCTAAACACTGTTTCAGATATGCTAAGCCCAGGTGACAAATCTAAGTTAATAATTACATTTACAGAGTAACATTATAAGGAGGCAACTAGTGCAAACACTATCAGAAGTCACACAACACCAGTTTATACTCCAACAGGTTTATTTGAATTCACAAGATTTTGAAGCACTGCTCCTTCAGCAGATGAAGTGAAGAAAAACACAGGCACAGAATATATAGAGGTAAAAACAATGACTGCAGATGCTGGAAACGAGATCAAAAGATCATAGAAATGGTGAGTGGTTTGTCAACAGGCTGAATAACAAGTCTCTGCAGGTGATCAAAAGTGTCAGACAGTGTGATAAAATGTCACCAGCTGAATAGCAAGTGAAGGGATGGCCTATTATCCAGTTAATTGAGGCAGACAGATAATTACAAAAAATAAAAATAAAATGGTGCTGCAACCAAACTAAATGGCAGAAATAAGTCTATCCAAAGTAACAAGTAATCTAAAACTGTACAAACTAATTAAGGTAGAGAGATCATAACAAGTTACCAATTTGATAGTGTCAATACAAGACAGTAAGGAAGATTTTACAATACAGAACAGTATGGTGGGGTTACATGTAGCGCGACATGAACCCAAGATCACGGTTGAGGCCATCTACATCGGTGCAGAACTTGGCTAGCAGTTTCTGCTCAGCAATTCTATGTTGTTGTGTATCTCGAAAGCCACCTTAGAAGTTTGGAGGATGAATGCCCTTGACCACTGAAGTGTTCCTTGACTGAAGGGAATGTTTCTGTCTGGTGATTGTTGCGCGGTGTCCATTCATCTGTTGTCATAGCATCTGGGCATCCTTGCCTTGAAGGATTGAACAACAATCGCTATCATCTAAAATACTGGACAAGACCTTGGGCTTTCCTAATATCTAAAGTGCAGCTCAGGCTGCAACAAACACACACATAGCAAGAATGACTTCGGTGTGGGACTATTGTTCATGCTTGAATTCTGATTCACACCTCAACTCTAAAAGAACGATCAACCAAACCTAACACTCTCAACGAAAACTAACTTTTACATTTCAGGCTACCCAGCAGCAGACATTTATGGAATCTATACAGATACCAGACACTCAACTTCAATCAAAATGCTTTCACTAATACTCTTAACAACGGACAACATAAATTTGAGAGGAGATAATGGGACACACAGACTGTGTACTGCCAGCCCTGGTGTGACTGGAGGGAGAGAGCCTTTTCAATAACAAGCTTCTGCAGAAACAGTTTCCCCACAGGCTCCAGCCCCAACAAGCAACTGGGAACCAAGAACCACAAAGACCAAACAGAGAAGATGAATCAGGAAAACACACCAACAGCATCATCACAACAATGGACACCCGAGTGGGGGGTATGCCAACCAAGCGCTGTCCGAACAAGAGTTTTTAGACACAGGCCTATTCTGAAACATTAGAAACGACAGCAAGAATCTCAGGCATTTTAAACCTGTATTTTCTCAGTGGTGAGCTGGAATTCCTGAGACCCCAAAGTTTCCAACCTAGACAGCAGGGAGGGGAAAGGCAAGTGGTGACAGTGCAGGGAATTCCAAGGGTAAAAAGCCTGATTAAAGTTTCTGTGATTAAATCTACACAAGCTTCTTATAATGTTTAACCTTTGTTTAGTTTTAATCATGCATTTAGTTAGTGTCCTCGGTATAGTTTGTGTCAATTTCACAGTTTATTACATTTGCTTTTATATCTTGTATTATACTTCACTTTTGTGGATGTAAGTTGGCTCGCTGAGCTGGAAGGTTCATTTTCAGACGTTTCATCACCATACTAGATATCATCATCAGTGAGCCTCCGGTGAAGCAATCGTTGTATAGCCCGCTTTTTATTTATGTATTTAGGTTTCCTTGGGTCGGTGATGTCATTTCCTGTCCTTTTTCCTCAGGGGGTGGTAAATGGGATACAAGTCAATGTGTTTGTTGATAGAGTTCCTGCTGGAATGTCATGCTTCTAGGAATTCTCACGCGCGCCTCTGTTTGGCTTGTCCGAGGATGAATGTGTTGTCACAGACAAAGTGATGTCCTTTGTCATCTGTATGTAAGGATACTAGTGAGAGTGGGTCATGTCTTTTGTGATGTTTTGTAAAACAAGCCCAAACAAGCAGACAAAATGTGTCCAGAAACCCTAGCCACTCTCCCCTACATCAAAGACATCTCAGAAATGACAGCCATACTTCTCATACCTTTTGGTATCATGGTAGCCCATAAACCCACCAACATACTAAAACATCAGCTAATGAACTTGAAAGATCCTACACAGACAACAAGCAAAATTAATGTCATTTACAAAATACCTTGCAAGAACCTTAACAAACATTACACTGGACAAATAAGCAGAAAACTAGCCATAGAGTCATAGAGATGTACAGCATGGAAACAGATCCTTCAGTCCAACCCGTCCATGCCGACCAGACATCTCAACCCAATCTAGTCAAACCTGCCAGCACCCACCCCATATCCCTCCAAACCCTTCCTATTCATATACCCATCCAAATGCCTCTTAAATGTTGCAACTGTACCAGCCTCCACCACATCCTCTGGCAGCTCATTCCATACACGTAGAACCCTCTGTGTGAAAATGTTACCCCTTAGGTCTCTTTTATATCTTTCCCCTCTCACCCTAAACCTATGTCCTCTAGTTCTGGTCTCCCTGGCACCAGGGAAAAGACTTTGTCTATTTATCCTATCCATTTTGTAAACCTCTATAAGGTCACCCCTCAGTCTCCGAAGCTCCAGGGAAAACAGCCCCAGTCTGTTCAGCCTCTCCCTGTAGCTCAGATCCTCCAACCTTGGCAACATCCTCGTAAATCTTTTCTGAACCCTTTCAAGTTTCACAACATCTTTCCGATAGGAAGGAGACCAGCATTGCATGCAATATTCCAACAGTGGCCTAACCAATGTCCTGAACAGCTGCAACATGACCTCCCAACCCTTGTACTCAATACTCTGACCAATAAAGGAAAGCATACCAAACACCTTCTTCACTATCCTATCCACCTGCGACTCCAATTTCAAGGAGCTATGAACCTGCACTCCAAGGTCTCTTTGTTCAGCAACACTCCCTTGGACCTTACCATTAAGTGTATAATCCTGCTAAGATTTGCTTTCCCAAAATGCAGCACCTCACATTTATCTGAATTAAACTCGATCTGCCACTTCTCAGCCCATTGGCCCATCTGGTCCAAATCTGAGGTAACCCTCTTCGCTGTCCACTATACCTCCAATTTTGGTGTCATCTGCAAACTTACTAACTGTACCTCTTATGCTCATATCCAAATTATTTATGTAATGACAAAAAGTAGAGGGCCCAGCACCGATCCTTGTGGCACTCCACTGGTCACAGGCCTCCAGTCTGAAAAACAAACCCTCCACCACCACCCTCTGTCTTCTACCTTTGAGCCAGTTCTGTATCCAAATGGCTAGTTCTCCCTGTATTCCATGAGATCTAACCTTGCAAATCAGTTTCCCATGGGGAACCTATTGAACACCTTACTGAAGTCCATATAGATCACATCTACTGCTCTGCCCTCATCAATCGTCTTTGTTACTTCTTCAAAAAACTCAATCAAGTTTGTGAGACATGATTTTCCACGCACAAAGCCATGTTGACTATCTCTAATCAGTCCTTGCCTTTCCAAATACATGTACATGCTGTCCCTCAGGATTCCCTCCAACAACTTGCCCACCACCGAGGTCAGGCTCACCAGTCTATAGTTCCCTGGCTTGTCTTTACTGCCCTTCTTAAACAGTGGCACCACGTTTGCCAACCTCCAGTCTTCCGGCACTTCACCTGTGACTATCAATGATACAAATATCTCACCAAGGGACCCAGCAATCACTTCTCAAGCTTTTCACAGAATTCTCGGGTACAACTGATCAGGTCCTGGGGATTTATCCACTTTTAACCGTTTCAAGACATCCTGCACTTCCTCCTCTGTAATCTGGACATTTTACAAGATGTCACCATCTATTTCCCTATAGTCTATATCTTCCATATCCTTTTCCACAGTAAATACTGATGCAAAATATTCATTTAGTATCTCCCCCATTTTCTGTGGCTCCACACAAAGGCCGCCTTGCTGATCTTTGAGGGGCCCTATTCTCTCCCTAGTTACCCTTTTGTCCTTAATATTTTTGTAAAAACCCTTTGGATTCTCCTTAATTCTATTTGCCAAAGCTATCTCATGTCCCCGTTTTGCCGTCCTGATTTCCATCTTAAGTATACTCCTACTTTCTTTGTACTCTTCCAAGGATTCACTCGATCTATCCTGACACATGCTTCCTTCTTTTTCTTAACCAAACCCTCAATTTCTTTAGTCATCCAGCATTCCCTATACCTACCAGCCTTCCCTTTCACCCTGACAGGAATATACTTTCTCTGGATTCTTGTTATCTCATTTCTGAAGGCTTACCATTTTCCAGCCGTCCCTTTACCTGCGAACATCTGTCTCCATCAGCTTTTGAAAGTTCTTGCCTAATATCGTCAAAATTGACCTTTCTCCAATTTAGGACTTCAACTTTTAGATCTGGTCTGTCCTTTTCCATCGCTATTTTAAAACGAATAGAATTATGGTCACTGGCCACAAAGTGCTCCCCCACTGACACCTCAGTCACCTGCCCTGCCTTATTTCCCAAGAGTAGGTCAGGTTTTGCACCTTCTCTTGTAGGTACATCCACATACTGAATCAGAAAATTGTCTTGTACACACTTAAGAAATTCCTCTCCATTTAAACCTTTAACACTATGGCAGTCCTAGTCGATGTTTGGAAAGGTAAAATCCCCTACCATAACCACCCTATTATTCTTACAGATAGCTGAGATCTCCTTACAAGTTTGTTTCTCAATTTCCCTCTGACTATTGGGGGGTCAATAATACAAGCTGGAAATGTGTTGCTGGAAAAGCGCAGCAGGTCAGGCAGCATCTAGGGAACAGGAGAATCGACGTTTCGGGCATTAGCCCTTCCTGAAGAAGGGCTAATGCCCGAAACGTCGATTCTCCTGTTCCCTAGATGCTGCCTGACCTGCTGCGCTTTTCCAGCAACACATTTCCAGCTCTGATCTCCAGCATCTGCAGACCTCACTTTCTCCTTTCCGGTCAATAATACAATCCCAATAAGGTGATCCCTTTCGTATTTCTCAGTTCCACCCAAATAACTTCCCTGGATGTATTTCCAGGAATATCCTTCCTCAGCACAGCTGTAATGCTATGCCTTATCAAAAATGCCACTCCCCCTCCTCTCTTGCCTCCCTTTCTATTCTTCCTGTAGCATTTGTATCCTGGAACATTAAGCTTCCAGTCCTGCACATCTCTGAGCCATGTTTCCGTCATTGCTATGATATCCCAGTCCCATGTTCCTAACCATGCCCTGAGTTCATCTGCCTTCCCTGTTAGGTCCCTTGCATTGAAATAAATGCAGTTTAATTTATTAGTCCTACCTTGTACCTGCCTGTTTGACTCACTTCTGTTCTCAGCTGTACCCGTCTCAGATTGATCTCTTTCCTCACTTTCTCCCTGGGTCCCACCCCCCCATCTTACTAGTTTAAATCCTCCCAAGCAGTTCTAGCAAATTTCCCTGCCAGTATATTAGTCCCCTTCCAATTTAGGTGCAATCCGTCCTTCTTGTACAGTCACTTCTAACCCAAAAGAGATTCCAATGTGAATCCTTCTCCCATACACAAGCTCCTCAGCCATGCATTAATCTGCTCAATCCTCTTATTCCTGCCCTCACTAGCTCGTAGCACTGGGAGTAATCCAGATATTACTACTCTTGAGGACCTCCTTTTTAAAATTTCTGCCTAACTCTCTGTATTCTCCCTTCAGATTCTCAACCTTTTCCCTTCCTATGCCGTTGGTTCCAATGTGGACAATGACCTCCTGCTGGCCCCTCTCCCCCATGAGAACATTCTGCACCCTCTCTGAAACATCCTTGATCCTGTCACCAGGGAAACAACACACCATTCTGCTTTTTCTCTGCTGGCCACAGAAACGTCTGTCTGTACCTCTGACTACAGAATCCCCTAACACAATTGATCTCTTGAAAGCCGACGTACCCCTCGTTACATTTGAGCCAGTCTCAATACTAGAAACTCCAGAAGCCACTAGGAGAAATGAACATCAACTAGCCACAAAACGACATGACCCTCTCTCACTAGTATCCTTACGTACAGATGAGGAAGGACACCACTTCGACTGGGACAACACATCCATCCTAGGATAAGCCAAACAGAGACACATACAAGAATTCCTATAAGCATGGCATTCCAACTAGAACTCTATCAATAAACACATTGACCTATATCCCATTTACCACAACCCGAGAAAAAGAACAGGAAATGGCATCATCACAGGAAACTTAAACATATAAATAAAAAGTGGGCCATACCACCAGTGCTTCACTGGAGACTCACTGATGATGTTACCTGGGAAGGTGACAAAATGTCTGAAAATGAACCTTCCAGCTCAGTGAGCAAGCATACATCCAAAACTTGAATCTGTGCTACAAATCTTCTCAAAACTCGCTAACATACCTTTTGTATTGTGAATAAATGCAAAGATTCTTTTGCCCTGAAACACCTGTCTGCTGTTTTCTTCATTTCACATTTCAAAATAATTCCAGTGTCTAGAACCAAGGATCGGGGGTGATTCGAACCACCTAAACATGAGAAAATTACTGATCGCAAACCAGAATTCCTACAATCTGCAGTGTATGAGGTAGATAACATTTACCGAGTCACATGAATATCAGCTATGTATGTGTGAGTAGTATTCCCATATGTGATGGCACTGTCCATATTGATGATCTGGCATGTCTTGCAGAGGTTGCCTTGGCAGGGTTGTGTGGTATTGTAGTCCATGTTGTCCTGAAGGCTGGGCAGTTTGCTGCGAATGATGGTTTGTTTAAGGGTTGACGGTTGTTTTAAAGAGATAAGTGGAAGTGTAGGGATCATCTTGGAGAGATGTTCATTGTTATCAATGACATGTTGAGGGCTGTGAAGAATATGGTGTAGTTTCTCTGGTGTAGGGGATCTACTGGATGATGAAGGGTATGTTTTCAGTCGTGTCCTGTGTCTGTCTTCTGAGGATGGTGTTGCAGCTTTTCGCTGTGGCACATCAGAACTGGTGATTGATGAGTTGAGCATCATATCCTGTTCTTATGATCTCTCTACCTTCATTAGATTAGATTACTTACAGCATGGAAACAGGCCCTTCGGCCCAACAAGTCCACACCGACCTGTCGAAGCGCAACCCACCCAGACCCATTCCCCTACATTTACATTAGTTTGTACAGTTTTGGATTACTTGTTTATTTGGTTAGATACTTGGCATGCGACTCTCATACTTCTGTAATTCCAGCCATTTGGTTTGTCTCCAACACCACTTTAATTTTGTAATTATCTTCCTGCCTCAATTAATTGGATTATAGGTCATCCCTTCATTTGCTATTCAGTTAGTGACACTTTACTCTCAACATCTGACACTTTTGTTCACTTGCAGAAACTTATTACAGCGTGTCAATACTCCACTCACACCATTTGTATGATTTTTTGATCTCTCTGCCTGTAAATTCTGCGCTTGTGTGCTTTTCTCCACTTTACCTGATGAAGGAGCAGTGCTGTGAAAGCTTGTGGTTTCAAATTAACCTGCTGTACTAGAACCTGGTGTCATGTGATATCTGACTCATCCACCCCAGTCTAACACTGTAATGATCATGATTGCTTGAGACCATCATTTGCAATGTACATTCTTGGACAATGACCTGCCAAGAAGCATAATTTGATACCAGGTGGCTGGCAGTACCAAATACATGGCCTCAGATACAAACAATTTTACTCCACCCCAAAGAGATATAGTAATTTATTCTGCCCATTCGGCATGCAGTGGCAACCATTTTGTAATGTTATTGTGCAATTGACTTGGCATTGAAGATAGAGTTGAAGCCTTGCTATGTTATTGTGTGTGACTTGCAGTTCCATCTGAGAGACAGGATGATTTACATACCTTTAGTTTCACCTGCTATTGCTTTCAATCTGTGACTGTGTCCATGGGTTTTAAGTGTTTGTGTTGCACTTTGGGATTGTCTTCATTGTTTAATAGTTTTACCCCAAGGTGAGTTTTAAATGAATAAACTTGACCTCTTACTTTGGAAAAAACTCAAGAAACCCTGTCAGGCTAATTCTTTACAACTACCACATTGACAGTTAAGTATTTATACTGGGTTGACAGGTCTATTCTTTTAAAGCAACCACTAAAAGATAATTTTACCAGAGCACAGTGCTGCTCCCACATTACAGAGAGACACAACTGGTGGTGGTTCAACTAGAGGGTCACCATGCTACAAGTGAAGGGTAAGGTTGAAAAGCAGAATCTTTCATGGGTAACTCAGCCACTGTGGGAATTGAACCCATGCGGTTGGCATCACAAAACAGCCATCCACTCAAATGAGCTAAATGACCCCTTTCAAGCTTTAAACCCACTGAATAACATCAAATGAGGAAGAAAGACAAGAAATCCACTCCACTCAATCAGTGATTGTAGCTGATACTTTCATTCTTCTTCATGTTGTATCTATGCATGTTTTGTGAGAAGGGAAATGTTTTTTTTAAGTATCTAGCAACAGAGGTTCCCAGAAAAGACAGGGTATGACATTTTCTACAGTATAGCTAGGAAGTGACTAGTATTTCCATGAAACAGTGAGTCAGAGCATTACTTCTCATGAGCAGGAGCTTCTTATATGTCCCAACCTAAATTATGGAAACATTCCATTTGTATTATTCTAATCTTAATTCTCCACTTCCAATATTTTCTTCAGGATTTAGTTTTTGTACCAGGTTTTATCTTTTTCAGTGTATGGTCACACACTTGCACTATTTATTACAGGAGAAGGCGTTTATGGTAATTTTCAGGAAGTTGTATATCTGTACAGATTAAATGGGAGCATTGTCGATGTTACTTAGTGTTCCTACCTCCGCCTCATGCTCCTGCAGCTAAATCTGTCTGAAATTTACTTTTTATTAGCCCACAATGAGTCTTCTGCAATTGAATGGATGTGCTGTCCAGTACAATATCCAGTACAGTTGACCAGCCTCCTGATTTTGACCCTGTATTGATACAGTGAAAGGCCATCGACAACAGAAAACACTGCTGATTGACTCCATGGGAAGAAGTGGAAGAGAGCATAAACATTGTGTCCCTCACTCAGAGGATCTGTGTGCAGATGAGAAAACAAGTTTGTTAGATTTAAAATCTCGTCCAAGGTCCAGTGACACCAAATTTGCCAAGACAGTGTAAAGTAGTAAAAGAAGACATACATTTATATAATGACTTTCATGGCCTCAGGGCATCCCAAAACACTTTTACAACCAATTAACTGTGGTTTATGATGGGCAACCTGAATATCCTTCTTGCTAAGTAACAAATTGCTGCTCCCTTATTACTTTATGAGTATTTAGGGTGTATGAGTATGCCCATTTTACAAGAGGACACACTTTCGAATAGTAACATGTAATTGGAATTAGCACATTAAAGTTGAGCCTTCAATACGAATCTCTAACAAACCTTGTTACTAAATACAGCTCTAATGTATTTACACATTTGAGATGTTCAGTTAAGCAGATGAAAGTGGAATTAAAAGCTACCATTTTATTATAAAACCTCATCAACTCACTACTGTCTTTTAGGGAAGAAAATCTGCTGCCCTTAGATTATGTAGTAAGTTTGATTCCAGAACTACTGGTATGTGGTAGACTCTTAACTCCCCTTGGCAATATCCTGGCAAGAGCTGGAAATGTGTTGCTGGAAAAGCACAGCAGGACAGGCAGCATCCAGGGAACAGGAGAATCGACATTTCGGCATAAGCCCTTCTTCAGGAATGAGGCATTGCCTCATTCCTGAAGAAGGGCTTATGCCCGAAATGTCGATTCTCCTGTTCCCTGGATGCTGCCTGATCTGCTGCGCTTTTCCAGCAACACATTTCCAGCTCTGATCTCCAGCATCTGCAGACCTCACTTTCTCCTCAATATTTTGGCAAGCCAAATAGCAGTATCAAACAATGGGAAAAAGGGTTAAAATAAAATAGACCACTCACTATTGACCTCGGCAGCAAGCATGACATGGATAAAAGGAAGAAGTGAAATTAATTATGTTGTTGTTCTTCTGAGATGCTATTGGTTTTACTTGACAATTCGAGGATCGGGGAATCCAAATCAGGATTTTTGACTAGGTTATGATGACTAGCAGAGGCATGTCAATTTGGTTTGACCTTTAATGAGATGCTGACAGGCCATTTGGTATGTGGGATTAACGATACAACTAGAATAAAATAGGTGTTCTGAATTGGGTAGGGAATTGCAGGATTGACCGGATATGACTGGACTGTTTGTGTGGCAATCAATATATGCAGAAAGTGATAGACCAAGCTAAGCGATCACACAACCAATGGATCAGATTGAGCATATTGAGACTGGGCATCCATGAAGCACTATGAGTCACTAACAGCAACAAAATTATACTCCAACACAACCTGCAACCTAGAGGAGGAGGCCATTCTGCCAGGCTAGGACGATGTCACACCACGCTGGGAGGCCATTGGAAGAGGCTACTGTGCCAAGCCAGGAGGTCACCACGCCACGCTGAAGGTTGCTGTGCCAATGCCAGGAGGCCACTATGGGAGGTTGGGAAGTCGCTGCGGGAGGCTGGGAGGTCACTGGGGGCCACAGCAGGAGATCACTGCAGAAAGTCTCTGCGCCAGGCCGGGAGGACACTATGCCAGGCCGGGAGGCCACCAAGCCAAGCCAGGAGTTGTCACCAGAGGCTGGGAATTGTCACTCACCAGAGGCCAGAGCTGCTTGATCAATTGTTAATTTTAAATCTGAGAGTAAATGGGGCACAGGTTGGAGGAGGCTCAAGGGAAGTTTCAAAATCAAAGAAAATGGCAGAGTTAAAAAACAGACAGGAAACCTACTTCATGTACAGCAGGTAATGGCAAACTTATAAGAAGTATGTTGATTAAACTAGAAGAGAGAAATAATAAACAGATGCATAAAGCACCAATGCTCAGGGACAGATTAGATTGTATGGCTCAAACAAGAGTTCCACATACAAATTGAATGGAGTGTAAGGAATAAATTAAGCAAGCTACAAATTCAAATTGGAAATGATGATATAGTAGCCATTACTGAGACTTGGCTACAGGGTGGTCAGGATTGGAAATTAAATATACCAGGTTAGAAGGTTTACAGGATGGATAGGGGAAATGGCAGAGGAGGTGGTGTGGCCTTACTGATTAGAAATAAAAGTATTTCAGTGGTGAGGGAGGATATGATGAGGGAAAGCATTCAGTGAAGAACATGTGGGTGGAACGGAGGAACAGTGAAGGATCTGAAATTGCAACAGGCAATGTGTTAGACCTTCTGTTCGCCCCTCAGATGTGTTAGATAGTTTAAATGAAGGACTTGGGCTAGTGCATAGCAAACAGTGGTATTGATGGAGGATTTTAACACAGATTGAGAGAGGCAGATAAACACCTGTAACAAAGGTAGTGAATTTCTGGAGTGTGTCAGTGTTAGGTTCTGGAATGCTTCAAGGGGCCAAGCAATATTGGATTTAGTAATGAGCTGGGTTCAATTAGTGACCTAATTATGTATGAACATTTATCAAGTAGTGATCTTGAATGATGAGGGCAATGTATCATTTGAAAATGAACAACATGAATTAGCAACTAGAGTTTTAGATTTAGGGAATGTTGACTTTAAATGTGATGAGACAGAGAAAACTGCAAATGGGCAAAACAACAGAAGAACAGCCAAGGATGTTTAAAGGAATATTTAACAGTACAAAATCAGATTATGCCTCTGAGAGAAAAGCTCCACTTCACAGAAAAATCATGACCTTGAACAGCCATGGACAATTGAAGAGATAAAGGACAGCTTAAAACTAAAAGAAAGGGCTTATAAAAGATGCAAAAAAACAGTACAGATCCTGATGAATGCGATCAACACAAAGAGCAGCAAAGGGCCACAAGGCAATTTATAAGAGCTACTAAGAGGGATCACATAAGAAAATTTGCCAGAAACATCAACATCTATAAAAAGAAATTTTATTGTTACATAAAGGAAAAGTGGGTGTTCATGAGCAACAATGGCCCACTAAAGAACTGAAAGTGGGGATATTGTCAATAATTATGCGGAAATGGCAGACATGTTGAATAATTACTTTTCCTCAGGAATTACAGTAGAAAAGGAGGATAGTTTGCCAGAAGTCCAAGAAAATTAATAGTGGATTGGGGGACAGGGACTGAAAAAAACTATCAACATGGGTAGAACAGTCATTAGAAAATTAATAGAATTAAAGAGTGACAAATCCCAGGACCCGACAGTTTTCACTGAAGGGTGTTAAAAGGAAGTAGGGGACATACATTGTAGATGCTCTAACTTTCTTTCAGAGATCCCTAGATACATGAGTCACCCATCTAGACTGGAAACTTGCACGACACTCCACCTTTTAGAAGGAAAGAAGAAAACCAAGGAATTAAAGTCTAACATTTGTGTTGGGGAAATTGTTGGAGCCATTAATCAACGATAGACCGACTGAACGCCTCAAATTTTCAGTTAATCAGGAACAACCAGCATGGATTTATGACAAGAACATCAGGCCTGACATACCTTATTTGAATTTTTTTTGAAGAGATGACTAAGGTGGTGGACAGGGAATACCTTCAGATGTTGTTTATATAGACTTCTAGACTGACATTGCCATACTTAAGAGACTGTTAACTAATGTAGATTTCCATGGAATTGAGGGCAACTTACTGACATGGCTGAGAAATTATGTGAGTGACAGGCAATAATGGGCAGAAACTCAAATTGGAAGGGTGTGACCAGGGTGCCCCAAAAGTATGTGTATTAGGGCCTCAGTCATTCACATTATTTATTAATTACTTTTGACAATTGCAGCAAAACTCAGATATTCAAATCTGCTGATGACACAAAGTTAGGGGGCATTGCAGACAATTTAGGTGACAGCATAAAATTACAAAAAGATATTGATAGACAAGGTAAATGGAAAAAAACTGGGGCAATTGGAATTCAATGTCAGCAAGTATGAGGTTTTCTATTTTGGACTGAAAAAGAACAGATTAGATGGTATGAAGTTAAATACAGTGGATGTCCTACGAGACTTGGGAGTATAGATCATTAAAATGCCACAAACAGGTGCAGAAAGTAATCAAGAAAGCTAATGGAATGCTGGCCTTTATATCAAGAGGATTGGAAGTATTAGGATGCAGAAGTTATACTGCAGTTATAAAGAAAAACCTGGTTAAACCTCACTTGGAATAGTAAGCAGATTTGGACACCACACCTTCTGAAAGATATACTGGCCTTGGAGGGAATACAACGTAAGCTGACAAGAATGATACCTGGACTTCAGGGGTTATGTTATGAGGAGAGGTTGGACAAATTAGGCCTGTTTTTCCTAGAACATAACAGTTTAAGAAAAGATCTGATTAAAGTTTTCAAATTTATATGAATGATTTGGATGCGAACATATGGCTAATAAATTTGCAGTTGACACCAAAATTGGAGGTATAGTGGATAGCGCAGGAGGTTATTTCAGGTTCTTGATCAGAAGGGTCAATGGGCTAAGGAGTGGCAGATGGAGTTTAATTTAGATAAATGAGAGGTGCTGCATTTTGGAAAGGCAAATCGGGGCAGGATTTATACACTTAATGATAAGGTCCTGGAGAGTGTTGCTGAACAAAGAGACCTTAGTTCGCAGGTTCATAGATCCTTCAAAGTGGAGTCGCAGGTAGATAGGATAGTGAAGAAGGCGTTTGGAATGCTTTCCTTTATTGAACAGAGCATTGAGTACAGGAGTCGGGAGGTCATGTTGAGACTGTACAGGACATTGATTAGGCCACTTTTGGATATTGTGTGCAATTGTGATCTCCCTCCTATCAGTAGGATGTTGTGAAACTTGAAAGGCTTCAGAAAAGATTTACAAAAATGTTGCCAGGGTTGGAGGATTTAAGCTACAGGGAGAGGCTGAATAGGCTGGGATTAGGGTAAACAGACAAGGTCTTTTCCCTGGGGTGGCGGAGTCTCGAACTCGACGGCATAGGTTTAGAGTGAGAGGGATAAATTAGAAGGGACTTTAGGGGCAACTTCTTCACGCAGAGTGGTGTGTGTATGGAATGAGCTGTCAGAGGAACTGGTGGAGGCTGGTACAGTTACAGCTTTTAAAAGGCACATGGATGGGTATATGAATAGGAAAGGTTTAGAGGGATATGGGCCAAGTGCTGGTAAATGGGACTAGATTAGGTTAGGACATCTGGTCGGCATGGACGACTTGAATCGAAAAGTCTGTTTTCGTAGTATGACTATAACTCTAAGTTAATAACAAGGAGGAGAGGGTAAACAAAAATAAACTACTTCCACTGGTTTGGAATTCTAGAAATAGGGGGCATAGTCTAAAAATTAAGGCTTGACAGTCCAGGAGAGATGTTAGGAAACACTTCTATACACAATGGATGGTAGATGTTTGGAACTCTCTTTCACAAACAGCAGTGGATGCTAGATCAATGATTAATTTGAAACTTGAGATAGATAATTTTTGTTAAGCAAAGGTATTAAGAGATATGAGCCAAAGGCAGCTAAGTGGAGTTACACCACATGATCATAGTGAATGGCTCAAAGGGCTGAATGGCTTCTCCAGTTCCTGCATTGCTATCTTTCTATGTGGGTCCTCAAGCCTGCTCTGCCAATCAATACAATCATGGCTAATCTGATTATGACATTATCATTCCCAGCCTGCACACCTTGCCTTCTTCTTAGATTTAACATTTGTCTAACTCAGCATTGAACATAATCAATGATACGCCTTCATTGCTCTCTAGGAAAGGAAATTTCAAAGTTTAATGACCCTCTGACAAAAATTCTTCTGTCTTAATTAGGAAATCACTTATTTTTAAACTGTACTCCTTAATCCTTGAAATAGTTAACCCATGAAGCTCCTTTGAATAGTTACATGTTTCAATATGATTAGAAGCAGTTCCAGAAGGTCTTTGATGGTGTGCGGCACCGGAAACTGCTAAATAAGAGTCCATGGTGTTACAGACAGGCACTTACATGCAAAGAGAAGTGGCTGACTGGCAGAAGACAGAGTTGGGACCACAACTATTCACATTATACAGTTACATACAGTTAATGCTGGTTACATTAACTATCAGGAGAAAGGAACTGAGGATATTGCACAACACAAACGAAGTTGCATCAAGACACTATTCAAAAGGGCCACAACACACTGCAGCACACCAGAACTGCAAAAAGAGGAAGAGGAACACCTATACAAGGTATTCGCCAAAAACGGATATCCTCGCAATTTCATCAACAGATGCCTAAGGGAAAGACAACGGAACGAGGACATGCCGCAACCCAAAGGACTAGCCACACTACCATACATCAAGAACATCTCTGAACTGACAGCCAGACTACTACGACCACTAGGACTTATAACAGCACACAAACCAACAGCCACACTCAGACAACAACTCACCAGAACGAAGGGCCCGATACCCAGCATGAGCAAAACTAATGTAGTGTACAAAATCCCATGCAAGGACTGCACAAAACACTATATTAGGACAAACAGGAAGACAGCTAACGATCCGCATCCACGAACATCAACTAGCCACGAAACGACACGACCAGCTATCCCTAGTAGCCACACACACAGACGACAAGCAACATGAATTTGACTGGGACAACACTACCATTATAGGGCAAGCCAAACAAAGAACAGCCAGGGAATTCCTAGAAGCATGGCACTCATCCATAAACTCCATCAACAAACACATCGACCTGGACCCAATATACCGGCCACTACAGCGGACAGCTGAAACTGACAACCGGAAGCGGCAGGGACAGGCTACTATAAATGCCGGAGGAAACACCACAGAAGCGCTTCACAGGAGGCTCCCAAGCACTGAGGATGTCACCTAGACAGGGGACGAAACGTTTGCAACAAAAACGTCCAGCTCGGCGAACAGAACCACAGCAAGGAGGGATAGATAGTGTTGAGGAAGCAAGGAGGCTGCAGAGGACTTGGGGAGAAAGTGAGGTCTGCAGATGCTGGAGATCAGAGATGGAAATGTGTTGCTGGAAAAGCGCAGCAGGTCAGGCAGCATCTAGGGAACAGGAGAATCAACGTTTCGGGCATTAGCCCTTGCAGAGGACTTGGACATGGTGAGTGGGCAAAGAAGTGGCAGGTAGAATACAACGTGGGAAAGCTTGAGCTAATACACTTTGGTCAGAAGAATAGAGACAGACTATTTTCTAAACACGGAAAGGCTTCAGAAATCTGAAGCACAAAGGACTTGAGAGTCTAGTTCAGGATTCTCTTAAGGTAAACATGCAGGTCTGTTGGCGATTAGGAAGAAAAATGCAATGTCAGCATTCATATCATGAAGGCAAGAATAGAACAGCTGAGGCTGTGTAAGGTTTTCGTCAGACGACACTTGAAATATTGTGAGTTTTGGGTACTGTATCTAAGGAAGGATGTGCTGGCCTTGGAGGAGCTCCAGAGGAGCAGTTGAGGACTCTGGGCCTGTACTTAATGGAGTTTAGAAGCATGAGGAGCATCGAATGAACTGACAAAATACTGAGAGGCCTCGGTGAAGTAATGACCTTTAGAACTGAGGCGAAGTAGAATTTCCTCAGCTGGAGGTAAACCTGTGGAAATTATAGCCTCAGAAGGTTGTGAAGGCCGAGTCATTAAATATATTTAAGATAGAGGTACAAATGTTTTTGATTGGTAAGGGGATTAAGGATTATGGGGAGAAGGGAGGAGAATAGGGTTAAGAAACACATCATCAAATGATCAAATGGCAGAGCAAAGTCGACAGGCCAAATGGCCTAAATCTACTCCTTTATCTTATGATTTAATAGAAGCAGGAACAGATCGCTCTGCCTATAAACCTGCTAAAAAGATGACTTCTCATTGTTCTAAAATCCAATTAGCACTGTCCAAACATGCTCAACCTTTCCTCATAATCCAAGTCATTCATTCCAGGAATCAACCTTGTGAACTTTTTCTGAGTTGCCTCTAAATATTCTTAAGTGAGGAAACTAAAACTGTATTTAGTAGTCTTGGTGTGGTGTCACCAAAACCCTATATAATTGTAATAAGGCTTCTCTACTTATACACTGCATCTCTTTTCCTTTCCAATGAATGCCAATATTCCATTTGCTTTTTCAACTGTGTGCTTTACCTAAATAATAATCTTTTGGTTTTCATGTACAAGGACATCAATTTACAGTAGCATTCCAATCTCTCTCCATTTAAATAATAATTTGCTTTTCTATTGTTCTTGTCAAACTGAACAGCTTTACATTTTTCATATTATACTCCACCTAACAAATTTTTGCCTATATTTCAATAGATCTATCATATTAATTTTGAGAATCATTGTCTTCCTCACTACTTACTTCTCTCTCTATCTTTGCATTGACAGCATATATGCCTACAATGACTTACCACCAACTCATTAGTTTAGATCATAATTAGTTAAGGCCCAAATTCTGATTCCTGTGACATTCCACTAATTATAGCTAGCCAACCTGAATTTATATCCAAACGTTGCTTTCTGTTAGCTTAGCCAATCTTCTAACTATATTAATGTCTAGCCCCCAACATCATGAGCTAATATTTTATTTAGTAATTTTTTATATGGCATATTATTGAATGCAGTTTGGAATTCTGAATATACCAAATCTATTAAGTTTCCTTTTATCTACCCTGTTTGTTAAATCCTCAAAGAAATTTAATAGATTTATCAAACATGATTTCCTTCTCATAAATCAATGTAGACTTTGGATTACATTATACTTTTATAGATGTCTTTCTTATTTTTCTATCATTCCAATGTTGACTCCCTCTTGAACAGTTCTGTTGCATCCTTCTATATCTCTTGGCTGGGTATTCACAGAAGGGTCCACTGCTTCAGTACCTCCTTTCAAACAGTTGCATTGTCCTAGACTCTCATAGCTTCTGATCCAGCACTTTTCCTGGTGCATAAATTGTCACCCTACTTGTTCCACTATTAATACCCTGTGGTCTCTGGCAACAGATCAGCTCTCAAAAGACCTTTCAATACCTCTTCCAAAAAATATTCCCCTGTGAACAATTATTTTGCAATCTAAGAACTTACTATGAATGGTGTGATCAGTATCATGGTCTTACCAGACTTATTCTTATTAAAGCCCCTTGCCTGGCTATACACTGCCTGACTCCAACTGTCGCAGTGGCACTAGTTCATTTATTTCCTTTCTCCTCTTTGATGTTTGATCTTCTTGTCTTGTTCCATTCTTCACACCTGTCATTTAAAATCCTTGGTCCCTATCAGTCATATGCCAAGATTTCCATTAAGCTGTTTATAATGCTTCCCTCACTTAAACTCTGCTGTGTGACTGCTTGTGTTCAGTAATTTAAAACTTCCTCTTACCTTATTATGCTCTCTTACCTCAAACTTTATTGTCATTTGTCCCCTCTTAAATTTCTGCTTCCATTAAATGTACTCTGGCCATATTCATAGTCACTCCCTCAACCTCTCTCCTTGCTATTCATCATTCATAATTAAAGTCAACTTTAATCCCACCTTTTTGAGTCTCCACCACATCTTCCTTACCCCTCCTAAAGCTACTTCCTTGTGCCCGATACTGGAACAAATTTACCCTCAAGTTACTTGTAACAACACTTTCAAACTTTCAAACTTTCAACTGTCTAAGCATTGGCTTTCATTCATTGAACTTTCTACAACTTCTCAACTACATCATGAATCCACCTTTGAAGCCATTAAAATATATCCTCACCCTGTCGGTGCCATGCAACACCCACCCTCCCCACCCCAATATGGTCCTTATTTCCAACCAACCTCAATTTCAATTGTGCAGAATTGAACGTCTATGGCAAAGAACTGCTCCATTTACCACCAGATCTGACTACAGCACATGAAGTCCTACCCTGCCCAAGTTCATTTGCTAAAACATCAAAAATCACCTTGAAATACAAAGTAAAGCCTGTTCTTTTCTCTAGTATGATCTGCTATCCTGTACCATTCCTCTACTCAACTCCCACCTCCACGAGTGTAAGAATCTTGTGTACTTTCTTTGCTACTGCAAAGTTTGATCCATGAACTGACATCCCTCATTTCTCCCAAACCACTGGGCAATCTCCTGCCCGAACTTCAATTCCAAGTGTTCACCAAAAGTTTTCAACTCTGTCTCCACTTCATCATTTTTTATGTTGCTATTGTCCCTTGTGTGTTACACTGTCCAACATCCAGGAACTGATAAGCAGTTTAACAAAAAGTGTTGTGAAGGCCAAAGCCATTTGTGTTCATCCTCACTCAAGCTCTGTTCCGTAACCACCAATTCCATCTCTCTTTCTGGCAACTTTTTGATATTGAGCCAGGGTGTTTGCAACCTTAGGTTTGTGTTTGACTTCAATGACGTTCTGACCATTTCTATCCCATAGCTGAGACTGACATCTTTTACCTTTGTAATATCATCCATCTCCATCCTTCCTCAACCCATCCACTGTAAAACCCTCATTCATGACTCTTATTACCTGTAACTCAATATAAACTCTGACCTCAAACATTCTATGGCCCATACTTTAACTCAGTGTATTATTCACCCATTGCTGCTATGCTTCCCTGTCTACATCTTCTCTTCATCTGGCAACATGTTAAATTCAAAATTCTCATTCTTATATTCAATTCCTTCCATGGTCTTACTCCTCCCCATTTCTGTAACCTCCTCCAGGTCAACAATTCTGTGCTCCTCCAAGCCTCACATTTTATGCATCCTCAATGCCTATACAAGGAGAGATATAAATAAATAAAAATGTTCCTTCTTGCCATTTTCTAAATCAACTCCCCTTGCTTGCTATCACCTCCAGATATTTTTTCCCAATCTTCCCAATCTTCCCAACTTCATGATCTAATTAAAGTTGGATTTTGATTTCCACAACACATTCAATTTAAATGTATATGACATAGCGTGTGAAGTTCTACCTATGGTGATATGGCTGAGCTAATGACTTAGATAAATGTCAACATCTGGGAACAGCTCCAGCAGCATATCCGAAATTATATAATCTGGCACTATGCTTATCAGTTTCGTCTGATCACATACATGTGGGTAAGTTTTAGTTTCTTGAATGTAACCACTGACATGAAATTAACTCAAGTCCAATTTTACAAACAGAATAATGGTTGTGTCCCATCAAAAATAACAACTGGTGTTATTTCAAACTTAAATAACTAAATTGCAATTGTTCTTACAGACATTATCTTCTTGATCGCCATCCAAGAATAATATTTCGGAATTTGAAATTACTTCTGAACTTTTCTCATTGTTGTGTACAATCATGAAAACTGAAGAGAAAACAAATCTCAAAAATATTTGCTTTGGGAACAAGATTTGTTTTAAATGTACTGAAAATGTGCTGCTTTTGTTCTCCGAAGCATCAAGTGTGCAAAACCTTAGCTGGTTGCTCCCTTTGGCTAACTGGAATCAATTGAATTTATTTGCCAATTGATGAAATAATTTCTCTAGATCATGAATCAGCAATGGCTGAAATTCAGTACTAATTATTGAATTTCATTCATGTAAAAACAGGTTTTTAATTGAGTTATAGTAGGAATCTTATGTATTTTAATGGAAAATCTTCAACATTTCCTTACTTGTGTACATAAAATTATCAATTTTATAATAATCAATAACATATCTCCATTCCAATTCAGAACTATCACATTTTATGTGGAAAAAGATCTTCAGTGCCAGGACCAATAATATTACTGCATAAATATGAATAGGTCATTATTTATCTTCACTGCAAATACACTTTTTACTTAAAATCATGATTCTAGGCAAGTCGGAGTTTTGAAAATGCTATGCACAACACAGCGAACTGTTCCTAATTGGTTAAAAGGACCCTGCAAAAGTCAATTAGAAATGATTATGATAGATTAATACTAAAACAATTAATAATTCAGGTGATGATTTAAATGCCCAACTGCAAAAGGCTGTCCCCAAACCCAACTAAAACTATAATGAAGAAATGAACACTTTTTAAAAAAATGCAGCTAACCTTGGCTTATAAACAAACATGTAGTTTTATGATTGGTCTGGTTACTTCTTCAGGATTGCAACTTAATGGAAGACTTATATGTATGCTGAAGATATTACTTTGAAAGAACACAAACTATGGAGGGGTCTGCACAGTAAACTATTGAACAGTGACAGGCATAAACTCAAAAGGGAAAACAAGGATGAAAAGGAGTGAACACAAAACTGCAGGAACTTTTGAAATATAAAATGCATATAAATTGAACATCGACTATTCTTTCTAGGACTAAAACTTTTTTTTTACTGTGCAAGATATAATTTTAAAAACTGTACATTTATGGCTCCACACTTTTGTTTATGAATCCACCCCACACCCATTTGTTTTCACTTACTTAGCACAGAATGTTTTCCTGGACCCATTAACAACTCTGCCAAGATGTGCAGGTGTCTACAACAAGCATGTATATATGTCAGACTCAGCGTTCATCCTCACTCCATTTTATTCAAATTAATAGACTGTCATGGAGATGTAAATTGGCAATTTCAGATTGGTAGACTAGTGTTATGTGGTGTATGGACCATCCCTGGAGTGGATAGATTAATGACAAGACAAATAGTTTTGACAACTACATCAGTTCTTGACTTTCCTCTCGCCCACAATAAAATGAGCCTAGTTTGATGTATCTACTAAGGATGTATGACATCTCCTGTGAGAACACAGATTCATGGAATGAGAGTGCCCACTCTTCAGCTAAAAATATGCCAGACAATGAATCTAGCTTGTGTCTTTCTGTGTTGCCCATTGGGAAAATTACTTTTAAATCAAAGTGATTTCCAACAATGTTTAATACTGTATTTCAGTATGATATGGGATGTGGCGGAGCTATGAAAAAATACTGGAAAAAAATTTACGGGAATTATGATTTACATGTATAATGTAGTAATATAAAACAGAGTCTGGTTTTCCTAATTGTAAAGTAATTTGTGATCTACTAACAGCATCATGATGTGAAAGCCCAGTCACATAAGTCAATTGTTGATTTGTTTTTTGCAAAGTAGCTTAAATCAAAGACACTGTATGAAATTTAATACTCTCACCCTTGGTGGGTTTGATGGCAGGGGTGTCATGGAATCCCACTTAAGGCCACCTCACTGCTAACGGAGGCTCTTACGTAGACAACTAATTGACTTATTGACATTATGTCACCAACAGGCCGAGGTTTTGACCTGTAGGGAGTATAACAAGCAAACCATGTGGGGCATCTGCCTCAAGGGCTACCCTTTCACTTCGGACATGCCCCAGCCCTCCCCACCATGAACAGTCTGCCAAGGGGCTCCCTCCCATTCACCAGCCTTCCTCCAAGCCCTGACAGGCTGTCTCTACACCCTCTCCCCTGTCACTGTGAACCATGCCTACACTTACCCTGGTCCAAAACCCCAGTATTTGGAAATTGAGGGCTGCGTGTAGTCACAGTCGTGGTCATTGCGACCATTGGTACTGCTAGCCAATCACATTGGCTTACAGCACTCTGAGGTGGGAGGACTGACATCTTCTTGGAACATTAAATGGCCGCCTTCATATGAACTCATCAGGTGGTGGGTTGGGCAAGTCAGTCATCTGATAATTCTTGCTCATTATATAAAAAACTCAAAATACACAGAAATACATGAAAATGTGAAAGAGGAGAAGCAGGTTTATCAAACAGGAACCACACCACGTTGCTCATCCAGTGTATTGTTTTATGGCTTAGTGTACAGTATTGGAAACCTGCCTATTCCTGCTGAGGCAAACTATGCTGAATGGTCTCCTTCTGATTCCATCAACCTTCACCATGGGATCAAACTCAAAGTTGATGGTGAAGGAGATAAAGGATGGAAGTGACAGTGAAGAGCATTACTCTTAGTTCAAAAGAAGAAAATTCTTTTGCAATTTTAAGTTAATTGTTTTCAAAAATACATTCCAGTAATACCTCAATCTGCTTGTTAAATAGATGGGCTAACAGAAATTAATAACCCCAGGCCTGGATTCTCCTTAACATCATTGACTGTTATGGTTAGAATAGGTTCTGATATGTCTTCACATCCTTAATGACTGGATTAGAATACAGTCTTTAATTTAACAGCTTTAATACACTAACTACATATGGTACACGTTACAAAATCCATATAATGGAATTCATAGATTCTTCATTTATAAAAGATTATATTGTAGACATTTTTATAAAAACTATAAACATGAATTCTGTATTTACATACAATACAGCAAGGCTAAGTTAAATACAATGAGCATTTATAAAAATAGCTTTTCACAATTCACTATTTACATACCGTACAACATGATCTATCTTTGTTTATACCCTTTTTGGAGATGTTTTTGAAAAGCCTCTAGAAAATGTGTTGCATTTTTTTCTTGGAATGTTTCACAGATTTTGCAGTTCTTCTGCTGTATTAAAAACACAAGTTTAGAACTACAACAAAACTTTATAAGGCAATTTTAATGTAATAAATCTTGATTAACCTAATCAATTGTTGAAATAAAGCACATCCTACTTTTAAAATAGCAGGACAGATTTAGAGCTATGAAAACTGAGAGAGGTTGGATACAGGTGTGTATGCAAACAGACAAGGCAGAATAGAAAAGGAGATGAAAGGAGTAAAAATAAGATAAATTCCAAATGTTAATCAAAAAGAAATCAGAGCATAGAACACTAAAAAGTTAATCAAATGAGACGTTCAACTATAATGCAATGTTTTTGATCTGAGGTATGGATTAGATGTGTGAAACTTAGCTGTTTGCATTGAAAGACAACCTAGACAATGAGAAGAATTATTTTCATGTCCAGTGAACAGCAGAAAGAATCAAAAAGTTGCTGATTTCTTCCCTGATCTATTTACAGTGATATTATAAATATGGTGTTAATACACGTGGTCACAATCTCCATGTGAATGACAAACAATAGAAATTATCCCACATTAAGTGTGGGTAATTCTATTCAGGTCATATTGAACTGAGGAGAACAATCTGGAATTAAACAGAAAGACGGTTATGAGCCTTCTTTAAACTGTGCCAAAACATTCAAGTGCCCCTCTAGGTTTACGTCTTAAATTTCCTGCAGGAGCACAAATTGGAGATAAAATTTCACTGACGTCAAATCATGCTCAAATTTCTGGCTCATGTGAGTTCATGCCTAACTAGTGCTGTGTATGGGGTTTTAAACTAAATAGTGGGCAAGTTGATCCAAATTGCATTGAACCTCTACAGTGCAGATAGAGGCAACTTGGCCCTCCAAAGAGAATCCCACCTTATCCCCATAATCATGCATTTACTGTGGCTAATCCACCGAGTGAACACCTCCCTGGGCATTACATGGCTTTTTTTTTAAAACGTGGTCAATCCAATCCAACTTGTACATCTTTGGACTGTGGGTGGAAACCAGAGCACCTGAAGGAAACCAACATAGATACAGGAGGATATGCAAACTCAGAGAGACAGTTGCCTGACACTGGAATCAAACCTGGGTCCCTGGCACTGTAAGGCAGTATGCTAACCATCTTGCCACCATACTGCCCATGTCATATAGAAAATTATGGAAAACATTAAAGGAGGGAGGGCTCAGCAGAGGTTATTAAAGTTTCTAGAACAAGTAATAGGTCAGAGAATATGAAAAGGCTCAGCAATGTAACTTCAGCAACAGCAGATATAGGGGTCAGGCAGTATCCAAGGAGCAGGAGAGTCAACATTTCGAGCATAAGTCAGGAATGTAGGTGGATGGGGTCCAAAGGGGGCTGAGAGATAAATGGGAGGGGAGTGTGAGGCTGGGAAAGGTAGCTGGGAATGCAATAGGTTAATGAAGGTAAGGGTGAAGGTGACAGTTTGGAGAGGATGGTGGAACGGATAGGTGGGAAAGAAGAGAGACAGGTAGGACAGTTCAAAAGGGTGGTGCTGAGTTGGAAGGTTGGTTCAGGAATATTGTGCCGGGGGCCTGGTGAGGAAGCTGGTGAAATCCACATTGATCCCGTGTGGATCCTTCCACTTCCTCCAGACCAAAGGGGTAGGCATTGGAACACACATAGGTCCCAGCTATGCCTGCCCCTTCATCGGGTACGTACAACAATTCATCTTCCGCAGCTACACCAGCACCATTCCCCACCTTTTCCTCTGCTACATCGATAACTTTATAGGCACCACTTCATGCTCCCAAGAGGAGGTTGAACAGTTCATCAACATCACCAACACCTTCCAGCCCGACCTCAAATTCACCTGGACCATCTCAGACACCTCCCTCCCCTTCTTGGTCCTCTCCATCTCCATTTTTCGGTGACCGACTCAGCATAGACATCTACTACAAACCCGCAGACTTTCGCAGCTACCTGGACTACACCCCTCCCATCCTGCCTCCTGTAAAAATGCTATCCTTTATTCCCAATTCTTCCGACTGCCGCATCTGCTCCCAGGAAGGCCAATTCCACGATAGAAGATCCCAGAAGGCCTCCTTCCTCAAACGCTAAAGCTTCCCCTCCCACATAGTTGACGATTCCCTCCAGCACATCTCCTCCACTTCCCATACCTCTGCTCTTGAACCCCATCCCTCCAATTGCAACAAGGACAGAACCGCCCCTCCCCCCAGTCGTCACCCGCCACCACATCTTATCATCCTCTGCCATTTCCGCCACCTACAAACAGACCCCACCACCAGGAATATATTTCCCTTCCCACCCCTATCTGCATTCCGGAAAAAAACATTTCCTCTGCGACTCCCTCGTTAGGTCCAAGACCCCCACCAATCCACCCTCCATCAGCACCTTCCCCTGCCACTGCAAGAAGTGCAAATCCTGTGCCCATACCACCCATGTCACCTCTGTCGAAGGCCCCAAATGATCCTTCCGGATCTAACAGAGATTTATCTGTACTTCCACACACGTCATCTACTGTGCCCATTGCTCTCAATGTGGTCTCCTCCATACTGGGGAGACAGGACGCCAACTTGCAGAACGTTTCAGAGAACATCTCTGGAACCACACGCTAAACAACCCCACTGCCCTGTGGCCAAACACTTTAACTCCCCGCTCCCACTCCGCCAAGGACATGCAAGTCCTAGGCCTCCTCTACTGCCAAACTCTAGCCACCTGATGCATGGAAGAAGAATGCCTCATCTTGCGACCTTCAACCACATGGAATCAATATGGATTTCACCAGTTTCCTCATCTCCCCTCCTCCCATCTCATCCCAGATCCAACCTTCCAACTCGGCACCACCCTCTTGAACTGTCCTACCTGTCCATCTTCCTTCCCACCTATCTGCTCCACCCTCCTCTCAACCTATCATCTTCACCCCCACATTCAGCTACATTCCCAGCTACCAGCTCCACCTCCTCCTTTTTATCTCTCAGCCCCCTTGGGCCCACACCACTCCCCCACATTCCTGAAGGACAGCTTATGCTCGAAACATTGACTCTCCTGCTCCTCGGATGCTGCCTGACCAGCTGTTCTTTTCCAACACCACATTCTTCGAATCTGATCTCCAGCATCTGCAGTCCTCACTTTCTCCCAGCAGATATGGGGGACAACTACGAAAAAGGGGTCAGTCAGTGGCACTGAGGGTGTTGTACTTAGATACACAAAGGATACAAAACAAGGTAAATGAGCCTGTAGAACAGATTGAAATTGGTGGGTACAGTGTTGGGGGTATCCTAGAGATTAGGCTGCAAGGGGATCACAGCTGGGAACTAAACAACCAAGGCTATGTGTCCTATTGAAAGGACAGACAGATGGGCAGAAGATGGGTTAATCAGAACTGAAATTAAATCAATAACAAGAAGTGATATAGAATTGGAAAGCACAGAATCTGAGGATAGAGTTTAGGAACCACAAAAGAAAAAAAAGACTCTGATAGGAGTTATACAGATTTACAAGCAGTAGTCAGGATGTGGGGAAGGAAATAAATCAGGAGACAGAAAAAGCATGCAAGAAAGAGACCATTACAATAATGATGTGGGACTTCAATATGCTGGGAGACTGGGAAAATCAGTTAAAAACAAAAAAAAGGGATAAAAGCAAATTACTGCAGATGCTGGAATCTGAAAACAAAAAGTGAAAATGCTGGAAAAACTCAGCAGGTCTGGCAGCATCTGTAAGGAGAGAAAAGAGCTGACATTTCAAGTCTAACTGACCCTTTGTCAAAGCTCAGACTGTAACGTGCCTAGTCGGAAGATGAGATCCTGTTCCTCCAGTTTGCGTTGAGCTTCACTGGAACATGGCAGCAGGCCAAGGACAGACTTGTGGGCATGGGAGCAGGATTGTGTGTTTAAGTGGCAAGCCACAGGAAGGTCCGGGACCTGATTGCGTACAGACCGAAAGTGCTCAGCAAAGCGATCACCCAGACGGCGTTTTGTGTCTCCGATATAGAGGAGACCACATTGGGAGCAACGAATGCAATAGACCAAATTGAAAGAGGTACAAGTGAAACGCTGCTCAATTTGAAATGAGTGCCTGGGGCCTTGGATGGTGAGCATGGAAGAGGTAAAGGGGCAGGTGTTGCACCTTCTATGATTGCATGGGAAGGTGCCGTGTGTGATGGGAGAGGTGTTAGGTGTGATGGAGGAGTGCTGAAAATGTGTTGCTGGAAAAGCGCAGCAGGTCAGGCAGCATCCAAGGAACAGCAGAATCGACGTTTCGGGCATAAGCCCTTCTTCAGGAATGAGGAAAGTGTGTCCAGCAGGCTAAGATAAAAGGTAGGGAAGAGGGACTTGGGGGAGGGGCGTTGGAAATGCGATAGGTGGAGGAGTGGACTAGGTTGTCCCGGAGGGACAAAGGGTCAGTTAGACTCGAAACGTCAACTCTTTTCTCTCCTTACAAATGCTGCCAGACCTGCTGAGATTTTCCAGCATTTTCTCTTTTTGTTTTGGGAAAATCAGTTTGCTAGCAGATCCCAAGGTAAGGAGTTTGTGGAATGTCTATGAGACTTGTTTTGGAGCAGCTTGTGGAAGAGCTTACCTGGGAGCAGGCAATTCTGGATTTGATAATGTGTAATGAGGCAAACTTGATTTGGGAATTTAGGAAACTTTGGGAACTGGAGGCAGTGACCATAAAATGATAGAATTCACCCTATAGTTTGATAGGGAGAAGCTAGAATCAGATGTAACAGTATTACAATTGAGTAAATGAGAGTGGAGCAGGCAGAATCGATTGAAAGAGCAGCCTAGTAGGGAAGGTGGTAGAGCAAGAGTTTCTGGGAATAATTTGATAATTAAATAGGCACAGCAGAATTCATCCCAAGAAGAAATATACTAAGGGGCATACAACAAGGTAATCAAAGCTGACAAAGGAAGTCAGGCACTAGCATAAAAGCAAAAGAAAAAGCATACGATGTGGTGGAGATTAGCAGAAAACCACAGGATTAGGAAGCCTTTCAAAGCCAACAGAGGACAACTTAAAAGACAATAAGAGGGAAGATGATGCAATGTGAGGATAAGCTAGCTAGTTTCTAGAAAAATGCAAGAGTTTTTTAGACATATAAAAGCTAAGGAGGTGTTAAGAGTGAAAATTAGACTGTTGGAAAATGAGGCTGGAGAACTTGCTTTGATGAAGAGTCACTGAACTTGAAACATTAACTCTGATTATTTCACACAGATGCTGTCAGATCTGCTGAGTTTCTCCAGCAATTTCTGTTTTTATTTCAGATCTCCACAATCTGCACTCTTTGCTTTGTATTATTGGAGTAATGGGAATCAATGAAATGCTGGAGGTACCAAATAGGTACTTTGCATGAGTTTTCATGGTGGAAAGGACCAGCAGCACACTAGAACTTCAAGAGAGTCAGTGGGCAGAAGTAGGCATAGTGGCCATCATGAAAGAGAAGGTACTGGAGAAGCTGAAAGGTCTGGAGTGGATAAAATACTTGGACCAGACGGACTACACCTTAGAGTTCAGAAGGAAATATTTTAGGAGATTGTAGAGGCATTGATGGTGATTTATCAGGAATCACTGAAGTCAGGAGGGCCGCAGAGGATTGTAAAATGGTTATTGTAACATCCCTGTTTAAGAGGGAGGGAGGCAGAAGATAGGAAACCAAAGGCCAATGAGCATGACCTTGATCAATGGTAAGATTTCAGAATCCATTATTAAGGATGAGATTGCAGAGTACTTGGAAGTGCTTGGTAAAGTAGGGCTGAGACTGCATGACATAATCAAGGGAGGTCATGTCTGATGAATCTGTTAGAATTCCTTGAAAAGGTAAAGTGCAAGGTATTTGCATGGATTGGTTCACTGATAGTAGGCAGAGAGTGGAAATAAAGGAGGCCTTTTCAAGATGGCAGCTGGTGATTGGTGGAGTTCCACGGGGATCTGTGTTGAGTAACTACTCACATTAGGCATTAACAAGTGAATGAAGGAACTGAAAGCATTATTGCTAAGTTTGCAGATGACACAAAGGAGGAACTGGTAGTATTGAAAAATTGAGGAGACGTCAGAAGGATCTGGACAGGTAGATGGAATACAATATGGGAAAGTGAGAGATTATGCACTTTACCAGGAAGAATAGGGACATAGAATATTTTCTAAATATGGAAAGGCTTCAGAAATCTGAAGCACAAAGGGACTTAGGAGTTATAGTACAGGATTCTCCTAAGGTTAGCATGCAGGTTCGGTTGGCAGTTAGGAAGGCAAATGCAATGTTAGCATTCATTTCAAGAGGACTACACAAGACCTTAGTCAGTTCTTGCAAAGATCAAGCTCTGTAATAAAGGGTCATTGTGATCTTCATACCCACATTTAAGTCTATATCTGATAGTTGTGCATTGCCTGCACAGCTGGTGTTTGGTCAATTATTCAAACAGGTACTGGAATATTAATGGATTGAAAGGATGAGAACAACCTAGTGCTAGGTTGAACCCTATGTGCTAGAATAGATGGTGTATCCCCGATTCATGTGACAATAATTGTACCTGTGCCCAAAAACCTGGTCATCAATATAAACATGCTCTGAGCAAGTGGAACTGACAGTAATCTACTAGGCTGTGTAGGATCATTAAAAAATTAAGATGTGGGCTCATTATAATTACACACAAGTCAATTATGCTCAATTTTATTTAGAAAATTTCCAGTTATTTATTTAGCTTGTAGCCTGATTATGCGTATTCCTGAGTAAAAACTTCACAGGAAACTCATTCAGGCATATTGAAAAGAAAAAATGTCTCTGATTTCCAATCACCAAAAGACTTCAGACATTATAAGAGCACAAAATAAAGGAGGAAGAAGAGATAGAAGAGAGATGATACAGATGGATAATAATGCACAATCTAGTCTGTGAAAGAACAGACAGCTCTCTATTCTATATTATTGACAGGGTCAAACATTCTTTGGTAGATCATTTACACATTGCATCCAATGATTTGCAATGTTCTTTGCAAGTCAAAGAATGCCAACATATTGGAAAAGCATGGGTGCACTGCTTGAGATTCAGTCCACTGCTTTCAAATGGATGAAATATGCAGAACCTTCTGATTAAGTGCCTATTGAATGCAAGACACCAATGACATAGGGTCTCTGAAAAGTTGGTACATTGTGCACTTCATAAATAAAATACATAATAATAAACTAAAATAAAATCACTAGAGCACAAAGACTAACTGATTTTGGTCCAATTTAAATACCTCTTGTACAATGTCCTTCACTGTGTCTCACTTATTAACCAAGCTCCTACTACAGAAATTACAAAAATACTAATGAATATCACTTTGAATGCATTTTTTGACAATGAAATGAATTTGAAATAAGTTATTTATTTATCGTTTAGGCATAGATTAGCTAGAATCTAGCTTTGGCTAAATTTCTGAATTAAAAAAGTTTGTTATTTGTAGGCGACACAGTGGCTCAGTGGTTAGCACTGCTGCCTCACAGCACCAGGGTCCCGGGTTCAATTCCAGCCTCGGGCGACTGTGTGGAGTTTGCACGTTCTCCCAGTGTCTGCGTGGGTTTCCTCTGGGTGCTTCGGCTTCCTTCCACAGTGAATTGGCCAAGCTAAATTGCCCATAGTGTTAGGTGCATTAGTCAGAGGGAAATGGGTCTGGGTGGGTTACTCTTCGAAGGGTCGGTGTGGACGTGTTGGGCCAAAGGGCCTGGTTCCACACTGTAGGGAATCTAATCTAATCTAATCTAATCATTTCATCATCGTTATCAAACAGAAAATTCTCCTTGTTCCTCCATGGTACTATCTCAAAAACAGTAAAGCATTCAGTTCTTTAATGAAGTAACTAGATGTGGTTTCAAACAACTCTCTCTGGGTAAACTATCATGTGGATTAAGGAAGGAAAATAACACTGCTTATTTTTCTTGATGAACTTAAGAGGAGTCCTACTGTCAGATGTAACCTGGACAAGCGTAAGAGATTGGATAGATATTAAACAACTCCTTTCTTCAAGTAATTCCCTGGTACTCAGAGTTCTGCACTGCAGATAGTTTACTACACAGGTTATACACAGATACAGTTACTCAGGAACTTACCCCATTAAATTTAGAAAATGTTTTTGCATTTCTATTCATTTTATTCTTGTCTTTTAATTCATAAGACTTGAGCACAAACTCAAACTGCAAAACGTTCAGCTCTTGGATGAAGCACATCAAAGCAGTTTCGAAACAGTCATTCTGGGGGAGGAAGGTAAGCAGACTGGTTCATCAGAATGGTTTCTTTATTACTTATATGTGTGTCTCAAAAGAACTTGCATATTTATTCTCCATTTCTAATTTAAGAAAACCAGTAATTTTAGTAGATCCTTATGACTACGAAAACATTAGTTTGTGTCAAGTCAACACGCAATCACTAAATCAGCTGTAATGACAAGGTAAAACAACAAGTCTTAGATAGTTTTTCTTCTTTCCTGCCAGTTGCAAAACAGGCAACACATGAAAGAATAGATGGGAATATGGTTCAGGCTGAACAGGTCTAAACTGATGCAATTTGAATTCAAAATGGAGAATACAAAATTCACAAATAATAGCTCTTAGTCCAGTCACTGGCACCTCATCACATTGTTTTGTTTCCCTCTCAACCCCACCCCCAAACCCATTCCCAGATGTTCTTCTCACGCCCTCCACTTCTCTTACACCCCTCAGCACTTCTTTCATCCCATCACTTCAACTCAGCACTCCCCTCCTATTCCCGATGGGCTCACTGTTCTCCCTGCCACTTTGTCTTACATCCCCCTGCATCGACCCGCTCACAGGGTACTTCTCTGTTGCCTTTACTTCTCTTCTTCCTCCCTGCCATCCAGTCTGGAAATGAGCCTATCACAAAGAACCCAGTGAGAAACACAGAGAATGAGTAGTAGCATGTGAGGAGAAAGGGAGAGGGGAGCAGGGAGGAGAAAATGCTGCTGTCAGATAAGTTGTCAAGTTTTTGATACTCTTGGGGTAACCAAAGAAATGCAGATATTTCTGCATGATATGCATCAAAGAGTGCAGTTGTTCCAGTAAATAAAGCACAATTTTCATTTTCTAACTGAAAATTAGTGTATTCTGGCATTGCAAATGGTAAGCCAGTGTTTGTCATCTCTCTCTGAATAGATGAGTGATTGCCTAGTCCCTAATTTCTGACTGATTCAATTCTGTTGCCCACATATCTGATGCTGCCAAATTTAAAGTTACAATCATTGTATTACCAATTAATTGAATTCAGCAGATGTGTTGCCGAAAGAAAGACGATTGATAAAAATCTGCAAATGTTGTACCAGTTAATAATTCTAAAGGCAGTAGAGAGTTGCTCTGGGAAACTCCCCAGATCTATCCAAGTTAACTAAAGATTAACTGCCTAGAATGTTGCTGTTAGAGAAATCAAGACATTGGCAAGTGCCTGAGCATGTGCAGAAAGCATTCCCCTGGTATTGCTGCCCTAGTGGTGTGGTAGAATGATAGTATATGTGCAAGCCACTCAGTTCAAGGGCAGCTAGGGACAGGCAAGAAATGCTGTCCAGTCAATGACACCCATGTCCCACAAGTGAATAAATAAAAATTATGTGCTGTATTGCTTTTTAATTACCACCTTCTACAATTTATAATTTTCTTTCAGCGTTACAGAAAGAAAACTTAATACTAGCGAACACAATAATGGAAAGGAGATAAAATGAAGAACTGCAAATGTTTGACATTTGAAACAAACAAAAACAGAAATTACTACAGAAATTCAGCATATCTGACAGCACCTGTGAAGAGAAAACAGTGCTCGAGTCCAGTTCTAGAGAATGGTCTGTAGCAGGTGTAGCGAGGACGAAGAAGTGGGTAAAACATACTTGACCTCATCCTTACCAAGCTGCAGATGTATCTCTCTATGATCGTATCAATAAGAATGACCACTGCACAGTTGTTGTGGAAGCAATCTAGCCCTCACACTGAAAATACGCTCCACCATGATAATTGGGATAGACGTTTGAACAGATTAAGCAATTCCACATTGGGCATAAATGAGGCACTGTGAGCCATCAACAGCAGCAGAATTATACCTCATCCTAACCTGCAACCTCATGGCCCAGTATATCTCCCACTCAACCATTATCATCAAGCTAGGGGATGAACTCTGGATAAATGGAGAGTGCAGGAGGGCATCCCAGAAGCAGCACCAAGCAGACTTAGATTGGGGTGTTAACTTGATGAAGCTATCAAACAGGACTACTTGCATACCAAACAGCATAAAAGCAAATGATAGTTAGAGCAAAGCCATCCCACAACCATAGGATCAGATCTGAGCTCTGCAATTCTGCAACAAATAGTCATGAATGGCGATGGAGAATTAAAATAACTCACTGGAGGTGGAGGACTCCACAACTATTCCCATCTTCAATGACGGAAGAGAACAGCACATCAGTACAAAAGATAAGGCTGAAGCATTCGCAGCATTCTTCAGTAAGAAGTGCCAAGTGGATGATCCATCTTGACTCCTTCCATTGTTCCCAGGATCACAGATGCCAGACTTCAGTCAATTCGACTCATCCCACTTGATATCAAGAAACAACTGGTGGCACTAGATTCTGCAAAGGTGTGGGCCCTGACAACATTCTGGCAATAGCACTGAAGACTTGTATTCCAGAACTTGTCACCCCCTAGCCAAGCTGTACCAGTACAGTTACAACACTGGCATTGACCCAACAATGCAGAAAGTTGCCCAGAGATGTTCTGTACACAAAAAGCAGCACAGGTCCCTACCAACAACTCCCCCATCAGTCCACTATTGATCATTAGCAAAATAATGAAACATGTCACTAACCCTGCTATCAAGCAGCACCTGCTCAGTTATAGCCAATCTGGTTTCTGCCAGGGCCATTCAGCTCCTGACCTCATTGGTTCAAACATCAACAGAAGAGCTGAATTCCAGTGGTAAGGTGAGAGAGATTGTTCTTGACTTCAAGGTCACATTTGACCAGTGTGACATCAAGAACCCCTAGTAAAACTGGAATCAATGGGTATTGGGCAATCTCTCTGCTGGTTGCAGTCATACCTGGTACATAGGAAAATGATCGTGGTTGTTGGAAGTCAGTCAACTCAGCTTTAGGACATGTCTGCAGGAGTACCTCAAGGTAGTGTCCTAGGACCAACCATCTTCAACTGCTTCATCAATTACTTTCCCTCCATTATCACGTCAGAAGCAGGGATGTTCACCTATGATTGCTCAGCACCATTCATAGCCACTCAGTTACCATGCAGCCCATGTTCAAATACTACCAGATCTGTAGTATTTGACAAGTAGCAAGTAACATTGATGCCACAATAATTCCAGGCAATGTCTCCAATAAGAGACAATCTCACCACTGCCCTTGATATTCAATGATGTTACTGTCACTGAATCCCCCACTATCAACATCCTGGGGGCTTACCACTGACCAGAAACTCAAATGAACTCATCATTTAAACACAGTGGTTACAAGAGCACGTCAGAGGCTATGATTACTATAGCAATTAACTCACTTCCTGATTCCCCAAAGCCTGTCCAACACCAAGGCACAAGTCAGGAGTGTGATAGAATACTCCCACTTGACTGGATGAATGCAGCTTCAACAACACTCAAGAATCTTGATTCCATCTAAGATACAACAGCGTGCTTTGTCCACATCCACAAGCATCCATTCCTTCCTCCACTTATGGACAACAGCATCATACTATCTCGAAGGAGCACTGCAGAAATTCACCAAAGATCATTAAACAGCACCTTCCAAATCCACGATCACTTCCATCTAGAAGGGCATGGGTAGCAGCCACATGGGAACACCACTAACTACAGGTTCCTTCACTGCCATTGGGCGAAATCCTGGAATTCCCTCGCTAAGGGCATTGTGGGTCAACTCACAGCATGTGGACTGCAGCAGCTCAAGAAATCAGCTCACCATCACCTTCTCAAGGGCAACTAGGGATGGGAAATGAATGCTGGCTCAGCCAGTGATTTCCATGCCTCAAGAAAGAATAAAAAACAAAATACTTTCCCCAATCCCTCCAATTTTCTCTTTATCCACTTAAAGGCACTAATCTCTGGACTATGTTCCATGTGGCAGACTACGAGCACCTCCCTCAATTTTTCATGCGTAAATAGTCTGGCCTTCTGTCCATTTAGAATAATGGCAGTGTTGTTGCAGTCTTCTACTCTTAAAAACTTGGCACTGAATTATGAAGCACATCATTTTCATGTCTCGAAATCACCAAATAATTTTCCCATTAAAGAAGCAATTAAAATCCCTAAATAATCAACTCTGCACCAAGATATGAGAGGTTCAAGGAATCAACACTACCCCTAACTTTGTAAACACTTGGACACTGATGTCTAATAAAGAGCCATACCACAGTCCTATTGTGGACAACACCAAAACAGGACACACAGTAACATACATAGGTTATAAGTCAGTCTACCCTCCAGCATAAATTGTCAACTTCCTTCATATGGCAGCAATATGTTGGAAATCATTCATTTGCAGTTCTGGATTTTGAACTAGGCACAGCTTGCATCTAGTCATTCATTACTGTTCAGATTGGCAGACTTTGCTCCAGCACATAAAAATTAAAATACTTCAGTAAAATGACCAGCCAAGAGGTTTAGAGGGAAAGAATCTGAGATGTTATTGCAAGGTTATAAATCTATTTAGAGATAGTTAGCTCCATACAAATGTGGATACAGGGGCTTGTGCAGAGACATATGTATATACCATAAACCATTTCCCACTTAGCTCAAACTCATTGGAATACCTTAGCCTATGCTGCAACTGAAACTGTGTAGTTCATAGAGTTCCAAGATTTGTTTGATTATTCCACTATTTATTAATCCAGTAACCAATCATCTACTCAATAATAGGGTACCAACATTCAGCTTATCTTATTGCAGTAAGTTACGGCATTCCAGTGCCTTATACTTACAGGTACATCTTCAGGAGTGTATAATTGTAATTCCTAGAAGAAAATAAAAGTGTTTTGATGAAAATATAAAACATATTTATTCTAAAATGTGTGCAACCAATCTTAATTGTTTAGTATCCTTTCATTTCCATATGGAATTAAACGTAGAATTTCATCAGCAGCTATTTCGATCACTTATTTAAAACAATGGTTTTAAGAATATATGAATAGGAACAGAGAAAGGCCATCTGTCTCATCAAATCTGCTCCATCAGTAAACTAGGTCTTCGGTAACCTCCTACATCTATACCATAGTATTCCCCATATCCCCATATATTTGAAATATGTGGTAACTATTGATCTCTGTCTCAAATATACTCAATGGCTGAGTCTCCACTACCCTCTAAGTAACGTAGAGACTCAAAAAAGGTTCAACATCCCAAGAGTAAAGACATTCCTCTTCATTTCAATTCTAAGTGACCCACGTCCTTTTCTGAGACAGTACCCCTTGTACTAGATAACCCAACTAGGAGAAAAATCCTTCCTGTATCTTTCCTGTTCAGAATTATGCATACTGGCTTTGTTTAACAAAGCTGGGCATTTGTGGAATGGTAGACAGACAGAATTAACAATGATATATGAGATAATATGAGAGATGTTGCTTCTCATTGTAACACATAAAATATGCTAATGTTATCAGACACAAATACACATTGATTTCCTATTAAAATGGTTGTATAATTTGTTGATAAGTAAAACGATCTGTTGGCACATTTCTTCTTGTAATAATATTGGGGTTAGGGTTTATTACATTTAAAAGAATTTGTAGGGAGACTATGAAATAATTAATTGGATTGATGAGGTGAGGCAGTATCATAGTGAGCAGTTTGGAAAACAATAAGTAGTTGACGGAGTCTAGTGAGTGAGAAAAAGGCTCATGAATCTATGATTAGGTGCAAGAATACATTTTAGGGAATATTTAGGAATTAGAGTCATAGTGATCAATTCATTGTGTGATGCCAGGAAATTTGAAATTTGGTGGAGGGCCATCAGTATGGAGATGACAGTAGATGAAAATGGTGGGTGAAAGAAAAAGGCAGTTAATTTCTTATAAGAGTGAAATACTGCTGATACTGGAAATCTGAAATAAAAATAGAAACTGCAAGAGAAGCAGGTTTGGCAGCATCTGTGGAAAGGGAAACAGAAACAGAATTAATATTTCAATATTTCAATAAACTGAATTAATATTTCAAGTCCAATTTGACTTTTTCAGAACTGCTATGAAGAAGAATCATACTGGACCCAACATATTAACTCTATTCCTCCCTCCATAGATGCTGCCAACTAATTTCTGATATTACAGATTGGAACATACTGAGAGGTCCTGAATAAAAGTTAAGTAATGCAAAGTCCAGAGAAGAATTCTGGCATCATTGAATGGTGGATGTGTCACTAAAAATAAAAGCTAAATTGATAATTTAAAAACCTGAAACCATTTAAAAAGCTTTTTAGCATTGGACTTCTTGAACGAATTAAACTGTTTGGAGCAGTGTGTCACTGCTGCTTAGAATGGAAGCATGAAAGAAAGTGGACAAGGGGAATGAAGGATGGAATACAATATAATAATGGGTGAAGTATGAGTGCATCAACAAATAACAGCAGGGACCTTGGAGACCTCCAGTACTATACAAACTCTTTGACAATCTTCAACAAAGTGACCTAATCCATTAGTCTTCAAATTTTATGTCAGGATTGGGCTCCATTAAAATAAGCCCTTGAGCTTCATTTGACCATCTAGTAAATACAACATTGCTTCACTCCTTTTTACTTTTCCCATTTTATATTCAACTGTCTTTCTTTCACTCTGTTCTTTCACTTTTAGTTGGCATTTTTTCTCCTCTATTTTTATTGATCACTTACATCTGTTCACATTTCCTGTCAACATTTTTACTCCATCGGAAATTTCTATGTGCACATTTATCATGGAAACTACTTATCACATTTTAACCACTCTTCCCCAGAGGTTGAAGTTGCAGTGTAAATCTTAACAGTTTCATTGTAAATGCCAACACAGAAATTTGTGCTACATGCATGTACACACAAACTACACTGTTACACATGACTCAGTAAGGCACTGAAGAAAAGGCAAATGCTTACTTGGCTGTATTGTTTGTTTTATTGTTCCATTGGGTAATAAACTACACAGTGAAAAGATGAACGTTTCATCTTTTAACTATTCAGAAAAAGTTGGCTTGCCATTGTCTAATACTTACAGGTATATCTTTAGGAGGGAACAGACCCTAAAAAGAGAAAAAAAGAATTATTCTCCAACATGGCTTTAATAAATCTTAGTTGTGCTACTTATCTTCATATGCAGGTTCAAGGATGTAGCATCAAATTCTACAATGTTCTTTCTTAAATCAGTGACCAAAACTGTTTTCTACTTGTATAGAACCAGGATTTTGCTGTCAACAGAGTATGTTATGGGAAGATACAGAGTGTGTGTGTGTGAGAGAGAGGGAGAGAGTAGGGCAGTGAGGGACAAAAAAGTTAAGAGACACACAAAATCAAAAGTAACAGAGAGGGAGGGGAGGAGAGACAAAAGGAAGGTCAATAAAGATGGGTCAAATTCAGATAAATAGGTTTTTTTGCTTTGATTTGATTTATTATTGTCACATGTACCTAGTTACTGTGAAAAGTTTTTTTTGCGTGCTATACAGGCAGATCATACCACACAAAGTGCACTAGAGTTATAGAACAGAGCAAAGAATACAATGTTATGGCTCAGAGTAAGTGCACAAGAGCAAGATCAAATTTAAATCTAAAACTTTACAGGTCCATTCAGAAGTCTAATAACAGTGGGGAAAGAAGCTGTTCTTCAATCTGTTGGTATGTGTTTAAGCTTTTGTATCTTAATGCTTAGTATAGCAGGTTGGAAGAGATTATAACCGGAGTGGGAGGGGTTTTTGACTATGTTAGCTGCTTTCCTAAGTCAGTGAGAAGTGTAGATGGAGTCAATGGATGGAAGGTTGGCTTGCATTGACTGGGCTGTGTTCACAGCTCTCTGTAGTTTCTTGCCATACTAAATTATGATGCACCCAGAGAGAATGTTTTTAGTGGTGAACACCAAAAGAAGTCACTAAAAGGTCTAAACCACCTCAGCACAATTTTGTACTTTATGTGGTTTCTTCTAAAACTGATCTGGCAATGGACTCATGATTTTTTTTTTAAATCCATCAAAGCTTGAACTCATTTATTAATTTTCAATGTGTTTCATTGTAGAAATAGCCTTCGCCAAATTTGGTGGGAGAGAAGTATGAAGATCAGGGGATGGAAATAAAAGGCAATCACTTGGAACATTGTCCCTTTACATGTTTAACATATAAAGGGGCCAACCTGTTAAACAGTCTTTTAAAGACTCCAAGTACAAAGCTTTTGTGATTTACACCTTAGTTGCTGACTTCAGGAGGCAGCAGAGTTGGAGGAACAAAGTGTGTAAGGTGCAACAAGATCAGAAAAGAACTTGAGTTTCTTTAAAATACTGTAGTCTGTTGCTGTCAGTGAATTAATTCCTCCTATCGACCTACCAAGTCGTACCTACAACACATATTCACCTATGCCCCTATCCCCACCCACCCCGGCACGGTGGCACAGTGGTTAGCACTGCTGCCTCACAGCGCCAGAGACCCGGGTTCAATTCCCGCCTCAGGCGACTGACTGTGTGGAGTTTGCACAATCTCCCCATGTCTGCGTGGGTTTCCTCCGGGTGCTCCGGTTTCCTCCCACAGTCCAAAGATGTGCAGGTCAGGTGAATTGGCTATGTTAAATTGCCCATAGTGTTAGGTAAGGGGCAAATGTAGGGGTATGGGTGGTTTGCACTTCGGCGGGTCGGTGTGGACTTGTTGGGCCCAAGGGCCTGTTTCCACACTGTAAAGTAATCTAATCTAATCTAATCTATAACCCTTGCCCCTGCTTTATCTGCAACTCCCCCTATCCCTACCCTCAATCCTGAAGAAGGGTTATACCCGAAATGTTGAACTTCTCCATCTTCTGATGCTGCCTGGCTTGCTGTGCTCTTCCAGTCTCCTGCTTGTGTGCATCAGTGAATTAACAGCTTCTTTCAATAATTCACATTCACAAACAAATTAATGAACTAGAAATTTCAAGAATTAAACTTATTTTAGAAATTAACAGTAACAAAACACTTACCAGCTTGAACAATTAAGGAGTGGAACTGATCTGAAAATGGTAAAAACAATGACTGCAGGTGGTGGAAACCAGATTCTGGATCAGTGGTGCTGGAAGAGCATAGCAGTTCAGGCAGCATCCAACGAGCAGCGAAATCGACGTTTCGGGCAAAAGCCTTTCATCAGGAATAAAGGCAGTGAGCCTGAAGCGTGGAGAGATAAGCTAGGGGAGGGTGGGGGTGGGGAGAGAGTAGCATAGAGTACAATGGGTGAGTGGGGGAGGAGATGAAGGTGATAGGTCAGGGAGGAGAGGGTGGAGTGGATAGGTGGAAAAGGAGCTAGGCAGGTCGGACAAGTCCGGACAAGTCATGGGGACAGTGCTGAGCTGGAAGTTTGAAACTAGGATGAGATGGGGGAAGGGGAAATGAGGAAGCTGTTGAAATTCACATTGATGCCCTGGGGTTGAAGTCTTCCGAGGCGGAAGATGAGGCGTTCTTCCTCCAGGCATCTGGTGGTGAGGGAGCGGCGGTGAAGGAGGCCCAGGACCTCCATGTCCTCGGCAGAGGGGAGGGGGAGTTGAAATGTTGGGCCAAGGGGGGGTGTGGTTAATTGGTGTGGGTGTCTCGGAGATGTTCCCTAAAGCGCTCTGGTAGGAGGCGCCCAGTCTCCCCAACGTAGAGGAGACTGCATTGGGAGCAACGGATACAATAAATGATATTAGTGGATGTTCAGGTAAAACTTTGATGGATGTGGAAGGCTCCTTTAGGGCCTTGGATAGAGGTGAGGGAGGAGGTGTGGGCACAGGTTTTACAGTTCCTGCAGTGGCAGGGGAAAGTGCCAGGATGGGAGGGTGGGTCATAGAGGGGTGTGGACCTGACCAGATAGTCACAGAGGGAACAGTCTTTGCGGAAGGCGGGAAGGGGTGGGGAGGGAAATATATCCCTGGTGGTGGGGTCTTTTTGGAGGTGGCGGAAATGTCGGCGGATGATTTGGTTTATGCGAAGGTTTGTAGGGTGGAAGGTGAGCACCAGGGGCATTCTGTCCTTGTTACGGTTGGAGGGGTGGGGTCTGAGGACGGAAGTGCGGGATGTGGACGAGATGCGTTGGAGGACATCTTAAACGTCGATTTCGCTGCTCGTTGGATGCTGCCTGAACTGCTGTGCTCTTCCAGCACCACTGATCTGAAAATGGTCTAATAAATGGAATTGCTTGAATTCTTCTGAGCAACTGCTGACCAGCTAATGGGGTACCTTTAGCCTTATCTCTCAGAATTGTTACGACACAGAAGGAGGAGAGCATTTAGCCATTTTTGTCGATACTGGGTGTTCAAAGAGCATTGTAACTTGGTGTTCTTCTCTTGCCTTTTCCTTAGACACTTGCACATTGTTTCCATTCAGATAATCATTTATGCCCTCTTGAATAGTTCAATTGATTCTGCCTCCATCAAACCTCCCGGCAGTATATTCCAGACCCAGACCACTTATGAAAAAGCTTCTCAAATCATTTACAAAACTTTTGCTACTGACACATTTTATTCCATGAGTTATAACTTTTCTCACAAGTCTGTTGTGTGGCATTGTATCAAATGCCTTTTGGAAGTCCAAGTATACCACATCAATAGCATTACCTCTTCAAACAAAAACTCCAGCGAGATAGTCAAATGTGATTTTTCCCTTTAGAAATCCATGCTGATTCTTCATAATTAACGTACATTTTGTCATATGACTACAAATTTTATCTGAATAATTGTTTCTAGAAGCTCCCCACCCCTACTGAAGTTAAACTTTTAGATATATAACCGCTGTATTTAGGGCGGCACTATGGTTCAGTGGTTAACACTGCTGCCTCACAGCGCCAGGGACCCGGATTTGATTCCAACCTCGAGCGACTGTCTGTGTGGAGTTTGCACATTCTCCCTGTGTCTGCGTGGGTTTTCTCCGTATGCTCTGGTTTCCTCCCACAGTTCAAAAATGTGCAGGTCAGGTGAATTGACCATGCTAAATTGCCCGTAGTGTTAGGTGCACTAGTCAAGGGTACAAATGGAGAATGGGTCTGGGTGGGTTACGTTTTGGTGGATCGGTATGGACTTGTTGGACCGAAGGGCCTGTTTCCATACTGTAGGTAATCTAATCTAAAAAATCTTCACAACTTATTTGAATAAGCGCATAATGTCTGTAATCCTTCAGACCTCTGCCACCTCCTGAGGAGTCTGAGGAAGACCGAAAATTTATGGCCAGTGTCCCTTCAATTTTCAGTCTCACTTCTGCTTGGCGCTGGGTTTGGGTCAGGAACAGAAATTTTCCTAACTCAGAGATAAAAAGTTTTTTTTTACTTGATTTAAATATATTGAGGGGAACGCTAAAAGGAACGGATGTTTAATCTTCAAGACACAAGCAAATAATGTTGGCCAAATCTTTACACTGAAACAATAATGTTTAGTAACCTAGACTATATTCAATTCCTCAACTGAAGACAATTAAAAAAAAAATGCAAAAAGACAAAACAATATTTGCAAGATCACACAATTGTGCTTCAAAACCAACTTGGGAGGAAATCAGTAGAAAAAGTTGAAACAGAGTTAATTCTTATTAAGAAAATTGACTCATGGTAGATGAGCCCAACACGTTCGGGTAATATAATACTCTCTTTAGTCTTCATTCTCCAGCAAATTGGGCACAGATTCAACTTTACAGTTCAATTTTAAGTCCCTCATCTGTGATGAATTTTACCATGTTACTTTGACTCTTGTATAAAAGAATTTTATAATATGCTGCTAATACTGTAATCTAACAGCTAATACTTTGCAGTTGTAACAGTGGATATTAAACTAATGTTTGCCCTTTGTAATTTCTTTAATTGGAAGGAACCTCATACTCACTTCTTTATGTCTTTCCTTCACTTCTTTCTAAAGGAGATTAAAAAAATAATTTTCAGTGAAATGAAAATGTTTCTTCATAGAATGTAAAGCAAAATAATTTTAGAAATTCATCGAATACTAACTTGTATTGCTCCCACTATATTGAGCATTTCACTTAACACTGCTGAATTCTTTGGTTTGCTTGCATTATAATTGTGATCAGCATCTGCTTTTGGTAGACATGCAGCAAAATTGCTGGAAAAGCAGGAAAAAAAAACTTAAGTCAGAATGTACTGCCAACCTCCAGATTTGCTATTTTCCACACGCATGATCTATGCATTTCAAATGCCAAGTTATGATCCTGCTGAATCATTGTAATGAATAACATTAAAGATCTAGAATTGGTCTTTGTATAAACATTCAAGCTTAATTTTTCATTCCACACTATTAGAGTTTATCACTTTCAGGCATAGTTGAGCAATTATTCCTCACACTCCTGCTTCCCATCTTGGAACAATATCACAAACATTGACACATTGTGGGCACACTAAATGCTCAGTTACTCATGATTAGATCCATACATCTAAATTGCATATAGTTCAGATTTAAATTTAAAATAACATCCCCAAATATGAAAACTTCTCTAAGAAAACACCTATTACAACAATGTTAGCTGAAAGGTGATTGCAATGCATGTTTTGCACCAGGTAATTCATATTTTTTGTGTGCATTTTGATAAGGTGGTGGGACACAAAGTAGAGTGATCAAGTTTTTTTTTGACCGATGTGTCTACATGCTTTGCTTTCTTGGTCATTGCTCATAGGTTACAATTCTGTGCAACACGTGTGAAATTGCTGGACTTTAGCAGCATAGAAGCACCAGAAACAAAACGTGTTGCATATAATTGTTTACCTCTGGCCTGAATTAGAAATTCTGATGAATCAAGCTGATTATAATTACAGCTTCCCTCCTCCCCCAACCTTATCAAAATGCCCAGCTAATACTGTGGGGGTGTGGTGGGGGGGGGGGGGGGGGGGGTGCTGTGATGTCACTGTAAATGACATCCAACCATGTTTTGGATGGAGAGCAAATGCCCAATCAAACGACTCAACGTTCTTGACAATCATTCCAAAATCAAAATACAGCTCACGTCTACCACACAAAGACTCAGAATTCAAATGAAAATATTGTGCTTCTGATCAATTCAGGCAGAATTCCAAATATATGTGAAAATAGAAGACTGCAAAAAATGGTAGTAGTTGTTGGTTAATTAAATTCATACATTTAGGAACACCTTAACAGTTTCAGTAGAGGAAATGACATCTTCAGCAATTTTTTTTTTCTAATTTCGGGAGCCCAATTGCAAGTAATGATGTGATACAGCAAACAGAAGGATTTGTCATCCACAATGTGGTAGATCTTGAGTTGGTGACTGCAGCTCCACAAGATATTCAGTTCACAATGCTAACGATGCTGTATAAGGAAGCAGCATTATTAGAGTGAATTGGGCTCTAAGGGTTAAATAGAGAAAACATAGAGCAGTCTCTACTTGATTTAAATTAACAACCTTATACTAGATTAGCCTTCTGCATCCTAGGGGATAGTGTTAGCTGGAATCTATTAACAATAATTAGTGGTACCAAAATAGGTGGCACGGTGGCTAAGTGGTTAGTACAGCTGCCTCACAGCACCAGAGACCCAGGTTTGATTCCAGCCTTGGGTGACTGTGTGGAGTTTGCACATTCTCCAAGTGTCTGCGTGTGTTTCTTTCAGGTGCTCCAGTTTCCTTCCACAATCCAAAGATGTGCAGGTCAGGTGAATTGGCCATGCTAAATTGCTGATAGTGTTAGGTGCATTAGTCAGAGGGAAATGGGTCTGGGTGGGTTACTCTTTGGAGGGTCGGTGTGGACTTGATGGGCCAAATGGCCTGTTTCCACACTATAGGGAATCTAATCTAAAACAAATCCTAGAGAGGTCTTGCGGGAGAGACCAGGAGATGACAAGAGACAGATAAAAGGATGGTGATGCAAAAATAATGCCAGACTAAATGAACCTTGACTGGGTTAAGGAGTAGACATCAATGATATTAGCCTATGACCTAGAATAAACATCTCTTTCAAATTATTTTAAGAAGCAAGATAGGTATTTAGATAATGAAATGTTTCCGCAGTAAAAATATTGCCTTTTCCTGCATTTGTTACAGTTCTTTGAGCTAGCTTTTGAATACACTCTTATTGCATATGCTTGATTAAATGATCAAAAATCTATAACCAGCACATCTGAAGCTATGAGCAGGAACCATTGGTTGGCACGACAAAACAGTATTTTTTATATTCCATCTATAGCTAGGACAGTAAGCCAATCCAAGGACAATTCAGTGTGAGTATCAAAAAATCTGAAAGAGCACTAAGTATAGGAAATGCTAAGAGGGAGAGGTCGCTAATTAGGGCTCTGTGTTGGTAGAGTTTATACAGGAGTCATAGTTGAACCAAAAACACTGCATTGGTAGAATTTGTGCAGATACTGTAATTGAGTCGAATTCCATGTTGGTTGAATTTGCATAGAAGGCAGAGCTAAGCTGAACCAGCATTGGTAGAACTCAAAGTAACATACTAGAAGTATTTGCATTGATCTAAAGAAAAAATTTAAAATCCAGTAAAGAAAAGAGAGAATGTGTGCTATGGGTGGGAGAGACTGGGAGTTTCAAAAATAGGTTTCTAGCTGAAGAACAGTCAAAAATAATTAAGAGAATGCTGAAGAAGAATAGCTGTCAGTAGCTGAGTCAGATGATGTATAAGAACAAAAGGGGATAATGATCACCACATTTTATATTTGCAACTATTTGATGAGTTAGTGTTAATTTAGGAAAACATTGCAAGTAAGTAGTAACAACTGAGAAAGGTAAAGAGCAAGGTGAAATCAGAAAATTTACAGAAGTTGATAACTGAGTATGGAAAGAAGGCAAATCCACTCCCCTGCACACAACACCAGAGAAGGTGTCACTAACCTACCCCAAATTCTAGGAGTGGTGTCAGAAATGGGATATCACAGAAGGAGAGGTTTAATTGGATTTAAATTTTCAAAACAGAGAAGCAGCAGTCTTAGATTATTGTTAAAAACAATATTAAGTTACAATGGCACTGGAGTATTCCAGAATGCCATTAACAAATAGTTTAACAGAAAAGTTAGGAGCATCAGCCATGATAATTGTTTAGCTCAATGGGCTGGGTGGCTGGTTTATAACACAGGGTAATACCAAAAATATGTGTTCAATTCTTGCACTGGATGAGGTTATTATGAAGGATTTTCCTTCTCAGCCTCTCCCCTTCCTTGAACACAGTGACCCTCAGGTTAAACCACCACCAGTCACCTCTCTAACACAGCTATGCAACTTTATAATTCCATCGTAATCTGCAACTAAATACACATCCCATGTTCCAAACAGGATTCCAAATATTACCTTTGAAATTTGGCCATCCCTATTACCATCTCCACCTGGATCACTGCTTCTTCCTAAACCAACTGTCCTTCCTCATTCACCATTTACGATATATGTTAATGATATAGAAGATGGTATTAGTAATAACATTAGCAAATTTGCTGATGATACTAAGCTGGGTGGCAGGGTGAAATGTGAGGAGGATGTTAGGAGATTACAGGGTGACCTGGACGGGTTAGGTGAGTGGTCAGATGCATGGCAGATGCAGTTTAATGTGGATAAATGTATGGTTATCCACTTTGGTGGCAAGAACAGGAAGGCAGATTACTATCTAAATGGAATCAATTTAGGTAAAGGAGCAGTACAAAGAGATCTGGGTGTCCTTGTACACCAGTCAATGAAGGTAAGCATGCAGGTACAGCAGGTAGTGAAGAAGGCTAATAGCATGCTGGCCTTCATAACAAGAGGGATTGAGTATAGAAGCAAAGAGGTTCTTCTGCAGCTGTAAAGGGCTCTGGTGAGACCACACCTGGAGCACTGTGTGCAGTTCTGGTCTCCAAATTTGAGGAAAGACATCTGGCTATTGAGGGAGTGCAGCGTAGGTTCACGAGGTCAATTTGGAATGGTGGGATTACCTTACGCTGAAAGACTGGAGCCACTGGGCTTGTATACCCTTGAGTTTAGAAGACTGAGAGGGAATCTGATCGAGACATATAAGATTATTAAAGGATTGGACACTCTGGAGGCAGGAAACAGGTTTCCGCTGATGGGTGAGTGCCGAACCAGAGGACACAGCTTAGAAATACGGGGTAGACCATTTAGGACAGAGATGAGGAGAAACTTCTTCACCCAGAGAGTGGTGGCTGTGTGGAATGCTCTGCCCCAGAGGGCAGTGGAGGTCCAGTCACTGGATTCATTTAAGAAAGAATTGGATAGCGCTCTCAAGGATAGTGGAATCAAGGGTCATAGAGATAAGGCAGAAACAGGATACTGATTAAGGATGATCAGCCATGATCATATTGAATGGTGGTGCAGGCTTGAAGGGCAGAATGGCCTACTCCTGCACCTATTGTCTCTTGTCTATTTACCCAAGACTTGCTGTTAAACATTGCAGGCAACAAACTTGCCTGGCTTGACTACACTAAATTCCCTTCAAATTTTCTGCTGCATGAATTGAACCCTATGACCATAAGACATAGGAGCAAAAGTAAGCCATTCAGCCCATCGAGTCTGCTGCTGGTGAGCTAGACTTTTCTAGATTATGGAGTCCTATATTATTGTTCATCAGCCAGCTCTTTTTGCAAACAGTCAATATTGTAAATTTATTATATAAGTTACGACAGAACTAAAGCCTCATTCTGCAATGTAGGCATGCAAGTTCTAAAACAGACTTCTCAATAATTATCAGGAGAAAATTAGGTGCTAAAAACATAAAGGAGTAAGAAAAGGGCATACTGTCCTATGAACATACACTTTCAAGCAATTAGTTAATGGTTGATCATCTACCACATTATCTTTCAATGAGATCATCTCTCCTTCTAAACAATATGGGTCCATTTCAGAGAACTTCCATATCCTTCCAGGAACCAATTTTGTAAGCTTTTGTTACACCTGCTCCAAGACAAGTATATCCTTCCTAATATAAGAAAACTAACTACATGTAGTACTGCAGACATGGTCTAGCCAACAACCTATGTAATTGTGGCAAGACTTTATTGATGGTCTGTCACCTGAAACCCTTGTGATAAATTCTAAAACATATTTCTGACCAAGATGTTGACTTTGTACTTCAGCAAAACAAATCATAGAAATAAGTGAGCTTCTGAAGGATTTACAACAAGGGAAAACCTCATTCCTATCAGGAAGCAACTAACAGAATGAGTCCATTGTGTTTTCCACAGAAATGAGCTGAAAATATCCTCTGCAGGAATACTACTCTTCGAGTCTTCTCAGTTAAAAAACAATTGGCATTCAAAATGAAAGTGAGACAGTTAGTTTGCTTCAATGCTAACTGACAATGACTAGGTGCTACTGGAAAGTGAAGGCTAATGGTTGTTGAAACTTATTGGCTTGCCTTTTCTGACAATAAGATCTTGTTCTGACAAGCATGTTTCTTGAAAGAATGAACAGTGATTTTATGCTTCTTATCAGAGGCCTGGATCTGAATGCCAATGGTGTAATCATCCTTCAAGGTAAAGTAACATTAGTAAATTGTGCATTATTCTTAGTTATCCTCAAGATTAGGTCTTTCTAATTTTTTAAAAATAAGCTGATCTATATTTTTGCATATAAAAGTATGATGTAAAACCTGTATTGCAGCGATAAGAAACACCATTGCTGAGGATTATCTAGAAGTCCCAAACAGTAGTGGGGATGTAAGAGAAGGCATTAAAAAAGAAAGCAAAAGATACAGGCAATAAGGGTACAAGTGTAACCATGGGTGACTCTAATTTATTTGCACATTGGACAAACCAAACTAGAAAAGGTATTATGGAGCAGGGCTTTCTAGAGTGTGATAGAATTCTTCATTAAGGTGAAGTGTGAAGTAGTAGAATCTAAAACTAAGGTTCTGAATCTAAATAAATGGGAATTAAGAGGTTATGAGGCACAATTTGGAAAGGATGGATTTGGGAACTTTACTGAAGGAGTTGATGATGGATAAGCAATGTTCATGCCTACAGCTGATGTGCAGAAATTATTCATTTACCTCCAGGACAAAAATAAAAGAGGAAAGGTGGCTCAACCATGGTTTACAAAAGAAGCTCAGTTCAAATTAGATCCAGTGTAAGATAAATTAGATCAGTACTGGATCCAAAGAGGAGACATGTAAAATTGCGAGAAAAAAACCCAGCATGCCTAAGGATTGGGAGCATTTAGAATTTAGCAAGCTAGGAGGGAAAAAATACAGTACAACAGTCAAATTGCAGTAAAACATAAAACATGGCCATAAAAGCTTGTATAAATACAGATGAAAGAATATACTTGCTATAGAGGGAATGCAGTGGATGTTCACTCAGCTAATATCAGAGATGGCAGGACAATCCTGTAAGGATAGATTAGTTCAACTAACCTATATTCACTACAGTTTAGATGGGTGAGGGCATCGGATTGAAATGTATAATTCTACAAATTCTAATAGGGCTGGATGCAGAGTGATATTATCGTGGTTGGGGAGTCTGGAAACAGGAGACACAGTCTCAGGATATATGATTGATCATTTAGGTCTGAAACAATTCTTCACTAAAAGACAGTGAAAACCAATATATGTTCAAGTCAGGACTGTGTATCAGAACTTGCAGGTGGTAGAGTTCCCATAATCTGCTGCCCATATCCTTTTTAAAGGTAGTGAATGTGGATTTGGAAGGTACTGTCAAAAGATGTAAGGATGACTTCCTCCAGTATGTTTGTAGATAATGCACAATACTGCCACTGTGCTTTGGTGGTGGAGGGAGAGCATGTTTAAAAGTAGTAGATAGGCTCAAGTCAAATGGGCTGCTTTGTTCAGAGTGGTGCTGAGCTTTTGAGATCATTCAATCTGCACTCATCCAAGCAAGTAGAGAATATACCATTACACTATTGACTTGTGCATTGTAGATGGTGGACAAGCTTTGGGGAATCAGGAGTTAAGTTACTCATCACAGAAATTCTAGCCTCTGACCCAGCTCCTGAAGCCACAGAACTTACATGTCTGATCCAGTTCAGTTTATGGCAACCCCTAGAGTTTTGATTGTTGGGGATTCAGCTATGGTAGGTCCATTGAAATGTTAAGGGGGGATGGTTAGATTCACTTTTGTTGGAAATACTCAATGCTTGATGCTTGTGTGATGCAAATGCTACCTGTCATTTAGCACCCAAATGTTGACCATGCATTTCTGCACATGGATATGGTTTGTTTCTTTTTCCAAGGAACTACGAGCAGTGCGGACCATTGTAAATCTGCTGCATTGATGCAGAGATAATTAGCTGTCAATAATCACAACCGCTATTCTTCATGCTCATTAAAACTCCAATGGGTAGACAGTGATCCAATTAGTGACTCCAATTTAGCTCGGGCTCAATGACACCACAGTTACTCAAGAAATGCCTTAAGTTCCAAGACATTTGCTTTAGCCTCCCCTCTGCAGTTCACCTGTTTTGTCTATGCTTGGACCAAGGCTCTAACGAGGTCAGGAGCTAACGTAGAACACCAATTGAACATCAGTGAGCAGTTATTACTGAGCATAGCACTATCAAAGACCTCCTCTATCACTCTTTCTACCGTGCAATGGCCATCATCAGAACTTCCTTGTTCTTGTACTCTGCAATCTATTTATAAAGCCCTGGAACACAAATGCCTTTTTAACCACTGTCCTATTGCCTTAAACACACATATCTGCCCTGCATTCCTTTGGAATTATATCTTTCAGTTCAATTATCTCTTCTCATTTTCCCTGCCAAAGATTTATCACTAATCTTTTGCTATTTCTCAGATCATCATCATGTGCCCATCCATTACAAGAACCTGTGGATATCCTCAATTATTATCCTCAAAATGTACTGTATTTGGAAGTCTGTGCCTCTGGAAAACTTTGAAATGTTTGCACCCAAATCTAGACCATTAAAGGTATCAAGAAAGGCAGTGTTTCTGAGAAACCACACAACATACCGTCCTCCAGTCCAAAAAAAGTTAATCACGATTCTCTACTTGTCAATTAACCTATTTCATATCCATGTTGCCACTGTTCCTTTTACTTCATAGGTGTCAAGTTTGCATATTATGTGACACTTTGTCAGTGTCTTCTGGAAGTCCATGTACATATCAATCACGCTACGCTAAGCAGCCCATTCCATGACCTCAACAAATGTTCAAAAAAATTAGTCAAACACACTTCACCTTCCACAAATCTAAATTGACTCTCCTTAACAAATTCATGTTTGTCCATTCATAAATTCCATCTCAGTTCATTTCCAAAAGCTTCTCCATCACCAAGGTCTTAATGTCCGGGTTTAGCCTTCAGGCCAGTTTTGAACACAGTAAAGCCAATTGCAACTCTCTAATTTTAGAACATAAAACATAGAACAGTACAGTACAGGCCCTTCCGCCACAATGTTGTGCCGAGCATTTATCTTAATCTAAGATCAACCTAACCTACGCACCCCTCAATTTACTGCCATCCATGTGCTTATCCAGCAGTCGCTTAAATGTCCCTAATGTCTCTGACTCTATTACCACTGCTGGCAGTGCATTCCACGCACCCACCACTCTCTGCAAAAAGAGCCAACCTCTAACATCTCTCCATACTTTCCTTCAATCACCTTACAATTATTATCCCTTGTGACAGCCATTTTCACCCTGGAAAGAAGTCTCTGGCTATCTATTCTATCTATGCCTCTCATTACTTTGTATACCTCTATCAAGTCACCTCTCTTCCTTCTTCTCTCCAGTGTGAAAAGCCTGAGCTCACTCAACCTTTATGCATTCCAATGCAGGCAGCAACCTGGTAAATCTCCTCTGCAATCTCTCTAAAACATCTACATTATTCTTATAATGAGTTGACCAGAACTGGACACAATATCCCACGTGTGGTCTAACCAGGGTTTTACAGAGCTGCAGCAAAAGCTTGCAGCTCTTAAACTCAATCCCCCCGTTAATGAAAGCCAAAACACCATACGCCTTCTTAACAACCTACCAATTTGCGTGGCAACTTTCAGGGATCTGTGTACGTGAACCCCAACATCCCACTGTTCCTCCACACTGCCAAGAATATTCTGCATTCAAATTTGACCTTCCAAAACGAATCACTTTGCACTTATCCAGATTGAAGTCCATTTGCCACTTGTCAGCCCAGCTCTACATCCTGTCAATGTCTTGTTGTAGATTAGAGTAGTGCTGAAAAAGCAAAGCAGGCCAGGCAGCATCCGATGAGCAGGAAAATCGACATTTCGGGCCAAAGTCCTTCATCAGGAATGAATCTGGGAGCCACAGGGGTGGAGAGGCAAATGGGAGGGGTTGGGGCTGGGGAGAAGGTAACTGAGAGTGCAATAGGTGAATAGAGGTGGGGGTAAAGGTGATAGGTTGGAGATGAGGGTGGAGTGGATAGGTGGGAAGGAAGATTAACAGGTAAGACAGTTCATGGGGACTGTGCTGACCTGAAAGTTTGGAACTGAGGTAAGGTGGGGGAAGGGGAAATGAGAAAACTGGTGAAGTCCACACTGATGCCAAGGGGTTGAAGGGTTCTGAGGTGGAAGATGAGGTGCACTTCCTCAGGCGTCAGGTGGTGAGGGAGTAGCAAAGATGGCAGCCCAGGACCTGCATGTCCTCGCAGAGTGGGACAGTGACTTGAAATGTTCAGCCACAGTGCGGTGGGGTTGATTGGTGCGGGTGTCCCGGAGATGTTCTCTGAAGTGCTCTGTGAGTAGACGTCCAGTCTTTCCAATGTAGAGGAGACTGCATCGGGAGCAATGGATACAATAAATGACACGTGTAGAATTGCAGGTGAAGCTTTGATAGATGTGGAAGGCTCCTTTGGGGCCGACATTTCCGCAACCTACAGACAGACCCTACCACCAGGTATATATTTCCCTCCCCACCCCTATCTGCTTTCCATAAAGACTATTCCCTCTGTGACTACCTAGTCAGGTCCATGCCCCTTAACAATCCACCCTCCCCTCCCGGCACCTTCCTCTGCCACCTCAGGAATTGTGAAACCTGCACCCACACCTCCCCCCTCACCTCCATCCAAGACCCCAGTATCCCATACCTCCTAATTTGCTGAATGAGCCTACCGTGATATTATCAAATGCCTTACTCAAATCCATATACACCACATCCACTGCTCGACATTCGTCAACTTGTCTCGTCGCATCCTCAAAGAACTCAATAAGGCTTCTGAGGCATGACCTGTCCCTCACAAAGCCATGCTGACTATCTTTAATCAAAATATATTTTTCCAAATAGTCATAAATCCTACCTCTCAGAATCCTTTCGAGTACCTTGCTTACCACAGACATAAGACTGACTGGTCTGTAATTCCCAGTGATTTCCCTATTCCCTTTCTTGAACAGAAAAACAACATTCGCCTATAAACAATCACCACATATTACTCCCATGGAGAGTGAGGATGCAAAGATCATTGCTAGAGGCACAGCAATCTCATTTCTCGCTTCCCGTAGTAACCGTAGATATATCTGGTCAAGCCCTGGGGACTTAGCGATTTTGATGCTTCACAGAATTTCCAGCACATTCACTTCCTTAATATCAATCTATTCAAGCCTATTAACCTGGTCCACAGTGTTCTCACTATCACCAAGGTCCCTCTATCTCCTGAATACTCTAGCAAAAAACTCATCTAGGGTCTTTACCTTACCATTCCTTGCCTGTTTCAGTGGGACAAAGTTATGCTACATTCTCAACAATTGCTCCTTGAACAGCATCCACGTTTGTGCATTTCCTGTAGAACAATTGTTCCCAATTTATATTCCATAGCTCCTATCAAATAGCAATAAAATTTCCCCTCCACCAATTAAATACCTTCTCATACGGTCTGTTCCTACCCCTCTCATGGTTATGGTAAAGGTGAGGCAGTTGTGGTCACTGTCACCAAAATGCTCTCCCATTGAGAGCTCTGACACAAAAGGGTTCAGAAAAGATTTACAAGGATGTTGCCAGGGTTGGAGGATCTGAGCTACAGGGAGAGGCTGAACAGGCTGGGGCTGTTTTCCCTGGAGCATCGGAGACTGAGGGGTGACCTTACAGAGGTTTACAAAATTATGAGGGGCATGGATAGGGTAAGTAGGCAAAGTCTTTTCCCTGGGGTCGGGGAGTCCAGAACTAGAGGGCATAGGTTTAGGGTGAGAGAGGAAAGATATAAAAGAGACCTAAGGGGCAACCTTTTCACGCAGAGGGTGGTACGTGGATGGAATGAGCTGCCAGAGGATGTGGTAGAGGCTGGTACAATTGCAACATTTAAGAGGAATTTGGATGGGTGTATGAATAGGAAGGGTTTGGAGGGATATGGGTCGGGTCTGGCAGGTGGGACTAGATTGGGTTGGGATATCTGGTCGGCATGGACAGGTTGGACCAAAGGGTCTGTTTCCATGCTGTACATCTCTATGACTCTATGACCTGGCCTGGCTCATTGCCTAGCACCAAATTCAATATGGCCGCCTCCATTGTTGGCCTATCTACAAATTGGGTCAGGACTCCTGCCTGGACACACCTGACAAAATCAGCTCCATCCAAACCATCTGCACTAAAGGAGCTTCCAATCAATATTGGGGACGTTGAAGTCACCCATAACAACAACTTTGTTACATCCGCACCTTTCCAAGATCTGCTATCCAACCTGTTCTTCAATCTCTCTGCGGCTATTGGGGGGTCTATAGAAAGTACCCCATAAAGTGACTGCTCCTTTCCTGTTACTGACCTCCACCCATACTGACTCAGTAGACAAACCCTCCTCAACAATCTCCTGTTCTGCAGCTGTGATGCTCTCTTGAATTAACAATGCTACTCCCACTCCTCTTTTACCCACCCCTCCCTGTTCTTTTTAAAAGATCTAAACCGTGGAACATCAAGCAACATTTCCTGCCCCTGTGAAATCCATGTCTCCGTTATGGCCACAATATCATAGTTGCAAGCACTGATCCATGCCCTAAGTTCATCACTCTTATTCCTGACACTCTTTGCATTGAAACAGGCACACTTTAACGCATCCCTTTGCCCTAACAATGTGTATCCATTCTAATAGACTCTTCGTATTCTATTTCTGCCCATTGAATAACTATCCTCTCCTCTAATTTATAGCTCTGGTTCTCATCCCACTGCCAAACTAAGTTTAAACCCTCCCAAAATGCTCTGGCAAATCTCCCACCCAGGACATCGGTGCCCCTCCAGTTTAAGTGCAACCCGTCCTTCCTGTACAGGTCCCACCTTCTCCAGAAGGTACCCCAATGATCTACGTATCTGAAGTCCTTCCTAGTTTTCTTGCACCAGTACCAATACCTGAGGCAGATTACAAGATTATGGCTAATCCTCAGCAATTGCCACTCACTTGTTTTCCAAATCCTTGGTTCCATCTCAGGGATCTTGGGGAGCAAGTTAATAGTTCCTTGAAAGTGGAGTCACAGGTAGAATGGGAAATGAAAAAGTTGTTTGATACTCTTGCCTTTATTGGTCAGTGCATTGAGTAGAGGCGTTGGGAGGTCTAATTGTGGATGTATATGACATTGGTTAGACCACTTTTGGTCTCCCTACAATAGGAAAAATGTAAAACTTTAAAAGGAATCAGAAAATATTTACAAGGATGTTTCTGAATTGGAGGGTTTGAGCTGTACGGAGAGGCAGGATAGGCTGGGGCTATTTTCACTGAAAGTGTCAGAAGTTGAGGGGTGACCTTATAGAGGTTTATAAAACCATGAGGGGCACGGATAAAGTGAATGGCATAGATATTTTCCCTAGAGTTGGGGAGTTCAAAACTAAAAGGGCATAATTTTAAGGTGAGGAAAAAAATTTAAAAGGGACCTGATGGACAACTTTTTCCATACAGTGGGTGGTTCTTATGTAGATGAATTGCTAGAGGAAGTGATAGATGCAGGTACAGTTACAACATTTAAAAGACACTTGGACAGGTACATGGATAGGAAAGGTTTAGAGGGATATGGGCCAAATGCAGGCAAATGTGACTAGTTTAGTTTGGGGTACATGGTCAACACAGAAAAATTGGACCAAAGGGACTGTTTCCTTACTCTATAACTCAAAGACTAATTGCTGTAAAATGTGAAATTTCCAGACAAATAGATTCCCTTCACATGTTAGGACTGAACTGCCTTGCGTTATCTGCAGTGGGATGACTCTAAGAACAACACTTGGTGTTTTGAGTCTTCAGATAGTTGTTGATGACACAAGGATAGGTAGGGAAGCACGTTGTAAGAGGACACAAACTGCTAAATTTTCAACACTGAGACAGAAACTACAAATTAGACCATTTTCTAATTTTGCAATCCAGCATCTGCCTAGCAGCATCTGCTGATGTTATTTTCATTGCGGGGTGACAGGGACAGGTTGGATTCATTGGCTGAGATAGACAGATTTTTGAACTACAAGTGAGTCCATGTTAAGGAGGTGGTGCAATCAAGGAAGTGCAGTCTTGTGTCTTTGTGCTTTAATCAACAAGACTAAAACAATACATAGAACAACACAGTCGCACAGAAATTCTTAAAGACAGTAACAGTGTGGGATAAACATTGCAAGCATAGGGTTTGGTGGTTAAGAAGAATAAACTGAGAAAGATTCTTCATAACTCAAGCATGCTTTGAACCATCCAATGTTACAAACAGGTCAGCTGATGTTACTGAATGGTGGAGCTGGATTAAGCACTGAAATGGCCTGCCCTGATTCCTGTTTTCAATATCGTTAATTGTCGATGTGCAATTGTGCAACAATTGTGGACATTCAAACAATGCAACCTTGTACCAGTGATCTCATCATAATTTAATGACTGAACATCCATTTCTTCAGAAAGCCTTTCACATCCCTTTTTTAAAATCTAAAATCAGACAAAAATATAAATACAGGACAACACATTCCTCACCATAATATACTGAATAATGTCAGGTTACCACACTGAAAGAGTGTCCAGTTTTGCTGCCTTCTGCCAACATGCGCGCCACAACTTTGCATGTTTGCAAAACAGTATAGTTGCTTCACAGTCCAGCAGCAATTTTAACAACTAGATCTTCTAAACTTCAGAGCAAGTATCTTTTACTGAACACTTGGTTCTGAAGGGATTACCAATTTCTTGCATGCAGTGACATTCTCCAAAAACTAATAATAATTTCAAATAATATTTTTAGGTTTTTTTGGTGATTTATTACTTTAAACCACAACACATAACTTTTTGCCTTTTAATTTCAGCACAACTGTCAAAGTACACTTCACAGGTATACTCTACATTGTCCTTTAAATAGACATTCAATTCCCCCAGAATCATTCCAAATACATAATTAGCTCCCAAGTGTTTAATCCACTCTTTTCCTTTCCTAGTCTGGAAACATTTAACCTTTTTATATTTGTTCATGGGATGCGAGTGTCATTGGTTGGACAGCCATTTATAGCCCATCCCTAATTGCCATGAGTCTAGAGTCACCAGACAAGGACAGCAGATTTCCTTCTCGAAAAGAAAATTAGTGAACCAAAAGGGTTTTTATGACAATTGACAGAAGTTACATGGTTGTCATTAGACTAGTTTTTTGCTGAATTCAAATTTCATCATCCACCATGGGGTAAATTGAACTCATTCCCTCAAAATCTTATCCTGGGTTTCTGGATTGCCAATCCAATGATATTACCACTTTGCCACTGTCTCTACTAGAGGAGGAGAGGATATCTCTAGGGATATTTTTCACAATGCAGATTTTCCTACAGTTAGACAAATCTTCTAGCCTCATTTTAACAATTCACAAATTTGATCTTTCTAATCTCAGTGTTAACTGAGATAGTGAACTGCGCTATCTTTAATCAGTAGTTACACTTTTTCTTCTGGATCACCCGCCAGATTAAATTTTCTGTAATGTTTAGTGATTTTTAGAAAAGCCAGCATCTCAACATTACAATAGTTTCTTCCATACTGTTCCCATCATAAAGCCCAGTACCATGGCAATATATATCACATGGGCCTTATATCCAGGCTGCAATGCAGAATAGTTTAAGGGCTAGAAATGTGTTGCTGGAAAAGCGCAGCAGGTCAGGCAGCATCCAGGGAACAGGAGAATCGACGTTACGTGCATAAGCCCTTCTTCAGGCTTATGCCCGAAACGTCGATTCTCCTGTTCCCTGGATGCTGCCTGACCTGCTGCGCTTTTCCAGCAACACATTTCCAGCTCTGATCTCCAGCATCTGCAGACCTCACTTTCTCCTCAAAGAATAGTTTAAGGCTCCAGCTTTCTTTGATTTTCAAAGTAAGTTGACATATTAAAGCACAACTGTTTATAACCAGATATTCTCTACATCTTTCTAGGAGTTTGGAAATGTGTAATCTATGTGTAACCATTTGTAGCACATGGGCCATTGTCTAATCGTGTAAATTTCTTGGATATTTTTCAATTCTTTTAACATTCAAAACAGTTTGGACCTCATTTAATCTCTAACAATCAAATCACCCAAACTGTTATGAACATGTTCCCCTTTATTCTACCATATGTTAATGACACAGTCCCCCCCAAAATAAAACATCATACAAAAACTTTCTGATTGCAACACTATCTCAAAGTAACCATCTTGGACTTAAATAAAATGTAATATTATATCGGAAAACTGTACCTATTCCTGATCTATCGATTGTGCTTGCTACTGCAAAGACATGTCACATTATTGATTGTAACTGAGGTTTGTTTCCTGGGATAAGTAAAGTTGAAATTCTCGCACATAGAACAGGATTGCAATATATCACCAGTTAACTTTCAGAACAGAGATGAACAAATAATTAATAACTGCAACATGTTAAGCAATGCATTTTACTACATCTATAAGCATATTATTACATACTTAATTATGATAGCTATCTCTAAATAAAACATTACCATAATAAGAGCAGAGAAATCCCAGTCTCAGTGTTTATGAATGTGAAAATATGGCAGTCCAGACTCAGATGGAGGTAACAGTAGAAACAAACTCGTTTCACTTGCCTTCTCTGCAAAGAGAAATAAAAAAAGTTTTAAAAAAAAACTCATGGTTCCCTTCCTGACCAGAACAAAATCCACAGTGCCATTGAAAATTAAACATATTACTCTCATTAGTAGTGACTGGTATTTATATGAAGGGGAGCTGTCTCATCAAAAACAAAGAACATTGGTAATAATGATCAGCACACTTCAAAAATTGTCTGAAACTCTGTGTTACTTACAGGCTTGACTTGGAACTATGTCATCACTCCTTCACTGTCAAGATCCTGGAACTCCTTTCCTAACTGCATTGTGGGTGTCTTTACACCCAAGGAACTGTAGTACTTCAAAAAGGCAGCTCACTAACACTTTCTCAAGGTCAATTAGGGATGCAAACTAAATGCTGGCCTAACCAACTATGCCCATATCCTATGAACAAATTAAAAGAAAAGACATACCTTCAGAAGAACACAAGTTACATTTCAAAATGTCAAAATTATTTTTTAAAAGTAGACATTCTTTGCTGCTGCTTTGCTAGTTGATGTAGAGGCCTAACAACAATCCTTAAATTTAAAAAAAACTAAAGGCTCCTATGAAAACATCATGAAAAGACATAGCTGCACTCATTTTCCCACCCACTCCTAGGCATTCAATGCCTTCTTTCTACAGTACTGTCTCTTTCCAAAAAGGCTTTATTTTACATGCACACACATACACAAAGTTTTACTTTAGAGGGGCTACTAGATTTTCAAAACGCACAATCCACACTGTTAAGTGCTGGCAGCTCCCCATTCCAATTTAAAAGAAGCCCTGACAATGATGATGGCTCAGACCTCTCCAAACTGCCATTAAGCAGGCAGTGCAATCATTCAGCCCACCATCTGCCAGATGTCTTTTTCAAATCAAAATTGCTTCAGCATATTCTCCAAATTGCCACAAACAATATTAATGCAACAAAACACAGAATGCTGGAGAAACTCAACTGGCAGAATATGTGGAAAGAGAAATAGAGTTAATAATTCAAGACTGGCATGACTCCTCTTCAGAAATGCACAATACTATGAAATGCTGCAGGTTACAGTATGAAAACATAATATAGGCAAGTGTGTTTGAAATTAAGAATTCCCAACTTGCTTGTACTTTCTTGTATTGAGATTATAGCACGGTCAATGATTGGTATAAAACAATTAGTGAAACTTATTACTCAAAAGAGGATTCAACCTATAGAAGTTAATTCAAGTCGACAGATCAATGGGTCATGATGGAAACATAAAAGATTCCTTAGGAGTTTAGAGAAGAAATAGAGGGAACTCCAACTATAATTTTCTGAAATTGTACATAAAGAAATATTGTACAAGATGAATAATTGCAGCCTTCTTCAAAAGGAAAATTGCTAAGGAGTTGGAGAAACAGAACTTCCACCAAGCCCAGTCAAATAGTCTTTTTTTTAAATGCAGATTATTTTTGCATTTGTTGTTTTCAGCACAGATTCCAGCATCTACAGTAATTTGCTCCTAGATTATGTTCTATCATTTAATCAAAGAAAAGCACTGTAATTAATGCAGATTAAGATACACTTGATAAGATGTTACACATGAAATGGCATGTGGTATTAAGAGGAAGGTGCCCACGTGGTTGGAGTTTGGAAAGCAAAAGAGGGATATAGATATTTTAGCAAAGTGGCAGATGATTGTGAAGTACAGTTCAGATCAGAAAACTGTGAGGCAACACAATTACAAGAAAGAATTTCAGACAATGTCCACCTGAAATGAAAATAGTATATAAACATGCATTTTAAACTTAAAAATAAAGTTAGACTACATTTCTCAGAATACTGTGTATATCTCCCAGTTTTTATTTTACAAGGTCAAAATTGCAGTAGAATGTCAATTCCTGTCTAAAATAACAATTAATTGCAGATTGCCTTTACTTTTTATTATTTTAAAGGGCAGGGTTCCACTTAAGGAGGTAATCTTATGTTTAATTGGCATTAAACTTCTCTCCTTACAATCAACTTATTGTGAATGATACCAGATAAGGCAACATCTACAGATAGTAAAGAAAATTGAGTCTAGTGCATGTTACAGACTAAATATGCCCATAAACGTTTTCTTTCCCCAATGGCTCCAAAATACACAAAGAACTTGAATAAAAAGTTACATTGATTTCAGCTATATATTTGCAGCATTTGGCATTTTAAGATTTCAATATGCCTTTTTGTTTAGTCTGTGCTGCTATTTGTCCCTGACTTGTCTATACTCTAGATAATTTCTAAACAACTGGAGCTGGTGGCCTCTTGGCTACCACCAGGTTCATTTCAATTTTCTTAAAGCCGCACTGGCCTCCAAGATCCATGACAAGCAGCAACTTCAGGAAACAGAAGTCAGCGCCATGATCAGTATGCCGACACCAATCACCATGTGGGTATCTTAGAGCAGTTCCATGCACAGCTGTTCAGCTTAGAGGGAGTAATGACTATCACTGCACCACTGCAGCCTTCTTTCCTCATTTTCTAATCGCACACAAATTCACTGCCTAAAGGCCCTCTGAAATTCCAAATCTATTTTTTGGAATACATTACAGAAGTCACATGAGTTAAAGAATTCTAAAAGGTTGGTCAAACATGATATCCTCTTTTGTAATACAATTGAACTATTATTGTATTTTTCATTTCTACATGTTTTTGCATTATATCTTTGAATAAAGACTCCATTACTTTCCTTATTATAGATGTTTGAACAAAGAGCTATTTCTTACTCCTGGACTTGTTCTATCTCACTTTATAAAAAAATAGAAATAACTTGAGCTGTCATCCAGTCCTCTGAAATCATAACATGTGCTAATTTTTGCTGAATAAATATAATCATTTTTCTCTTTCCTTGCATCTTCTAATCTATGTAAATATAATTCAGGGGATTTATTATCTTTGGGGGGTTAGCTTGTTTATCAAATATCTCCCCTGCCAATACATTTTTAATGTCATATCATCCCTGTCACCCTGATAACAACTGAAGGAAAATTAATATTATTAAATTATTAAAATTAATACTATTGTCATTTTGTTGTCATTGTCCATGAAAGTTATTGTGTGCTTTCCTTGATGGCCCAGTTCCAAATGTTCAGTTTATCTGTGTCTGTAGAATGCTTTACTATTTAACTTCATTTCCCACAATTAATAAATGAAATGGTTATCCTTTTTTATTTCTCTTCTAAATCACTTTCCATTCTTTAGTTATGTTTTTCCCCCCATTGTTCATGTGTTTAATAAATGCCTTTTTCATTAGTTTTATCTCTCCTTGTACAGTTATACCCATCCACATTGGTCAATAATGCATCAGCAGAATTTTTTTTCATGAAGTCTGTTGGTCACCATTTAAAATGTTTTCCTATTTCTTTCTGTTTACTTCTTGGCCCAAATTAGTTTCCATTATTCCATTCTCATTCAAAAATGAAATTCTTTCCCCTAATCCATTATTTTGGTCTTTGTTTCACTTATGTATTTTGTAAATCATTATTCTAGGTTTATGGTGATGTGATTGCTCTTGCTTGAAAAGTTCTTTTACATTGATTTCTCCCAGGTGCTGTGCTCCATTTATTACTAGAACCAATATAATTCCTTTCTACATAATGGTTAAGAAAGAAATCCTGCTCACACTGCAAAAACTCAATTTCCTTAATGTTACCTTTCTCCCCAGCTAATTATTTAAGAGTAGTTAAAATCTCCCATTATTATTACTCAATGATCTTGAGTCATTTCACAAATTTGCTCACATTTTTCTCCCTCCATCTGCACAACCATCTAGGAATGATCAATCCTTTGTATTCTATTTCAATCCACATGGGTTCTGGTTTTTATTAGTTAAGTCCCTTTTTACTATTACCATTATGTTGTCTCTAAGTAGTAGAGCTCGATCAAACACCACCCACCCTTTTTCCTTCCATATCATTATTGTATATGATATAACCTGCAACATTCAGATAACAATGCTGTTCTTCTTGTTTCAGTTAGTTGGTCTCAACTAGGCTACACAAAAGAAAAGGCTGCAAGCAGTCTCAGCTCCCTTACAATAGCAAGAGCTAAAACAAAAGTTTTTTTACTCCAAACTGGGCTGTAACATTCCTGTATTTGAAGTATGTTAGAATCATAAATTAGAAATTAATTCAATAATTCATCCTTTTAGCTGGTACTGACAACATAATTCAAACACACTGAAATGTTCATTGATGGCAGCTAAACAAGTACCATTGTCCATCTGGGAAATCCTATGTCACTGGTCATGGGTTCCGTGAATTCTTGCTTGGCTGATGAGTCCCAATCCTTGAGCCACAACCCTGACCACACACTTGGTAGTTGTATCTGGGAGGTGGACTTTGTCCTAGACTTTGGGATTATTTGCATTCCTTTCTCCATTCCTTTTCTGTGCTTCCTCTTGCCGAATGCGTGTTCTCAAAGAATTGTATCAGTAAATTGAATGAGCAGCTCATGGTAAAAATAAAAGATTTCATCATTCACAATCTTGTGAGAGACAAAAATATTAATTTAAATCCTGAGGACAGAATTAATAGCAATATTATTTCATCCTGCATATGTAGCTGCAATCATGAATGCCTTTTACTTCTTCCAATGTAGACTATCTTTTGCAACACTTCAAATAGCTCAGAATAACTCTATAGATGCCATTGATGGCTCAATGAAATGGGTTTGCTACTTTAAAATGTTAGTTTCAAAGGCATGGTTTACATCAGTTAAATGTCTTACTAAGCAGACATTTTTGTTATTGATGGTCAGATTATCTGAAATGAAGGAGTTATTTAATGGTTCAGAATTAAAAGTAACTCACTTTTGAAGGTAGCTGTGGAAAATTTGCAAAAGGAATGTATTTTACACATCTATGCAAGATTTACTACTTACAAAGAAGAAATGCTTTTCACCCGAGCAGAGAGATTGCTCAAGATAATGTTAACAATTATATGGATACAAATTAGAACATGCTAATAAGAAGCATTCTTGATTGATCTTAAATCTGATACTTCACAATTTATAATGGTGCGCGCTGGTTCAGCTAATCCTATGGCAGAATCCTTCTGTGATTGAATATCGGCAAGGTCCAAGGTCCAACCTAAAGCAGGCATTGACAATGCAGAATTGAAAGTGCTCCAGAATGGGGTCTTCTCTCTTTTACTGTAAGCTGTGAGAATGCTGTTGTTGCCCTTGTGCTAGTAGATATGCTAAAATCACAGAATAATTTCTTGCTTATTTTGAAATTCACAAGCTTTGTCCAATTTTGTCTGATCAGTCGAGCATGTACGTAGAATATAACAGCACAGTACCAGCCCTTTGGATCTGTGAATCCAATCTGAAGCCTATCTAACCTTCACTATTCCATTCTCATCCATATGCCTATCCAATGGCCATTTAAATGCCCGCAAAGTTGGCGAGTCTACAACTGTTGCAGGCAGTGTGTTCCACGCTCCTACTACTGAGTCAAGAAACTACTTCTGACATCTGTCCAAACTATCACCCCTCAATTTGAAGCTATGGCCCCTTGTGTTAGCCATCACCATCCGAGGAAAAAAGGATCTCACTGTCCACCCAATCTAACCCAATGATTATCTCATACATCTCAATTAAGTCACCTCTTAACGTTCTTCTGTCTAACTAAAACAGCCTCAAGTCCCTCAACCTGTCCTCATAAGGCCTTCTCTGCATACAAGGCAACATCCTAGTGAATCAAACCCTTACCAAAGCTTCCACATCCTTCGTATAATGCGGTGACCAAACCTGCATGCAATACTCCAAGTGCGGCCACACCAGAGTTTTGTACAGCTGCAGCATGAAAAGCAATGTACAGGCCTTACTATTAGTATTCTGGATTTTTTTTAATCTGCAGGCAAAATGTCTGTGCACAAATTTGAATGTTCATGCACCATGGACAAGTCTGGGTTTTGACAGTCTCAATAATACTGAGATTGGCTCATGCTTGTTTCAACAGTGGATTTGGTCGAACCTGATTAATAACGTTTCTGCCAGGGTATATACAAATGTTTTTGCATTCTGCTGGGCTTGATTGTGTGGCTGTTAAAACCAATCTTCATATTCTATTCTGTGTTTGCTTCTTTTGAATATGCACTGTCATCTTAAGGTTCAGTAGAATTCACTACAGGCAAACCCATTTCACCGAGCCATCAATGGTATCTATTGTTACGTTGCTGCTATTTCTGAGCTATATTCTACATTGAAATAAGAACTGAAAAGAGAGCTGTACTAATCACAAATTTTGAGTTCATTGGTTAAGTTGGAAAAGGGCAGTTAAGAGGCTAAATGGTTTGTAAGGGGCTATGGCAGAGTGCTAGTAATCCAGAAACTCAGGCTAATGTTCTGTGGACATGCATTAAAATCTTAACATGAAAGATTGTCCACATTTTTAAATTCCAGATTTTTATTACTTAAAAATCACAACACTGGGTTATATATCAAAATCTTCTGTCAGAAATGCAAAGCTTGTTTGTTTCATAAAAAAGAAGGAACAAAGTGGGAAACTGCATGTGATTGACACTCTGAGGTTGTAGCATTAGTCAGGTGCATGTTAACTGGGTTCACTTTAATATAGTATATGTGCTGAGCAAAGTAAAGCTTTGTGGCTTAAATTTTCCACTCACTGACCGACTGAATTATGATTTGCACTGGCCTACTTCCAAGTAACAGGTCTTCTGTGGAATAGAGCAGTCAGAGGAGTGGGGGAAAGTAAAACAATCCTATTTTCACAGTAGTCAGTTGTCATCATGTGAAATTTAATGGCCCAGTTGCTATCAAAAGGTAAATATGTAAATAAGTGCAAGATTAGGATGCCAGGCAAGTAGGGTATAGGGCAAATGGGTAGGGGTAGAGTTCTAAGGGGAGGGGGATGGGGATAGGGGCAGGTAAATGGGAGTCCTTTTTTGGTAGGTTGGATTGGAAAGGAAATATCAAATCTGGCAGGAACAAAGAGGTTGGTGATATCAGGTCCCGAGGAAGTGCAGAGCTGAGATGGGATCCAGTGGTGGGGGAAGGTAAAGATTGGGTCTATGAGCAGGGTGGAGGAAGTGGTGAGGGTGCGGTCAGGTCAGAGGCCTGACAGATCTGGCAGCAGGGTTGGGGGGATTCAGTGTGGGCATGAAAAACTGGGAGCACGGTGTTCCAGAGGTGGAGAAAGGGGGAATGGTGGGGTGCTCACATGGGGGTGGTGTCAGGTCTACCAGCTGGGGAATGGGGCTCAAGTCCAGCAGCAGCAGCAGAGGAGTCGGGTTCCAGCAATGAGGGGGTTTGCGACTGGTGCAGGTGAGGGGTTGAGGTGACAGGTCATGATCTAGTAGAGATGTAGTTCAGATATTAGACCTAGGCTGAGAGGCCAGCTAGGTATTTAATCAGAGTTGAGAAGGTGGTGCTGGAAAAGCACAGTAGGTCAAGCAGCATCCGAGGAACAGGAGAATCAACGTTTCGGGCATAAGCCCTTCATCATTCCTGATGAAGGGCTTATGCCCGAAACGTCAATTCACCTGTTCCTCAGATGCTGCCTGACCTGCTGCGCTTTTCCAGCAACACGTTTTTCAGCTCTGATCTCCAGCAACTGCAGTCCTCACTTTCTCCTAGTTTTTTTTCATAAAGTGAACTCTCGTTCACTGTTATGCAATTCTCATCCCCAACACTAGGTGTCACAGTGCGCAGAGGACTGGACTCCGCGTCGGCATCACATGGTCACTCAGCTCATGCGTTTTCTCGTGAAGAGCTTTGTGAAAGGCATTGTAAATGTTTGTGCTAGTGGACTTGGAAAAGCATTGTGAAAATATCCCTGCAGCCTGAGATCAAGAAACTGGGAGCAATCTGTTAATTTAAAAACTGAAAGAGTTGAAATAAGAGCGGAATTTCACTGGAATTGACGAACAGTAAAAAGGACAATGTTGAGAAACTGTTTGAAACTTGGTTTTGTTGCTTGTCTTAACAGCTTTTTTCTCTCTCTCTACTTCTTTGACAAATGTTTACAAGTTGAAGAATATTTGTAGACTCATGTGAATCTGTTTCAGTCACTAATCACTATGGTAACCAACTGCAAAAAAGCAAACACCACAGGCACTTGGATGCGGTCAGTCAGCTGCTCAGGGTGGTCCAAGTCAGGAAGCTCTGCACATAGTAGGTGTCACATTGTTACTTTTGGTGCATGTGTGCAGATGTCCTGAGGAGGTGAATAGGCTGTGCAGAAGAGATTCAGGGTTAGTCAGGGTCAGACGTCAGCAAGGATGAGAGCGAGTGGGGAAGGTCATAAAGTCATAGAGATGTACAGCATGGAAACAGACCCTTCGGTCCAACACGTCCACACCGACCAGATATCCCAACCCAATCTAGTCCCACCTGCCAGCACCCGGCCCATATCCCTCCAAACCCTTCCTATTCATATACCCTTCCAAATGCCTCTCGAATGTTGCAATCGTACCAGCCTCCACCACATCCTCTGGCAGCTCATTCCATATGCGTACCACCCTCTGCGTGGAAAAAGTTGCCCCTTAGGGATCTTTTATATCTTTCCCCTCTCACCCTAAACCTATGCCCTCTGATTCTGGACTCCCTGACCCCAGGGAAAAGACTTTGCCTATTTACCCTATCCATGCCCCTCATAATTTTGTAAACCTCTGTAAGGTCACCCCTCAGCCTCCGATGCTCCAGGGAAAACAGCCCCAGCCTGTTCAGCCTCTCCTTGTAGCTCAGATCCTCCAACCCTGGCAACATCCTTGTAAATCTTTTCTGAACCCCTTTCAAGTTTCACAACATCTTTCCGATAGGAAGGAGATCATAATTGCACGCAATATTCCAACAGTGGCTTAACCAATGTCCTGTACAGCTGCAAAATGATCTCCCAACTCCTGTACTCAATTCTCTGACCAATAAAAGAAAGCATACCAAAGGTCTTTTTCACTATCTTATCTACCTGCGACTCCACTTTCAAGGAGCTATGAACCTGCTCTCCAAGGTCTCTTTGTTCAGCAACACTCCCTAGGACCTTATCATTAAGTGTATAAGTCCTGCTAAGATTTGCTTTCCCAAAATGCAGCACCTCGCATTTATCTGAATTAAACTCCATCTGCCACTTCTCAGCCTATTGGCCCATCTGGTCCAGATCCTGTAGTAATCTGAGGTAACCCTCTTCGCTGTCGACGACACCTCCAATTTTAGTGTCATCCGTAAACTTACTAACTGTACCTCTTATGCTCACATCCAAATCATTTATGTAAATGACAAAAGTAGAGGGCCCAGTACCGATCCTTGTGGCACTCCACTGGTCACAGGCCTCCAGTCTGAAAAACAACCCTCCACCACCACCCTCTGTCTTCTACCTTTGAGCCAGTTCTGTATCCAAATGGCCAGTTCTCTCTGTATTCTATGAGCAGAGATAGAATGAGTGTAAGGTATCAATGAGAAGATGGTAGCACCTTCACTGGCAGACAGGAGAAGGTTATTGATCTTCATATATTCTGTGCATTCCTTTAGATGATTGAGACTGCATTGGCCTGGAAGGTTGGTATGGTCCCAGTAGAATGGCATCCTCTGTTAGCCTGGGAGAAAAGGACATCCTGCCTCTGCATCACCCCATCTCCATCAGCAGCATCTTCATGTCCATACCCACAAAGAGAAGTACTAATTTTCCATTGTCTGCCATGTCCAGGCCAATGTCAAGAACTATGCAGAGCAGCTCTGGACTGAAGCTCTTGTCTGAGTGCACAATACCTTTTCAAAGATGGTGCTGCACCACGGATGTTGATCAATTCTGGGATATCCAGAAAGTGGCGAGTTGTTTTGGAAATGGTACATGGTATGGTGGTATTAGAACATGATCGAGGGACACCAAAGGGTGAGGTAGGTAATAAATCAGGTGGGTTTTGTAAAACAAGGTGAAAGTCAACACATGTAGTTTCCAAACTTTTCACGCTTCAGAAACAAATATCTGGTCACTAGAAAATCTGGTTCAATTATTGTACCTAGCACTGTATGAATTCTGATGAGTCAGACTAAAAACTGGCTGGTAATAATACAATGAATCACATGCTTTCAAGTCTTGATAGACTGTAGTTTAACAAACGTTTAAAATGCAATGAAGTGTTGATTGATAGCCAGGCTGCAGCTGCTACCTTAATGGACTGAGTTTATGCTTGAGTCACTGAAGAGCCAAATTCTACATCTATTAAATTCCTAGACATAAACGCAATTCTTAGTCCACCAACTCGATGGGTGACAATAGTGTGACACCTACAGATAAAGATGCAGTCTATCAATATTTACAATTTCAATTCACATATGAATAATTCAAATTTAAAGCAAGTTATCTTTTGACTAATTGCACTGATTGGTGCTGTGTTGCAACAATGACTGCCTTTAGCAAAAGGAGATCAAAGTGTGAAAGGTTGCCAACTGACAACTTAAATTATTTACATTATCAATTAAACACGGTTCCTTGAGATTTTCCAAAGGAGATATCTTCAGAGGGATAACTTCCCCATCACACTCTCTCCTATCCCTTTGTCTGCAGCTGATATGGAAGTGGCGGATCCAATTTAATAATGACCCCTGATTCGATAGTAGTGACGTTTAGACATAAGCTTTTGATGAGTAACTTTGTCGAAAGCTTTTGATAAATCTAATATTGTCATGTCCATACTTTAATTTCTATCAAGACTTGAATCTAAGTCATTAGAAGTCTGGAAAAGCTATATTTTGGTTGACTTTTTTGACCGAAACCCATGTTTACTGCCCACCAGAAAACTGAGTTTCAAAGTGATTCATGATATGTAAATGAACAATATGATGCATTCATATCAAAAACAACATTATATTTAATCAGGTGGAGAGATAAGTCTATAAAACCACGCCATCTTGGAACATATTAAGCTCTGGGTTTTTTGAAATATATGAAACTATTGGTGGCTTTCACCCCGCCAAAAACAAAAAGGATTTTCTCCTTTCTAAATTAGCCACATTTTATTATACATAAACAAGTACGTTGCAACTTCAAAAACCATCATTTATTCAGTATGTAATGATGTATAACTAATGCAATATTCCATGAATGGCTTACAGTAGGATGAACAAAATTTACCACATAGAATTAGCAATCTGCATGATTTTGAATGCTATTTAAAACAACAGCAGTTTTTTCCAATATTCACCATGTAAGTAACATTCATATCAAGGAGTAACATTAGGAATGAATCACAACATTCTCATGAATATTAACAGATAAAGATCATTCAATTACTCACTGCTCACCTTTAAGTACAAGTGTAAATCTTGTGGCCCCATCATAGATTCTAATTTTGCAAGAAAATAAACTAGAATCACTTATGTTTCTTCTGCACCCCACACCCCCCATTCCAAAAGAAATACCTGTACCTGCTTCCAAACTAATAGAATGTGAGTATTTTGTCATCATATTGTGCCATGCTTCATCCACAGTGAAAGGCGAGTGTCATTTCTGATCTAATCCACCCATTATTTTATACTTTTTTTTTAACCTTATTTACCCATGGGCTAAAGGATTTTGGTTAATTGTTGTACTTTCCCTCTTGGGCTCAAATGTAATCATAGTTAAACAATTAAAACTTTGCAAGGACTGCAGTTAAGTGCAGTTACAATAAACCTCTTACAGCTATACTTTGATACCATTTTTGCATTATTTATTTTCTCTCCAGTGTTATTCATCAATGTGCTCCCATAGCACAGACAATAAAAGGATACCACAACACATGTTCGTGATAAGAGTTTTGAGAGCAGGTTGGACCAGGATTCCAGATGCAAAGAACAGGAGAGATTTGGGACTGCAAGTGTTTAAACTGCTGGGTTTTCACTGCGTTTTTGATCAAGAATCAGACCTCAAGATTGGTTAGTTAAGTTAATTAGATCTAAAGGAGACTTGCCGCTGTTAACATTCAGTCTGAGCTCCACTTCCATGGATGATTAGCATCACATTGTTAATATTTAATTCTCAACTTCATTTTTAATTTCCAAAATGACCGTTTAAACTCTGTTACAGTGTCCCGCTAAGGCCTAGCATCCTTTAACATAGATTTAATTCGGCTTAGTTGACTTCGTGATTTTAAATGGTTTGCAAGAACTTCAGTATGGGAACCATTGCTGCCTCTAAGTTCACAACCCTGAAATCTCATCACACATCACTATGGACGGGAGTGGCTTCCATGTCCCTTAGGGTTTGGGAAGCCCTGGTCCATTACCTTCCACATTTAGATCCTGATGAAGGGGCTTTTGCCTGAAACATCGATTTTCCTGCTCCTCGGATGCTGCCTGACCTACTGTGCTTATCCAGCACCACTCTAATCTTGATTTAGATCACTGTTCAAGATGCTTTTTCCAAGGTCTGGTTTGGATTTTTGCTGTCCATTTATACATTTATTTTACTGCAGCTTTAAATTTCTCTTGGTTAGAACGAAATTAAAAATTATCTAGATATAAATATCATATTTACAAGTTACCAATGTCTGACCACCATTTAGAGAAACTGCATTTTCTGTTTGATAAGCCATCTTTATTTCTATGCATCTAGAAATCAACTAACTCAAATTATTCAAGAAGTATCAATTTCAGTCAACAAATTGTTTTGAAGAAAAGGATAATCTACAAAGTATTTTGTGATAGACAGTGATAGCCAGCACTCAAAATTTCAATACAAACAGGCCACATCCCAACCATTACACATTTTTATATATCCTTCATGTCAGCCGTAGTTCTAACCTCATGCGCTTTCACTGTTCCTATATCCTCCTTACCATAAATCATATACCTGTTTTGATTGTAATGAGGTCAGCCAAGTGGACATCATAGAATGTGAGTTCCTGATTAGGTCTATTAATCTGGTTCAATCAGTGAGCCCTGGCTGACAGATATAAATATGAGTGTTAAAAGAGGAGAGGAGACTGATTCTGTTGGTGTCTCTTCCCACTAAAGAGGGGTTTATTTTGAAGTTTTTGTTTCTTCTTTTTTATTATTGCGATTGTTTGTTTTATGGCTTTTCTTTCTTTTTTGCTTATTTGAAGCTGTGCTCAGCTGCACAGGCAGCTAAAGAAAGAAAAAGAAAAATAATAAAGAGGAGTGTCAAAGGTTCTGCACACTTTGAGAGTTGGTTCTGAGAAAGCCAATGTCAAATACTATGCACGTGTAAATAAAGGGTGACTTGGTGACAGGGGATACCCGTCTCTGTGGAGTTATTTCAATACTCAACCTATTCTTACATATTAATGCAAAGTTAAAAGTGACAACATCAGGCTATAGTCCAACTGCTTTATTTGGAAGTACTAGCTTTCAGAGCGCTGCCTCTTCATCCGGTAACTCGTAGGGCAGGATTATAAGACACTGAGTTTATAGCAAAAGATCAGTGTCATGCAATTAAAACAATATATTGAACAAACCTGTACAGCTCTAAAAGCTAGTACTTCCAAATAAACCTGTTGGACTATAACCTGGTGTTGTGTGATTTTTAACTTTGTCCACCTCAGGCCAACACTGGCACCTCCACATCATATTAATGCAAGTAAACACTGTCCTTAAATGTGATTCTATCATAGCCTTATTATTTCTGTCACAGAAAGATTCAGAAAAGGATTTCCTGTCTCTCAGGTGATGAATAATGCTAAGCATGATGACTTAAATCAGACAAGTATCCAAAAATCAGATTTTCACCACCAAGTTAAACTTTCACAAGTAAACACTCATATGATGACTTTCTCACTATCAGGTGGTGAAAAGTCTATATACATGTATATGCATCTCATTAATACCCTAAAAACTTGAATTAACTTCTCCTTCCCAAATAACTTCCACCCAATTGAGATATAAATTCGACTGCGGAAACCAAGCATATGGTCCTCCAACATCAGCCAGGTGAGTATGTAGCTTTCACTTCCTCTAATAATATCTTTGCAATATTTCTTCTCTTTACTTCTGTTAGAAAAATGACAACTGCACTAGATGCCACCATGTCTTCAAATGTACTACATGTCCCTGGACTCTCACTGCACCCAATAGGTTAATAACAATGCATTAGCCAAGACTTCTCAGGTAGTACTTTAGCACAGAAGGAAAGGCAGGAAAATATTGGTGTAGAACATAGTGAAGAGTTAATCTGAAAGGGGAATATGTGTTGAAGTGTGATATGGTGCGGATGTGATGCATATGCCAACAGTTTATGTGGTGAACACAGCATACATGCTTGAAGAGTATGGTGATATGAGAAAGAAAGAGAATGCTCAATAAGGCGAGGGCAGATTCCAGTCAGTCAGGGGCCAGTCCTTGAGCTGGGACATTCCTAGTCCAGGACGTAGACACAGTCAGGCAGCTGGTCCACTGTAAGTCCAGGGAGTCATGCAGTTATAATCTGGTGACAGTCTCTGCAGTCAGGAAAATTCAGTCTGTGCTTTGCTGGGATCGCCTTGCAAATTCAGCCTGGACCGTTCTCTATTTTATCCTTTCTTTACAAAGAATCTCAATACAGTGCAGTGTATGGAAGCAGGCCTTCCACTCTGAATATGTCCCCACCCCATAACCTCCACTTTGTTCTCAGTCACCCATCCAAACCATAGAAAGGTTATGGTGTAAAACAAGACCATTCAGCCCATCGATTCTGCACCATCAGAATAAACTAGCTTTTTAAAATTCATTCCAGGATGAAAACATCGCTGGCAATCCAGCATTTATTGCCATCCCTAATTGCCCAGATGGCAATTAAGAGTCTATCACATTGCTGTGCATCTGGAGTCACATGTAGGCCAGACCAGGTAAGCAGTTCCTTTCCCTAAAAGATATTAGTGAACCAGTTTGGTTTTTATGACAATCAACAATGTATTCATGGTCATCATTAGAATCTTAATTAAAGATTTTTATGTAATTCAAATGGTGGGATTTGAACCTGGGTTCCCAGAACATTACCTGGGTCTCTAAATTGTTGATTGATAATACCACTAGGGCATTGCATACCCATTGCTGCCCACTCTAATCCCACTTTCCAGCACCTTGTTCAGGTTGCAGTACTTCAAGGGCAGATCCAGGTTTCTTTCAAATGTGTTGAGGATTTCTACTTCAACCATCAAACTGCAGGATTACTAGTCTCTGACATGCTCGTGAACCAACAGTATTTATTTGGCTAGTCCAGTTCAGTTTCTGGTCAATGGTAATTCTAGGATGTTGACAATGGGGGACCCAGTTACAATCATGCCATTGGATATGGGGTAATTGTTAGATTCTGTCATTGCCTGGCAGTTGTGTAGCATGAACATTACTTGCCACTTCACAAGTCAAACCTGGATATTGTCAATATGTTACTACATTTGAACACAACTGCTTCAGTATCTCACCAGTTGCAAATGCCACAAAATATTTTCCAATCATCGACAACATTCTTACTCTTCACCTTATGATGGAGGGAAGATCATTGATGAAGCAACTGGAGATGGCTGAGCTTAGGACATTATCAGGTAAGGGCCTTTTGTGGCATGTGGTAGTGTCCCTATCTCTAAGCCAGAAGACTTGGCTTCAAGTTTCATCTGCCCTAGAGATGTGCCATAACATCTCTTTCACAGCCATCACACTGCGCCCTTACCCCCCCCCCCCCACAACCTCTTTATTTAGATTCTCAGCATTATCCCTCTCCCTTATGGAGTCAGAGGCAAAGTACAGTCAGCTCTGCTACAATAAGTCTTTTGTTAACACGAATTGGCTGTAACGCGATTGGTGAATTGGGAATGCTGTTTCTAAAACACAAACTTGTAAAACGTATGTTCGCTATAATGCAATTGGATTGCCAACACTAAGTTGTATCTGTTTTGTGCAATTTTTATATAGCGAAGGTTCGCACAGAAACAGAACTATTGTGTTATAGAAGAAATGACTGTAATCATAAGTAGTCAAAACAACCATCCTGGTAGGCAGTGCTGGTTAATTGCTCCGTAATTTGCAGTGGGTATACAAAAAAACAGCTGTGTTCTCAGTGGGCACCATGGGAACTGGGGAATGTTATCTGCCCCTCCAACACCACTCTGAATTTTGTCCGTCTTGTTTAAGCCACCTTTTTGGTTTCTGCTATTGTTATATTATGTCTGGCAGATATTGCTTGTCAATTGTTACGTATCAGTTGTTTTAATGAGTTAATTTGGATGTAGGTTTTCCAAAAAAATGGGCTGTGTGTGGTGCAGTGATAGTATCCCTTCCTCTGAGCCATGAGGTCTGGGTTCAATTCCAGAAATGTGTCATAGCAGGTTTATCAAAAATATAACATTCAATACCTTTAGAGATGGAGGCATTCAGAGGATAGGGTGCTTCATTTCCTATTCCAATTCCATTTTGATTTAGACCCCTTTCCCTCATCTTTGATGTGCTTTGCATGTAAATTATTCAATTGGAAACATGGGCAATTTACTGGGGAGGGTTAATAGATTAAAAAAAAACAGTAATTTGGTGATATGTCAAAAAAAGTTCAGTTGTGTGTAAGAGTCTTTCTGGATACAAAAGAAAACAAAGAAAAGAGCTATGTTTTCAGGGCTCTTGTAGCACAGTGGTTGTGGCCCCACCATGAGCTAGAAGGCCCAGTGTTCAAGTCCCACCTACTCCAGAGATCGGTCACAATATATCTGAACAGGTTGATGAATTTTTTTTTAAAACTGGGTTTGGGCAGTACTTGTATTTTTTTTCTTTCTCTATACCCAGAAGCGTGACCACACGCAATTCCGCAACTTTCCCACCACCAAAATCACCATGACTCTTTTCTCATTTTCCTTTCTAAACACTAACTACTATGAGTAAAACACCTGTGTAGCCAATTAGATATTTTAAAGCAAAGCTCACAATGGATAATATGAACAATCAAAGGTGAGGGGACAAGGAGAATGGGAAGGGGCCAAATCAAAATGAAATTGGAGGGGGAAATAAAGCAATACTGCCCATCTCTCTCTCTAAAGACATCGAGAGCATTGAGGGCAGTGCTTGTAATGTGTTAATTAAGTGATAAAATGAATGATTTAGTGGTGAGTTTAAAACTAAAAAAAAAGTCTTGTTAACGTTTGATAATATGTCAACTGGTTAATTCATTAAATGGGTGGTAAGTATTTTAGATATTTTTAAACCAACTTGTTCAGGTGCATTAATGACATTTCTGAAGCAAGTGAGATTTATACATAGACCATGTAATCCAGAGATGGGGGGTACTACCACTGTTTTAAACTTTTTAAAAAGCTGGGGTTTTTACATTGGGTGAATTAGCAAATTGATGGTAGGTCTTAAAATAAAAAAAGGAGCTGTGTTCTCATGACAATCTTGTGCCACAGTGGTTGTGTCCCTACCAGTGGGCCAGAATGTCTGGATTTAAGTCCCACCGGTTCTGGAGGTGTTTTATAACATGTCTGAGCAGGTTGATTGAAATACCTAAAAAAAAGCTGAATTCTTGTGAGGATTTTGTGCCATGGCAGTCATGTCCATCCCTCTGAACCAGGAGATACGGGTTCAAGTCCCACTTGCTCCAGAACACTATTTCTGAACAGGTTGATTAGAAAATATCTCCCAAGAACTTCTAGATAGGTTAGCTATTTAGCCTGGCCTGAGGAATCCTGGCCAATGAACTGGCAGGAGCTGGATGCATAAGTCTCCACATGCCTAGGGTGCTGTGCTGGACTGCTTAAACTGCTATCTCACACAGCTGGAGCACCAGTCATAAACCGGCTGGTGGCCTTAATGCTGTGATACTGGCTGGTTCCTTTGACTCCTCCTCTTGACTTTGTCAGTAAAATCCAGAAGATGGTGATCAAGATGAACTGTGTCACCACAGAGGTTCAGAATACCCCCCCCCATTGAGAGCAGTGAGCCACCAGCATGCCTCTGTAACCAGGTGGCGACTTTCCACCTTCATACCTTGCAGCAGCAATACCTTTACAATCGAGCCTCCTCCCAAAGGTGTGACCTGGCAATGCATTTCAGCCACTGGATCAGTGACATGCAACTCCTATTCATAGACTGTGAGCATCTTCAGGTCTCCCTCAGACGCTGCCAGGATCTGATTAACGTCTAGAATGTGGTCGGTCGGCTCATGCCAGGTCTTCCCACCATCAGAAGTGGCGGTTGTTAGACAGCTTCTGCTCAGAAATCTGCACCTGCACCATCAAAGGTTCTGTGGTTGGCGCAGGGGAGTGCTATGGACCTTGGTGCGGGCAGGGAGGGTGTTACCAGAGTCAGGGTCGTGCTGGGTGGCAAAGGCCTGGGCTGAATGTTGCCGCAGGAATTTACAAACAAGGCAGTGTTGGACATCCAGCTCATGGCCAATGCTATCTATTGATCAAAAACAGCAGTGCTCGAAGGGAGGCCATTCTAATGTGCAGTAGGGTCTGGTCTGCATGTATGCCTTCTCAGACAGAATTTCGCATCAGCCCTGGGGCTCCAAAGTGCCCCTCAGATTTCATGGCCCACAACCTGAGCCATGTCATTGTAATGCTCTCTGTGTCCTTCTGTCTGGTGTGAGGGAGTTTCCTATATGGCTGCTGCTGTATACCATTCATTTCTTCTGCTTTATTCACAGCCTGGACACACCGTGGTGTGGATCCTCAGTGGAAGGCTCTCTACACGCGAGTCCTCCTGCTTTACAATAGGGACCTGGGGTGGAGAGTGTTGCATACAGCAGTCCTGTGCAATTGCTGACTGCAGTGGTTCACAGCCCATTTATTTATTTTACAGTGCTGTGGAGTCAGTGAACTATATATTTATTGGTTGTGAGCGATTACATCCTCTCTGATTATTTATTTTAAAATGTTTTTAGATGGCACTTCAGCCTCACACTCCTGGTCTTTGGCCCTGTTCAGAGAGGAGCAATCAAGTCAAAGAATCTCCTAGTGGGCCTGGCCAGTGTGACGATCCACAGGTCAAGACAGCTGGCAATGGACGGGGGGTCATAGTCCCCGGCTGCCTTCCATTCTTCCACAACTATGTTCATATCAAAGTTAAAAATCACACAACACCCGGTTATAGTCCAACAGGTTTAATTAGAAGCACTAGCTTTATAGAAATTCTGTGTCTTACAATTACCTGATGAAGGAGCAGTGCTCCGAAAGCTAGTGCTTCCAATTAAACCTGTTGGACTATAACCTGGTGTTGTGTGATTTTTAACTTTGTACACCCCAGTCCAACACCGGCATCTCCAAACCATGTTTATATCAAGTATCCTTGGTGAGGCGGCAAGTGGTGTCCAATAATACCCTTGAAACTTTCAGAGACAGTTAGGCACAGTGGAAGTTGGAGATCATAATTACACCCTCCAACTCTATCTTAATTTAGTTCCCTCCTCTTTCCTTACCTTTTTTTTAAAAAATGGTTATACTCACTCTAGTGAGTAAAGTTTGATTATCATTTGCTTAATTTGTAACAAGGGCAATTTGGTGGTAGTCAAAAAAGACATTTAGAGGTCTGTAATAGCATCACTGGACAGAAAAATAAAAATATAAATAGATAAATAAGCACTTGGTTCTCATAAGCATCTTGTGCCACATATGGGTCATAAGATGTCCAAACATGCTGTTTAAATAAAAGAGCTGGGAACCCATTCCCCATGGGTGTTGGCTTCTAATAAAGTCTGTTCTAGTCAGGAAAAGGTTCAAAACTGATGTTTCTGCTCAACTGTACGTTTCTTAAAAAGAAACTGGAAAAACTATTCTGCCACAAAATAATGTGCTTCATCAAACTTGTCATGTAAACTTAGAGGGAGAGCTTGAAGGTTTTGTTATGCAGCAGATTGTCTGTCACTGATATGCAATTTTTATAAATTACAGTCTTTAGCACTTTTCTTCCACCCATCCACTAATAAGGCCAGCATTTACTTCCTATCTCTAATTGCATTTGAGAAGATGATTAGTCACTTACTTGGCTATAATTAAATGCTTGCTAAGCTACTTCGAAGGCAGTTAAAAAAGAACCACACTGCTGTGGGTTTTGAGCCACATCTATGCCAGACTGAGGATAAACAGCCAAATTCCTTTGCTGAAGAAGGTCTATAAACCTGAGAAGTTTTTACAACAATCTAGTAGTTTCATAGTCAGCATTACGATGCTGGCATTTTATTCCAGATTTTCTTCAATTTAATTTGATTTCCTCAGCTGCCATTTAAGTCATATCCTGCATTACTACTGTGGGTTTCTGGATTTGTCCAGTAACGTAGCCACTATCTTGTGATAATGGAATCCATGTTGTATTTTCTATCTTCGTCTTGCACAGCTATCTATTGTCGGCTGTCAAATTCCTACTCCAAAAAGCAATGCCATGTTTCTTCTTGAATACTGAAACTTAAGTTCCCCTTGACACAATCATTTTGATTTACGAGGACATGCAGAATGTGTTTCTTTAGCAATACAACTAGCTGCCATTGAGTGGGAAGCAGACACTAAGGGTAATTCCAGGATAAGGAGATGTTGCCTTCTTTATTTGGAAGAATTCACTAGAGAATTTTAATCATTTTTGTTACGTATTGAGCTCAGATTTTGGCATGTTAGGATTTTAATTTTCTCAAGACACGCTGCTTTTGGGACTTTCTGCAAACAGAGTACATTTAATTTCACTCACCATCTCCATGAGTTCTTTGTTTTGGCAGTGCTGGGTCAGGAGAATAGGGAAGTCCACATAGCAACTTTTCCTGTCTTTAATTTGGCAGGCATTCAACAAGAAATTCTATTCTGCAACTTTCTATTACCCAGAGTAAATTCTAAAATAGATATCATTCGACTTAAGCACTTTAAAAAGTTAATAAAAATACTTCAGTTTTTAGCTCCTGGATTTTATGCCCTGTCAAACAGGGCTTGCTAGTGTAATACTGCAAGTGGGAAGTGTTGAATTACAGTGCTTCTATTGCTATGAGGGTGGATGAACTCGGGATGCAGGTTATGGTAAGCACATCAGTGCAATTTCATGCTTGTGTTGTTACAGAAAATGCCAGTACAAGACATCAAGTAAGCTTGTAAAGAAAGGTTTGGAAATATGCGGATTATGGAGATGTTGATGTCTGCCCTGTATTAATATCAAAGAGTTTGATTTTTGAGTGAATTCAATTTAACAGCCCATAAAACCCAGAACTAGATATTACATGGTATTTTTCTATACTTTAAGGCACTTTAGCTGAATAATATCACATTATATTTTGGATCTCCCCTCAAGTAAAGCAAAGAGAATAAGTTGCTGAATAGGTTTTTCATTGGCCCCTGAACTACCACCAAATTAAAAGCAAAATTACAATATGAAATTCCTCCCCTTCAGCCCTCAAACAACAGGAATGAGCAGAGATAGACAAGCGTCGAAAGGGGTTAAAATATGTATTCTGATATGTTTGCTGAAAGCAATTATACAGCATACTTGGGGTAATTTAAGACTATAATATTCACATGCCAAAACCTGAAGAATTATGAAAATTGTTAAAATGTTACATTTGCTTCTTCCATGTGCAATCATAGACACAGCCACTAAAAAGAATTATAGAATTGGTACAGTTTAGGAAGAGGCAACATAGCCCATGCTGTCTGCACCAGCTCTCCAAATGAGTATCTCAAATACTCCTCATTTCTCTTATAACTTTACTCATTGTTTCTTATCAAATCACAGCCCAATTCTCCTATGAATGCTTCAATCGAATCTGACTCGACTAGTCAGGCAGTATGTTCCATACTGTAATCATTCACTGTGTGAAGAATTCTTCCCCTCCCTAATCACACTTTTTTCCCCCACTTAATTACTTAAAATCTGTACCCACTTGTCCTCAGTTCTCTCATGAGTGGAAAGATTTTATGCCTACATAGAGTCATAGAGATGTACAGCATGGACACAGACCCTTCAGTACAACCCGTCCATGCCGACCAAATATCCCAACCCAATCTAGTCTCACCTGCCAACACCTGGCCCATATCCCTCCAAACCCTTCCTATTCATATACCCATCCAAATGCCTCTTAAATGTTGCAATTGTACCAGCCTCCACCACTTCCTCTGGCAGCTCATTCCATACACGTACCACCCTCTGTGTGAAAAAGTTGCCCCTTAGGTCTCTTTTATATCTTTCCCCTCTCACCCTAAACCTATGCCCTCTAATTCTGGACTCCCCGACCCCAGGGAAAAAACTTTGCCTATTAACCCTATCCATGCCCCTCATAATTTTGTAAACCTCTATAAGGTCACCCCCCAGCCTCCAGGGAAAACAGCTCCAGCCTGTACAGCCTCTCCCTATAACACAAATCCTCCAACCCTGGCAACATCCTTGTAAATCTTTTCTGAACCGTTTCACAACATCTTTCCGATAGGAAAGAGACCAGATACTGAAGAATTTTAAATCTCTTTTTTTAAAACAATCAGATCTCCTTTCAGCCTTCACTTCTCCAGCGAAAACAATCCCAGTTTCTACAAAAAAACCAATAGAATTGTGAATGTTTGAAATTAGGAACAACAGAAGTTTCTGTTTTTGTTCCCAGTTTCTTAAACCCATCGTCATAGTTCCTCGTCCCTGGAAACATTCTATTAATTCCCTTTTGTACGTTCTCCAATGCGTTCTGATTCCTTCCAAAAGGCAGCCTCATGTGCAAACATACTAACTATGCCTTCTATGTTCACATCTAAATCACTTATAAAAATAATGAAAAGAAGTGGACCCAGCACTGATCCTTGTGGCACATAGATCTCCAGTCTGAGAAGGATCCCTCTTCCACCACCCTTTAATCATACCTTCAATTTTGTATCCAATTGGCTAATTCACCCTGTATCCCATTTGACCTAACCTTACCAACCAGTCTAACACATGGAACCCACATTGTCACTGGCCCTTTTATTCCATGACCTAAAACTGTGGTCCCATATCTGTTGTGTAGGAGAGAAATGAAGAGGCATGCTCCCTAATATTATAATTACCCTCAGCATGGTGTTCCTATGGCAGCCAGTCTCACCACTGGAGAAACATGCAATGCATTTATTTTAAAAACATTATTTTAAAAAACAAAATAATTGTTTGAAGGGGAGAGAGACTAAGCTTCACATCAAGTCTTGCTAAAGGCTAGATACTTCCTAAAGAACTTTTTTTCCAGAGAGGGCATAACTGGAACTGATGAAACTTGAACCAGGCCTCTTCGCTGAGAGGTAGGGACACTGCCACTACAGACGATGTTAGTGTGGGAACTCTTGCACCAACTGAAACCTTAACACAAGCTAATTCAGAATTTGGAAAGCGTGCAGCGTTTAAAGTTGACTGGCTTCAGCGCTTGGTGTTTTTGAATCTGTAGTCTGTACTGTTTGTCCTGTTCGGGTCCAAACTCTGCTGGTTTAAAGTGGTCCGGAGTCCTTGTGGGATGAGTTGGTTACGGAGGCAGGCACTGAGGAAGCAAACGTGGCTGCGGTAGCGAGTTTGTTTCAGGACATGGTTGAAGAGCTTCAGGGCAGAGGAAATGACCTGGGAGTCGCAGTGGGAGAGGGACTCGTTGTAAAGGTGCGCGCCAGAAAATAACAAGTGACCACAGTTGTCACTTGACCCTATCCCTCACCAACTCCAGAGAACAGCGATCAGCCGCTGCCGAGTGCTCCAGGGAGGTGTATATATAACACACGGTACAGGCTCACAAAAATCAGCTCAATAACTCAATCAGGGAGGCGCGCGCTTGACATTTTGTTTTCATATCGTGCCTTTTCGAACAAAAAAAGGCGTTAACTGGAAAACAAAACAAAATACTCCCCCTCCCCCCCCCCCAGCCAAGAGGCACCGAGTTACCTGTGTGAATAGAGCGAACTGCATAAGCGACAGCCTGGTGAAAGTTAAGGCGAAGATGCACACAAGTGGGTTCATCCGCCCGTTTTACACCCTCTTCACGCCAGGGATTTCAATGACCGCAGGCCGGCGATCATGATCTCGGCGGCTGTCTGACTCAGGATAGTGTCTTCAGCAACGGAGGTAAAGTTGCTATCTCTCTCTCTCTCTCTCTCTCACGGAATAGAGAGAAGCACTAATTCCAAATAAGCCCAGCTCGGAGGCACACCCGGTGGATTGGGGCTGGAGGCAGCCGATGTGTTCAGCAGCTGTCTGTCTGTCTGTCTGTTTGTTTGTGTCTGCCTGCCCCGGCTCGCACACTTGTGAAAGAGAAAGTTCAAATTGCAAACCAAAGTCGAGGAAGCCCGAAATATCACGTATCGCGACCAGACGCAACAAACAGTGTGCGTGCCTGTTTCCACCGGTTCCTTCCTCACTCACATCGCTGACAGGGAGAAAGTGAGGGCTGCAGATCAGAGTCCACAGTGTAGGGCTGGGAAAGCACAGCAGGGCAGGCAGCATCCGAGGAGCAGGAGAATCGACGTTTCAGGCATAAGCCCTTCATCAGAAAAGAGGCTTGTGGGTCTGGGTTGAGGGATAAATGGGAGGGGAGGGGGGTGTTGGGAGGAAGGTAGCTGGGAAAGCTATAGGTAGATGAAGGTGAGGGAGAAGGTGGCAGGTTCAGAGGGGGGAGTGATGGTCGGGTCCGGAGGGTGGTGCCGAGTTGGAGGCTGGGGTAATGGGGCAGTGTGGGAGGAGAAATGAGGAAGCTGTTGAAATCCACATTCATCCCCTGTGGTTGCAGGGTCTCAAGGCAGAATATGAGGGGTTCCTCCTCCAGGCATCAGGTAGTAACGATTTGATGGTGGAGGAGGCCCAGGACCTGCAAGTCCTTGACAGAGTGTGAGGGGCAGTTGAAGCGTTCAGCCATAGGGCGGTGGGGTTGGTGGATGTGGGTGTTCCAGAGTTGTTCTCTGAAACAATTCGCAAGAAGGCATTCTGTTTCCCTGATGTGGAAGTGAGCTGAAAATGTGTTGCTGGAAAAGCGCAGCAGGTCAGGCAGCATCCAGGGAACAGGAGAATCGACGTTTCGGCCATAAGCCCTTCTTCAGGAATGAACTCAGGAAGTGACCACACCAAGTGCAATGGATGCAGTAGATGACATTGGTAGAGGTACAGGTGAATTTCTGACGGATGTGGAAGGATCCCTTGGGGCCTTGGACGGAGGTGAGGGAAATGGTGTGGGCACAGGTTTTGCACTTCCTGCAGTGGCAGGAAAAGATGCCAGGAGTGGCATGTGGGCTGGTGGGGGGGTGTGGACCTGACCAGGGAGTTGCAGAGGGAATGGTATTTTCGGAACGCTAATAGGGGTGAGAAGGGAAATATGTTTCTGGTGGTGAGATCCGTTTGGAGGTGGCGAAAGTGGCGGAGGATGGTGTGCTATATGTGGAGGTTGGTGGGGTGGAAGGTGAGGACCAAGGGGGTTATGTGCTGTTGCATTGGGAGGGGTGGGGTTCAAGGGTGGTGGTGCGTGAAGTGGAGGAGATGTGCTAGAGGGCACCATCAACCACCATGGGAAGGGAAGTTGCGATCATGGAAGAAAGAGGCCATCTGGGACTTTCTGAGGTGGAATTGGTCATCCTGGGTACAGATGCGGCAGAGGTGGATTTTTGTGATAGAGGGAAGGTGATTGAAGAAACTGAAGGTGTTTGGGCCAAGGACACTCCCCTTGGGAACTCCTGCAGCGATGTCCTAGGGCTGCAATTGTTGACATCCAGAAATTATAGTCATCTTATTTTGTGCTTGGTATAGAACATACAACATTACAGCCCAGTACATGCCCTTCAGCCATCTGTTGCACTGACCCATGGAACCAATCTGAAGCCTATCTATCCTACACTATTCCATTTTCATCCATATGTTTATCCAATGATCATTTAAATGCCCTTAAAGCTGGCGAGTCTACTACTGTTGTAGGCAGGGCATTCTGCACCCTTATTTCTCTCTGACTAAACAACCTACCTCTGACATATGTCCTATATCTATCGCCCCTCACTTTAAAGCTATGTCCCCTCGTGCTAGCCACCACCATCTGAGGATAATGGCTCTCACTATCCACGCTATCTAATCCTCTGATCATCTTGTATGTCTCAATTAAGTCATCTCTTAACCTTTTTCTCTCTAACGAAAACAGTCTCAAGTCCCTCAGCCTTTACTCATAAGACCTTCCCTGCATACCCGACAACATCCGCGTAAATCTCCTCTGCACCATTTCTAATGCTTCCATATCCTTCCTATAATGCGGTGACCAGAATAATATGCAATACTCCAATTGCCGCCACACTGGAGTTTTGTACAGCTGCAACATGAACTCATGGCTCCGAAACTCACTCCCTTTACCATTTAAAAGCTAACACACCGTACACCTTCTTAACAACTCTATCATTCCTGAAGAAGGGCCTGTGCCCGAAACGTCGAATCTCCTGTTCCCTGGATGCTGCCTGACCTGCTGTGCTGTTCCAGCAATAAAGTTTCAACTTTGATCTCCAGCATCTGCAGACCTCACTTTCTCCTCTAACAACTCTATCAATTTGGGTGACAGCTTTCAGGGATCTATGCACATGGACACTGTGATCTCTCTGCTCATCCACACTACCAAGAATTTTACCATTGGCTGAGTACTCTGTATTCCAGTCACTCCTTCCAAAGTGAATCACCTCACACTTTCTGCATTAAACTCCATTTGTCACCTCTCAGCCCAGCTCTGCAGCTTATCTATATTCCTCTGTAACCTGCAAACTCCCAATAGTGTGATCTCTCAATACTTGTTTCTAACCTCAGCCCTTACTACCTCAGTAGACGAGTCCTCATCAAATGTCCTTTCTGCCGCTGTAATACTGTCCTTGACTAACAATGCCACACCTCCCCCTTTTTTCCCTGTTCTTAACCCCGGAACCTGCAACAACCATTCCTGTATCTGCTCTATCCATGTCTCCGAAATGGCCACAACATCCAAGTCCCAGGTATCAACCCATGTTGCAAGTTCACCCACCTTATTCCGGATGGTCCTGGCCTTGAAGTAGACATGCTTCAAACCACCTTTCTGCCTGCCAGTACACTCTTTTGACCTTGAAACCTTATTGATGACCTCATTACTTTCAACCTCCTGTATACTGGAGCTACAATTTAAGTTGTTACAATACAGCTTAAAATCCCCCCAACTCATTTAAACCAGCAACACAGAAAAGATTTATCCCATGCAGTAATCTGAAAATTCGAGAGGCAAAGAACTATTTATAGCAAAAATTAACAACTTTATTTCTTAAAATAAAACAGAGAATAATGAACTAACAACTATTTACAACTCCTTCCTCTACTCTATCTTTTACTTTTCCTTATATAATACAAGTCCAACAAAACCCCTGATTAAGATTTACAGAAGAATTCAAACTTCAAACCAGCCAGCTGTTGAATCTTCTCTTGCTATCTTCCTCTGTAGATTTGCTTTCCAGGTTGGTGTTGATCTTTTTTAACTGCGCAAACTCCTTCTCCAGATAGGGAGAGTTCTTACTAGCAGCCTACATCTGTTGGTCTTTTGGCAGTTCTCCTCAACTGTTCTTGTTTTCCCGATTTATACCCCAAAGCTTAGGATTGTGTCATTGATTTTTAATATTGTCAACATACTAAATTCAAACTTGATTGGAATTTGGTATTTTTGGGGGTTGGCCTAATTCGAATTGTTTTTGTCTCCAGTCAACCAGCTACTCTAGCTGCTGGACCAAAAGGTTACTTTATATCTTGTTTAGAACATTTGGTGCTGTCAGGTAGTTCTGCTAGCTATTAACTTTCTTAAAGGCACAGTATACTTCTACACCTTTATAACAAGGTTCCCATTCCCTCGCTGAATTAGTTTTGAACCCTCCTGAAGCACATTAGCAAATTTCCGCCCAGGATATTGGGAACCCTCTGGCTCATTTGTAGAGTTCCCACCTACCCCAGAATGAGTCCCAATTATCCAGGTATCTGAATCCCTCCTGCACCATCCCTGTAGCCACATGTTCAACTGCTCTCTCTCCCTATTCCTCACCTCGCTAGCATGTGGCATGGGTAACAAATCAGAGATAACAACTCTGTTTGTTCTTGCTCAAAGCTTCCACTGTAGCCCCTTGAATTTCTGCCTTACATCCCCATCCCTTTTCCTATGTGGTTAGTGCCTATGTGGACCACGACTTTGCGCTGCTCCCCCTCTCCCTTAAGAATCCTGAAAACACGATCTGAGACATCATAGATCCTGACACCTGGGAGACAACACACCAACTGCGAGTGTCTCTCGTTCCCACAGAATCTCCTATCTGTCCCCCTAATTATGGAGTCCCCAATGACTACTGCTCTTCTCCTCTCTCCCCTTCCCTTCTGAGCAACAGGGACAGACTCTGTGCCAGAGGCTTTTACCCCATTGCTTACCTCTGGTAGTCATTCCCCCCCCCACCCTGCCCTAAACAGTATCCAAAATGGTATACTTGTTATTGAGGGGAACAACCACAGGGGATTCCTGCACTGTCTGGCTGTTCCCTTTCCGTGCCCTGACTGTAACCCATCTGCCTTTACCCTGTATCTGAGGTGTGACTACATCCTTGTAGCTCCTCTCAATTACCCTCTCAGCCTCCCAAATGATCCGAAGTTCATCCAGCTCCAGCTCCCTAATACGGTTTTCAAGGAGCTGGAGATGGGTACACTTCCCTCAGATGAAGTCAGTGGGACACTAGAGGTAACCCTTACCTCCCACATTCTATAGGAGGAGCATTCAACTTCCCTAACATCTATTCACACTGTTTTGAATTCCCAAAGAGACTACTGGGATTTTTAAAAATCTAGTAACCTTACCAATCTGGCGCACAGATTCTTTTACTTTAGTTAGAGGAAGAGGATGGGTGGGAGACAATGCCTAAGTGGCGTTTTGGGTAAAGCAACACCCAAATTTATTACCTCATTTACTCAGCAGGGCCATATCCGCTGCTGGTTGGCATGTGCTCCATCTATACACGAGATAAGTTTTTAAAGGATGAATTTACCTTCCCAGCAGCCCCTGGTCCTTGCACTTACTGCTCCCACTCCTGCTGAAAATGGAGACTGCAGACTCTCAAGGTAAGTCCCTTTAGAGGGAAACTTAACTTGGGTATGATTCCAACTAGCAAAGTGTGGTGGACATAGATTCAATTCAGCTTTTCAAAAGGGAAGAAAGAACATTTGCAGAGAAAGGGAGACTGAAGGCTAGCTAAATTTATCTTGCAGGATGCCAGCAAGGATATGATGGGCTAAAAGCCATAGTTTGTGCTAAGGCCATTGTATGAGTGCAGTGACAAGTGACTCTTTTTGAGATTGTTAAGAGGGGAAGTGGTAAGCAGATCTTTCTCAATATCAGGCAGGTTGGTTGAGTACAGGGACATTGACCCATACCTCCCTAAAGTTACAAAAGTACACTGCACTCTTTACCTGTAATACTGATATGGCTTAAAAGGTCCACCAAGCCTTGTCACCTTTGCATTGGAGATAACAATTTATTTCATATGCATTTAAAGTAAAATATTTACAGCAACCTTATCTTGGGAAATTGGTATAAAAGTTCAATTATATTTGATTTTTAAAAAATAAAATTCAAGCCAAAGAATTGAAAAAAATGAATTGAGTTGAATTCAATTGATTATCACGTGTACTGAGGCACATTGAAAACCTTTGTCTTGTGAGCAATACAGGCAGATCATTTAGTTAAGTAGCACAGATAGATAAACAGCAGCAAAAACAAAAACACAGGTACGGGAGAATGTTAAGAGTTTGTGAGTCCATTCAGTATTAAAACAACAGTAGGGCAGAAACTGTTTTGAAACCGGCTGGTGCGTGTGTTCGGGCTTCTGTACCTTCTCCCAGTGGTCGAAAAACATTGCAGTTGGGATGGATCTTTGAGAATACTGGCGGTCTTTCCTTGACAGTGGGCCTGGTAGATGGATTCTATAAATGGGAGGTTGGCCTTTGTGATTGTCCGGGCCCAGTTCACCACTCTCTTTAAAAGTCTCCAATCTTGAATGGTACAGTTGCCATACCAGCTAGTGCTACATCCAGACAGAATGCTCTCGATGGTTCACCTATAAAAGTTGGCAAGGGTATTTGCCATCATGCCAAATTTCCTCAGCTGCCTGAAGAAGAAGGGCCTTTGTAACCAGTGCATTACATGAAGAGTCCAAGAAAGCTTATTGTGGATGACCACTTCCAGGAGCTTGACACGCTCCACTTGTTCCACCTCTGTGCTGTTAATGTGTAGGGGGCATGAGTAACATCCCACCGAAAGTCAATAATGAGTTCCCTGGTTTTGCTGGCATTGAGAGCTACGTTGTTCTCAGTGCACCATTTTTCCAGGTCTTCCATCTCCCATCTGCTTCGTCGCCATCTGAAGATGGTGGTGTCACCAGCGAACTTGTAAATGGCATTAGTCTGTATTTGGCGACACAGTCATGGGGATACAGTGAGTACGGAAGGGGGCTGAGTATGCACCCATGGGGTGCTCCAGTGTTGAGTGTTCATGAGAATGAAATATTGTCCCCAATCTTCACTGACTGTGGCCTGTGCATCAAGAAACTGAGGATCCAGTTGCAGAGAGTGGGGCTTAATCCGAGATCGCTAGGTTTAGTAATCAGTCTTGAGGGGATAATAGTGTTGAAGGATGATGTGTGGTCAATGAGTAGGATTCTTATGTAGCTATTCTTGGTGTAAAGATGTTCTAGGGAGGAGTGAAGGGCAAGTGATATGGCATCTGACATGGATCTGTTGCTCCAATAGCCAAATTGGAGTGGGTCAAGAGTAGTGGAGAGGCTAGAGTTTATTAATGCCATGACCAGCCTTTCAAAGCACTTCATGACCACCAAAGTTAGGGCCACTGGGCGGTAGTCATTGAGACATGCTGCATGAGCCTTCTTAGGCACAGGGATTACATTAGCCCTCTTGAAACAGGCAGGGGAGTGGCCCGCTACAGGGAGAGATTGAAGATGCCTGTGAAAACCTCTGCCAGTTGATCTGTGCATGGTCTGAGTGCAGGGCCTGGTGCTCCGTCTGGTCCCATCACTTTCCTTGGATTCACACGAAGGAAAACTGATCTGGCCTCTGATACAGTGACTGTTGGGATAGGTTCGTCAGGACTTGTCAGAATAGGTGTTACCTCTCCGCCGAAATTCTGCTGAAAGTGAGCATAGAAGGTGTTGAGACGACCCAGGAGGGATGTGTCATGGTCTGTTATCTTGCACTATCTCTTTTTCGAACCGGTGATGTCATTCAATCCTTGCCATACTCGCCGGGTGTCTGTCTGGGTCTCTGGTTTGGATCAGTATTGGTCCTTGGCTGTCTTAATGGCTATGCGAAGGTCATACTTGGATTCTTTATATTTGAGTGGGTCTCCTGATCTGAAGGCCTCACGCCTGGTTTTTAGCAGGTTCTATGTATCCTGATTCATCCAAGGCTTCCTGTTGGGAAACACCTGGATTGACTTCCTCGGTATGCAGTCCTCCACACACTTGCTGATAAAGTCTGTGACGGCGGTGGGGTACTCGTTCAAGGTACCTGCGGACTGTTTGAACATGGCCCAAATCAGCCGAATCCAGACAGCACCGGAGTTGATCTTCTGCCTTCTCTGACCAGCACTGGACCTGTATCTATGAGGGCGTCTCCTGCTTGAGCTTTTGCCTGTAAGCCGGGAGAAGAAGCACAGCATTATGGTTGGAGTTCCCGAAATGAGGGTGGGGGATGGAGCGGTAGGCAACTTTGGTGTAGCAGTGGTCTAAAATATTCGGGCCCCTAGTGGGACAGGGGATGTACTGGTCGTACTTGGGCAACATCTTCCTCAGGCTTGATTGAAGTCGCCAGTTACAATAAACAGGGCCTCAGGGTGTTCGTGGTGGAGTACAGCACATCCAGAGCTTCCTCAACCTTTGCTTGTGGCGATATGTACACAGCAGTTAGTATAGCAGCGATAAATTCCCATGGTAGATAGGAGGTAGATAGAATGTTGATGTTTGTCGACCATCTTAATACTTTTTATGTCTCACTAGGACAGTGCAGTGGAAATCAAAGCCAATTATTCTTGGGGTCATCACAAAAATTAAAGAATTTTAAAAGTATGCAGAATTTCCCATTTAACCTGACTTTCACACCGAGGTTGACGAAAGCTGTGGACCAGGTTCCTATACATAACAAGAATTACTATTCATTGCAAGAAAATGAACCACAGGTAAGCAATTATGAAATGTCGGCCTACAAATCTACTCGTTAAAACTTAAATCCCTTATAAATTCCCTCTTACAGAAAAATATTGAGGAAAACATTATGGGTGTCATGAGGGGAGGGAAAGACTAGGAAAGCAGTTCAGGAGTTCCTGTTCACATGGTCTGCTCAGCTGATTCTTGGACTGATCAGAACACTACTTTCTCAGTCTTCCTTTCCCAGACGTTTTCTCTGCTTTTTAAGGATTTACCGTGTGACTGGTTCACACTAGTAAAGATCTCTGATTCATTCATTAAAAGTCACAGCTTACAGCAATTGCTATAGGAAGACTAACTGGTTTTCTTCAAGTAGCTTTTACTGCAGAATACAGAGAAATCTCTTGAGTTGATGGAGATCTGTAGGTTTGTCTGTACCTTGTCCACAGCCACAAGCTGTTCAGCTGCCTGAGAACCAAGCTCATAGTTGTTGGCAGGCAAAGGGCTTTTGCTATCATTAACTGGTCACCAATCAGCTATTTATTGCTCAGTAATTCTCCATTTGTACACACCCCTCAGTTCTAGCTTGTCTGTAGCCTACTGCTTGAACACAAGTTTTGTCGTAGGCACTTACCATGTGTGAATGTTAAAAATCACACAACACCAAAAATTTTTGACTTTGCCCACCCCAGTCCAACACCGGCACCTCCATATCATGAGTGTCATGTTATTTGTTTTCAAAGGTTACAGACCAGCTTCAAGGCATCCTTGGTTTTTAGAACAGTTTTTTTTTCTCATTTCAGTCCACAATAAAAATTACTGAACAATAAAAAGGCATGGTGTCTAAGATAGAAGTGTGTGGATAATAGATGTGTAAAGTATGACTCAGCGCAGAATATTTAGAAAATATTTCATTGCATTCCTCTGACGCATCAGCTGAGATTTATTGTAGATCAATTGCTCCTACTTTAAAGCTGTGAAAATCAATTAAGGATATACACGTTTAGGACTTGGGTAACACCAATACAAAGGTTGAATCTACATTGCAGAGATTACATTTGCAAACTTACTTTGCATTTCATACTTTCACACACATTTGTGATTAAGCAGCTTGGCACATTTTCTTGGGGTAAGAAATAAACTGACTGTGGCATTGGGCCAGAAATTGTTGGGAAAATCATGACTCATCACTATTACTGATTCACAAACTGTTGCAATTTGTGGTGAATAAGGTATGCCATGAATTTTGACTTTCCACAAATTGCTGAATATTTTCACCACTCCACCAGTACTAGCATCACCTAAGTTGGAATAAAAGTCATCTTCTCACCTTGAAGCTCTCCTTTGAAATTTATTACAGCAATGTAACTGCCTGATATTTGACATTAATGAATATAATTTTTGCTACATAAGTTAGGGCTAATAAGGACCCTCTTCTCACAAAGACCCCTTTAATAGCATGGTGTATGGCTTTCAGATGACAGTAAACTATGGACATCCAGAAAGGGAATTGCAAAGCTGTAGGTTTTCTTTCCAGCATGCGAATAGTTATTCCTGTGTCTCTCTCAAAGCTGTCTTAATACTCCAAAGACATTGTATATCTACTGCTGATGATGAAAAGGAGCAAAGAGTACAGATCTGTTGAGTGAACAACCAAGGGCAAAGCTGTCAAAAAGTGTGGTGCTGGAAAAGCACAGCCGGTCAGGCAGCGTCTGAGGAGCAGGAAAGTCGACATTTTGAGCATAAGCTCTTCAGGAAATCTGATTCATTCCTGATGAAGAGCACATGCTCAATGTCGACTCTGCTGTCCCTCAGGTACTGTCTGACTGGCTGTGCTTTTCCAGCACCACACTTTCCGACTCTGATCTGCAGTCCTCCCTTTCTCCAAGGGGAGAGGCTGACCAGTTTGATTGTACCCCCAGTGAAGTAACTTTTTTTTATTTCAAAAATATACTTTATTCATAAAATACTTTGATGATCTGTACAACTGGACATGCCATACATATGTAAACATTCCATTTGTTTGCATACCGAAAACAGAGTAATCATTCCTATTTACAGGTCTGTACGATTACATTTTTAGCTGAGGCTTCAGCAAAACCCAAATGATTGCGTGGGCCCCCTGTTCTTCTTTAGGCAGGCAGATGTTACACGGTGGTCTTTCCCCACCGCGCCTTGGCGGCAGCTGCCCCAAGCTTCAGCGCGTCCCTCAACATGTAGTCCTGGACCTTGGAATGTGCCAGTCTGCAACACTCAGTCGGGGTCAACTCCTTCAGCTGGAAGATCAACAGGTTTCGGATCGCCTAGAGAGCGTCCTTCACTGAATTGATGATCCTCCAGGCACAGTTGATGTTCGTCTCGGTGTGCGTCCCGGGGAACAGGCCGTAGAGCACGGAGTCCCGCGTCACAGTGCTGCTCAGGACGAACCTCGACAAACACCACTGCATTCCTCTCCAGACTTCCTCTGCATAGGCACATTCCAGAAGGAGGTGTGTGACAGTCTCGTCCCCCCCCCCCCCCCCCCCCCCCGCAGCCGCTTCGAGGGCAGCGTGCGGTGCGGCTGAGAGTCCGGGCGTGCATAAAGGATCTCACAGGCAGAGCCCTTCTCACCACCAGCCAAGCCATGTCTTGGTGCTTGTTGGAAAGTTCTGGCAATTAGGCATTCTGCCAAATGGCTTTGACAGTCTGCTCAGGGAACTGCTCGATAGGATCCGCCCTCTCCTTTTCCCTAAGGGTCTCAAGAACACTACGTGCTGACCACTTCCTGCTGGACTTGTGGTCAAAGGTGTTTTTCTTCATAAACTTCTCCACGAAGGACAGGTGATACGGAACGGTCCAACTACTCGCAGCGTTCCGCAGCAGCGAGGCCAGGCCCATCCTTCGCAACACCAGGGGCAGGTAGAACCTCAGTACGTAGTGACACTTGGTGTTTGCGTACCGGGGATCCACGCACAGCTTGATGCAGCCACACACAAAGGTGGCCATCAGGGTGAGGGTGGCATTGGGTGTATTTTTTCCCCCGTTGCCCAGATCTTTGTACAGCGAGTCCCTTCGGACCCGGTCCATCTTTGACCTCCATATAAACTGGAAGATGGCCCGGGTGACTGCAGCGGCACAGGCTCTGGGGATAGGCCAGACCTGTGCCACGTATAACAACAATGACAGTGCCTCACACCTGATGACCGGGTTTTTTCCCGTGATGGAGAGCGACCTTAGCTTCCATCTGCCCAGTTTCTGCCTCACTTTGCTGATACGCTCCTCCCAAGACTTGGCGCACACCCCAGCCCCCCCAAACCAAATACCCAGCACCTTCAGATGGTCGGTCCTGACGGTGAAGGGGATCGAGGATTGGTCGGCCCAGTTCCCGAAGAGCATGGCCTCGCTCTTGCCTCGGTTTACCTTGGTCCCCGAGGCCCGTTTGAACTGGTCACATGTGCACATGAGTCTGCGCACGGACAGCAGATCCGAGCAGAAAACGGCGACGTCATCCATGTACAGAGAGGCCTTAACCTGCAGGCCCCTGCTGCCAGGAATAGTCACCCCTCTCAGGCTCGCATCCTTCCTGATGGACTCGGCAAATGGCTCGATGCAGCACACAAACAAGGCAGGAGAGAGAGGGCAGCCCTGCCTGACTCCAGATCTGACTGGGAAGCTATCTGATTCCCACCCATTGATTGAGACTGCACTGACAATGTTGGTGTAGAGCAGTCTGATCCAATTGCAGATTCCCTCCTCAAAGCCCATTTTGGAGAGAACATCTCTCATATACCTGTGTGATATCCTGTCAAAGGCTTTCTCCTGGTCCAGGCTGATCAGGCAGGTGTCCAACCCTCTGTCCTGCACGTAGGCGATCGTATCCCTGAGGAGTGCGAGACTCTCCCTGCCCAGCACAGCACAGGTTTGGTCAGGGTGAATCACCGACCCCAGAGCAGACCTGACCCGGTTGGCGATTACCTTTGACAGAATTTTGTAATCCGCATTCAACAGTGAGATTGGTCTCCCAATTTTTGAGTTCCTCCCTTTCCCCCTTCCGCTTATAGATGAGGGTGATGATACCTTTCCTCATGGATTCACTCATGGTACCTGCCCGAAGCATACTGACATACACCTCCAGCAGGTCCTGGCCAATCAAGTCACACAGAGCGGAATAGAGCTCGACCGGTAAGCCGTCACTTCCGGGAGTTTTATTCTTTTCGAAGGACTCGAGGGCCTTGGTCAGCTCGTCCAGAGATAGCGGCTGGTCCAGCCTCTCGCGTGTTCTGTTGTCTAAGACCTCCATGATAGAGGACAGGAACGACTGGGAGGCCGTGCTGTCGGTCGGCTTCGAGTCATACAGACTGGCATAGAAGGATTTGCTGATCCTCATGACGTCAGCCTGAGATGATGTTATCGAGCCATCTTCTTCCTTCAGGCTGCTGAGCACAGAGCTCTCTTTGTGCACCTTCTGGAAGAAGAAACGTGAGCACGTCTCGTCCTGCTCCACCGAGCGGACCCTGGACCGGAAGATTATCTTGGAGGCTCCGAAGCAAAGAGCGAGTGAAGTAACTCCACATAAGCCAGTATCCTGTCACCAAGCCTTTATTTACATGTGGAAAATCTTTGACACTGATCCAGCTCCCTCAGAGACAGCTAGCTCCCTCACAAATCCAACATACTGACCTCATTATAATCAGTATATATCCATGAGAATGAGGGCATAGGCTGGTTCTTTTTCTTGTGGCTCTTCCTGGGGCATTTTAGCACTGGGTCAAGTTCCTCGGACCCTGCCTCAGGTACAGGTGGCATATAATGCACAGTAGCTTGCCTCTTACACTTGGAGTGTCTTGAAAGAAATTTGTCTTCTTTTCAGGCAGCGAGGCATTGAGGAGACAATATCCACCCTGTCAGTCTCCCTTTCTGAGGTATCTTCAATGCTTCACAGAGAGGGAGAACCCACGGGTGCTGCCAACCTTTCTGACTTTACTGAGGATCAGGGTAGGTTTGAACCCGCTCCAATTGTGAGTTTGCAGCTTTCATGTCATCCATGTACTTATTCAGTACAGCTGCATCTATCCAGACTTTTCACTAGATCTGACCTCACATTGCTGAAAATGTGTTGCTGGAAAAGCGCAACAGGTCAGGCAGCATCCAAGGAACAGGAGAATCGACGTTTCAGGCGTAAGCCCTGCTTCAGGAATCCTGAAGAAGGGCTTACGCCCGAAACGTCGATTCTCCTGTTCCTTGGATGCTGCCTGACCTGCTGTGCTTTTCCAGCAACACATTTTCAGCTCTGATCTCCAGCATCTGCAGTCCTCACTTTCTCCTGACCTCACATTGACCATGCCTCTTACCCCATGCAGGGCAGTTCCTGTGGTTCCTATACCAAACTTTGTCTCCTGAAGTGTCTCTCTCGCTTAGCGGTATCTTGTGCCCAGCATTGGCATTTCTGATGTCATTTCACATTCATCCCAGGAAGATCAGTTTTAACCTGATGCGAGTCATCTCCCCGTTAGCAACTCTGCTGGAGCTGTCTATGTACTTGCATAAGGGATGGTCCTGTAATCAAATGGGACCAGGAACAGTTTGGTATTTAGAGAAGCTGTAGGTCTGCCTTCAAAGTTTGGACTGCTCTTTCTGTGAGACCATTGAATGATGGATGTTATGGAGTTGTCCTTATATGTCAAATGCCATTCAACTTTAGGAAATGCTCAAATTCCCTGCTGGTAAACAATGGCCCATTATCTGTTTCTAATATTTCCAGGCATCTGTGTATTGCACAAGATTAGGTTAGATTAGATTCCCTACAGTGTGGAAATAGGCCCTTCGGCCCAACAAGATGCAGGCAGTTTTCTATCATTGCCCCTGTTATTAAAGTGAACTTTATGCATGTCTAGCCACTCTGCGTGGACATCCACAATGACTAAGAACATTGAGCCCATGAAAGGGCATGCAATGTGTTACTGAGTCCAGGGATTATCCAGACATTCCCATAAGTGTGAGGGAACTGCTGGTGGTAAGTTTTGTCCTTGTTGGCATTTTTGGCACTGCCCCACCAACATGGCTATGTCTGCATCCAAACCTGGCCACCAGCCATAAATCCTCGACAACATCTTTGTTTTGGAAACCGCTGGTAGTATTCAGCTAGAATCTGGTGGTGACCTTTGCTTGGGACAATCACTCTTGCTCTCCATGATGATCTGCTGTCCTCTACCATGATCTAGTCTTTCCAGGTTCCGAAAGTTTTAATTCTGGTTGCTCTGGCCCTTTGGTTACCCTTATCACTATTAGTTGTTCCAGTTTTGCCAGGACTGGATCTGCATCCAAAGTTTGATATTGTCAGCTGTAACTGAAAGCGTGTCTAGAAAATTTAAAATACAGACTCTTCCAGTAGAGGTACCACCAGTGGTGTAGCTGCCAGCGGGAGGCAGTTCAAGACATCCACATTTGTTACTTGGTCTCCTGGATGGTTTTCCAACTTATAAAAGTACGCACATAGTATTAGAGTCTACAGCTGAATTTGGCCTGAAGCTATGTGGGCACTCTTTAAGTAGGCCTAGCAGGTGTTTGTGGTCTGTTATTATTACAAATTTACCTCCGTAGGTATTGTTGGAACTTCTTGACTCCAAATATGACCACCAAACCTTCCTTCTCTATTTGGGCATGTTGTCCCCCTGCATTAGACAAAGTCCTGGATGCTATTGAGCCTTCCTCTCCATTGGGACACCTGTGAGCTAATACCATTCTAGTGCCTTACGGTGTGGTATTGCATGACAATACCAGATCTCACTTGGGCTCAAAGTGTTCCAATATTTTAGAGGATGATAGCTGTTTCTTCACTTACCTGAAAACTTTGGCTTGACTACGTGACCATTTCCAAGGCTGACCCTTTTTACGAGTTGATGCAGAGGTTCCAGGTTGGAGGCCAGGTTCCCTATAAACCTTCTGTATGAACACTGCAACCATCCTTCCATTTCACTAAGCTTACAAGGAGAGAAGATTGTTTGAAACAATATCAGAAGAGCTGTGTTTTCACAGACTGTCATTCAATAAGGAAGTAACCAATAAATGTTGATACACACTAAGAAAAAGTCAATGTCAAGATGCTATCTCCAATAAAGCCTTGATAGTGCCCATAAGATTTGCCACAGGCCTCAACTTCTGTTCATGTGGTTCCTTTCAAAAAGGCACTGGTGACATTGCAGCATTACCCAGTGACTGCATTCTACAGGATAAGAATGTCCTACCTTGCAGGACTTCCAGCTTGTACTGCTGAAGGCACTTTAAATCTTTGTCATTTTACACTTGTTCAACAGGAGAGAAGCAGAATGGAGTATAAGGGGTCACAGTGTGCCTGCTAAAACCATTTCAGATTATATCCTTTGTGTCACAAATGACACAGCAAAGGAAAAGTACAAATACACACACTTGTGTGCAGGAGCCAAAAACCAGAACAGGGGGACGCTTAACTCACACTTCTGGAGCCCAGATTAGTTGGCAAGTTTTGTGGTAATCATCTAGAAAAATGCTGATACACATGGTGACCTTCTGTGTATTTCACAGTTGTTCCCTTCATCTACAAGTTCATTATTCCAGGATCATCCTAAAATGCAAAGATAATTCCAGCTTTTTTCTCCAGCACTGACCATGTTCTGAAAGTCTTTTCTTCCCTGTGTCTTCCAGCCTTACTTCCAACAATAAGTTGGAAGATACCTTATTGACTTCTTTATCACTAAAATTGAGAGCATGTGAAAAGTTACTTTTTGCAGTTTAATCCCTTCACCCAAACCATCTTCTAAAGATGGACAAAACGTCTTCTAAAGGTTCCTCAGCCCTTGTCCTGAACCCTTACTTTTTTTTTCCTAATCGTTCATAGGATATAGGATTCACTGGTTAGGTCAGCATTTATTACCCAGGGGGCAGCTAAGAGTCAGCCACGGAACTGTAGTTCTGGAGTCACTTATAGACAAGACCAGGTAAGGATGGGAGATTTCCTTCTTAAATCAGACAGTTTTTTACAACAAACAACAATAGTAATCATTAAGCTATCATTTTTCAAAATTCCAGATTTTAAATATTTTTGAATCAACTTATTCTGAGATGTTACTACACACCACTAGAGAGGGTGTGACATGAACCTGGGTCGCCTGGCTGAGAGGTAGGGATACTATCATTGTGTCACAAGAGCCCTCAATTCCTGATTTTAGAACATAGAACGTTACAGCGCAGTACAGCCCCTTTGGCCCTCAGTGTTGTGCTGATCTGTGAAATTAATTTAATGCCCATCTAATCTACACCATTCCATTATTATCCATATATTTGTCCAATGCCCATTTAAATACCCTTAATGTCAGCGAGTCTACTACTGTTGGAGGCAGGCCATTCCTCATCCCTACTACTCTCTGAGTAAAGAAACTACACCTAATATCTGTCCTAAATCTATCACCTCTCAACTTAAAGCTATGTCCCTCGTGTTAGCCTTCACCATCTAAGGAAAAAGGCTCTTGCTGTCCATCCTATCTAACCCTCTGATTATCTTATACATCTCAATTAAGTCACTTCTCAACCTTCTTCTCTCCAACGAAAACAGCCTCAGTTCCCTCAGCCTTTCTTCATAAGACCTTCCTTCCAAAGCAGGAAACATTCTCATAAATCTCCTCTGAACCCTTTCCAAAGCTTCCACATCCTTCCTATAATGCGGTGACCAGAACTGTATGCAATACTCCAGGTGTGGCCTTACCAATGTCTTGCACAGCTGAAGCATGACCTTCTAGCTCCGAAACTCAATCCCCCTACCAATAAATGCCAACACACCACATGCCTTCTTAACAGCTCTATCTACCTTTCAGGGATTTATGCACCAGGATACCGAGGTCTCTCTGTTAATCTAGAGAGAATTTTACCATTGGCCTAGTACTCTACGTTCCTGTTATTTCCTCCGAAGTGAACTACCTCACAATTTTCTGCGTTAAACTCCATTTACCACTCCTCTGCCCAATTCTGCATCTTATCTATGTTCCTCTGTAACCCATAACATCTTTTGGCACTATCCACAACTCTGCCTACCTTAGTGTCATCCGCACATTTACTAACCCAACATTCTACACCCACATCCAGATCATTTATAAAACTGACAAACAGCATTAGCCCCAAAACAGCTCCTTGTGGCACACCACTAGTAGCAGAGCTCCAGGATGAACATTTCCCATCAACCACCACCCTCTGTTTTCTTTCAGCTAGCCGATTTCTGATCCAAACTGCTAAATCACCTTCAATCCCGAAACTCCATGTTTTGTGCAATAGCCTACCATGTGGAACCTTATCAAACGCTGTACTGAAGGTTATATACACAACATCAACCATATTACCTTCATCCAACTGTTTTGTCAATAAGGTTAATGAGGCACGACCTACCCTTCACAAAACCATGTTGACTATCTGTAATCAAATTATTCCTTTCTAGATGATTATAATTCCTATCTGTTATAACCTTTTTCAACACCTTACCCACAACCGAAGTAAGGCTCACTGGCCTACAATTACCAGGGTGGTCCCGACTCCCTTTCTAAAACAAGGGAGCAACATTTGCTGTCCTCCAGTCTTCTAGCACTACACCTGTCAACAATGATGACATAAAGATTGAAGCCAAAGACTCTGCAATCTCCTCCCTGGCTTCCCAGAGAATCTGAGGATAAATCTCATCCAGCCCAGGGATCTTATTTATTTTCAGATCTTCCAAAATTGCTAAAAATTCAATGTCAATCCCATCAAACCTTATAGCCTGTATCTCCGTATTCTCACTAACATTGCCCTTTTCCAATGTGAATGCTGATGAAAAGTATTAATTAAGTGCTTCCCCATGTCCTCAGATTCAACACATAACTTTCCACTACTATCCCTGAATAGCTCTAATCTTACTCTAGTCATACTTTCATTTCCACACATAACTTTCCACTACTATCCTTGATTGGCCCTAATCTTACTCTAGACATACTTTTGTTTCTGATATACCTATAGAAGGACTTAGGGTTTTCCTTGATCCTATCCACCAAAGACTTCTCATGTCCCCTCCTGGCTTTTCGTAGCCCTCTCTTTAGATCTTTTCTGGCTAACTTATAACTCTCAAGCCCCCTAACTTAGCCTTCACGCCTCATCCACACATAGACCTTCTTCTTTCTCTTGACAAGAGCTTCAACTTCTTTAGTAAACCATGGCTCCCTCTCTCGACAACTATATCCCTGCCTGATAGGTGTATGCTTATCAAGGACCCACCGTGGCTGTTCCTTGAATGAGCTCACATTTCAAGTGTGTCCATCCCCTGCAGTTTCTTTCTCCATCGTATGCAACTTAAATCTTGCCTAATCGCATCATAATTGCCTTTCCCCCAGTTATATTTCTTTTCCTTCCATATGCACCTATTCTTGCCCATTGCTATTGTAAGCAGACCAAATTTTATTGAATTATAATCATGTGCCATTGGTGAAATAGAACTCATGATCCTAAGACATTAGCCTAGGCCTTTGGATTACTAGTCCAGGGATTTACCCATTACACCACTGCCTCCTTTCTCTAGTTTCTCTCTTTTCTCTCCTCATCCCACCCTGACCTCACTATCATTGTGGCTACTGTTATCATACCTCTCCTCAAAAAAAATCCTGGATTTCAATATCCTTGTAAACTACCTATCCATCTCCAACTATTCTATACCTAAACACCTTTGAATGTATTATTGCCTTCCAAATCCATGCAGCTCCAGATTTGAAACCCTCCGCATCCATTTTCACCCCTGCCCTATAACCAAAACAATTCTTAACATTGTCACAAAATACTTTCCATGTGGCAAAGATAAAGGTATTCTATTGTTCTTGCCTTCCTATTCTCACACCTTTACCTCTGGTGTTCTCCAGCAGTCTCTTCCTATTTAACATCTACACTCTGCCCCTTAGCAATGTCATCGGATATCAAACCTACAGCTCAGCGAGCAAACCTACACCCTAAACCTCAACCTGAGCTACAAACCTTCACAAACCTTGCAAATGTCATCTGAAAGTACAGCAACAGTTTTCACTTGTAACCAGCTCTAACTTGCTTCCAGCTCCCTCAACTCCTCCATTATCATTAATTTCTCAGATTGCTTATTTGCTACATAGTACTGGATGAACAGACATTTCTCATAATTAACCCTGAGATGAGCTTCCAATCACACATTGGTCCCAACAGTAAGATCATTTATACCTACCTCTGTAAAATTAACCAACTCCATGTCTTGATTTTAGATTTTTCATCCTTGTTTCCAAGTGCCACCTTGACTTTGTCTGCCAATATTTCTATTATATCTAGCCCTACATCTTCCAAGAAATCTACACTCAACTTTCCCAATATTCCCTGCTGAACATTCCTAATATTAGTCTTAATACTGTTGACTATGCCTTTTGCTGACTAGCCCCTAAGCTCCAGAATTCCTTCCTTAAACCTCAATAAATTGCTAATCTTTCTTCCGCTAATACTTTCCATGAAACCTATGATAAAGCCTTTGACCATCTGCCCCAATATTACCCAATCTGTCTCAGCGTGAATTTTTGCCTTAATTTTGCTCTTGTGCAGTTGCCTTGGGACAGTTTATTGTATTGAAAGGGTTACAGGAATACAAATTGTTGTTGCAGGAAGTATGATTCTTAATCTGGCTGGTGATTTGACAATGGATCATGGAGGATCTCAATCTGGATTTTGCTGGGGTTATTAGTCATGCCATGCACTTCTCAGCCACCCCTCCCCCACTTACATTCCTAAGAGCTGTCACAAGGAAGACACCAGTGTAGCAGCAGAATCAAGATAGCCAGAGACTCTGAATAACTTAATCGAATATTCCCATTAATGATGCAAAAAAAGAAGGAAAGGCAAGATTTATAATGATAGTGGAAATTTATTGTGCAACAGTTCAAAGAATGTTCAACAAGTTATTGCAGATGAAAATTAAAAGAATTATTGGCATGAAGTACTGTAGGACCTTCTTAATAAAAGATATAGTGAAAATGCATTGCTCCATTGCATGTGAACTGAGCAACAGTGGTAAGACTGGTTTGAGGTAATCAACTCAACAGTCATGTCTTGTATTACTTTTAAAACAAACTATCTCCTTTGCTGACAATTGGGCATTTAGTTTTAATTAAAAGCAGTAAACTGATAGAGAGTTGGTGGCATAGTGGTAATGTCAACAGATCATCTAATTGAATTCCACCAGGATAGATGGTCAATTTCAAATTCAATAGACATTTATAATTTTCAAATGAAATCTAGTCTCATGGTGACAATTTAATGATTTTTAATGTGTCGGCCAATATTTCTATTATATCTAGCCCTCATCCTCCAAGAAATCTGCGCTCAACTTTCCACAACTTTTAATCCACAACCTTTTCAAGGACATCTTGCTGCAATTATACAGGGCTTTGGAGAGATCACACATAGGATATTGAGTGTGGTATTGGTCTCTTTAGATTAGATTAGATTAGATTAGATTACATTACAGTGTGGAAACAGGCCCTTTGGCCCAACAGGTCTGCACCGACCCGCCGAAGCGAAACCCACCCATACCCCTACATTTACCCCTTACCTAACACTACGGGCAATTTAGTATGGCCAATTCACCTGACCCTGCACATCTTTGGACTGTGGGAGGAAACCGGAGCACCCGGAGGAAACCCACGCAGACACGGGGAGAACGTGCAAACTCCACACAGTCAGTCGCCTGAGGCGGGAATTGAACCCAGGTCTCTGGCGCTGTGAGGCAGCAGTGCTAACCATTGTGCCACCGTGCCGCCCACTATCTGAGGAAGGATATTCTTGCTATGCAAGGAGTGTGGCAAAAGTTGACCGGTCTGATTTCTAGGATGGCGGGGCTGATTTATAAGGTGTACTTCACAGTTAAATCTGTTCGAAGTATCTATACTGGAATTTCGAAAAATATGGGGGGGGTTCTTAGAAACCTGGAAAGTTCTAACAGGACTAGACAGCTTAGATGCAGGATGGATGTTCCCAAAGCAGAGGAGTCAAGAATCAGGAGTCGCACTTTAAGGGTAAACCATTGAGGAATAAACGGAGGAGAAACTCTTTCACCAAGAGAGTGGTGAGCCTGTGGAGTTGGCTATCACAGAAAGCAGTAAAGGCTAGAATATTGTATGATTTCAAGGAGTTGGATACAGCACTCGGAAGTAAAGGGATGAATGGATTTGGAGGAAAAGCATGAATAGACTAGCGAGTTGGATGATCAGCCATGATCATAATGAAATGTGGATCAGACTCAAAGAGCTAAATAGCCTTCTGAAACCTTTATTTTCCATTTTTACTAAAAACAACCTCTAATTAGAGCAACACTTGTAACCTTTAGCATTAAACATTATTCAAAGGTGTGAGAAACAAAAGCTCACTCACTTCAATAATTTCAGTCCGAGACCAAAAATCTGAAACAGTGTCGTTTATTTGTACACTTGCAAGTGGGTGCAATGTCTAATGCCAGGTAAGGCAATGACAAATACACATCAAATCCAACAAACTCTCGAAATTTATACAGTTTGAATCCCCATATTTTTTCTTATTTCATTGTTTGCCCCCATCCTCCGCTTACGTCATTCATTTCCTTAAGACTGATCCCACAACTTCTGTTTATCCGGCCTTGTCCGTGACAAATGCCTATCTCTGGCCCCCCATAAGGTTGTTTGACGTCATCCCATCCTTTGCTTACCATTATCTACTCCCTCCATCTGCGCTGCCCCTCACAGCATCTTATCACTAAGCCCTTTTAATTGGGGTTTGTTCCTGTGTCTCTGTACAAGTGGGAAACCTACTGTTTATAAAGGCCTTTTTTCACAGCATTTTATCTAGTGCCTGTATTTCTACCATTGTTCTGTAATCACGTCTCATGCTAACGTCCTTCCTCTATGTAATTCCCATTTTTGCTAACTCAACTCGTAGCTGAGAAAACAATCACAGACTAATGTGAATTCATTTACTCTGTATCAGAACTTATAATTTGCAGAAATAACATCAATTCACCTATATCCCACAATTTCCCCTTTTTCTTTTGATTACCATTTGTTATCTTCTGCATTTTTGTCTCTTTTTTTAAACATCGTTCCCAAAATTCGCAAGCATCATTTCAGAGATTTCATCCATCTTGGTTTCACTCATCTCCTCATTATTTAGCCGATAAAGTTCCTCTGTCTGATTCCCTCTTAAGGGCATCTGTTTCATCAAGGCTGTTTCAATCAGTCTTTGGGTGAGCCCTCGTATACAGGGTATGACACAACAGCCAATGGCCACCAATACCCCGACTACTACTATCAGGGAAGTAAGGATAGAAACCACCACCCCCTTCCATTTTCCAAACCAGGATTCAAGCCATCACGTGAGAGATGTGTCTACTCCTGAATTCTCAGCCAGTTCCTCTGCTAAGGTAGTCAATCCCTGTAAGGCCCGAGTAATTGAACCATCAGGCGCAGTATTATTAGGAATAAAGGTACAACAGCTTCCTCCTAATATCACACACACACACCCTTTTTCTGCTAAAATCATATCAGGGCTATTGTGTTCTCCCATGCCATCCTACTTGTCGCATCAAGCTGTTCTGATATTCCTTTAACCGCATCTCTTGTATAATTGATAAATCGCTGTTGATTATAGAAAATGTAATTTATCCAATCTACATTTTTATTAATTGTTACCCACCAAAAGAGAGCTGACTCAAAGCCTGCTGCAATCTGGTTACGAACTTTGAATTCATCAGGTACACCCCTAGGGACTCCTACCGAGTCGAGATAAATCCTGTCATCAAAAGAAGTATCTAACAGTAATCTCTTACCCCTTCCCTTTTTCCCTACGATCTTTTCCTTCTCAAATGCCAAGGTAAATGGAATTGCCAATTGTACAATTGCACATATCCCTCTCCAATCCGGAGGTAGGGTGGGTCTCAATATTTTTCCTCCACAGTACCACCACAGATCCGCTCGGGGAACCTTTAGTGCTGAGTAGTTCCCTCCCTTCTCCGTTTCGGTAACATTCTTAATCTCTGTACATAATTTCAGCTCCCCCAAATCTCTCGACCGACTTGTACCTCGCCTGCGCACACACGACGTGTGATTTCCAACTGCGGCGGAAAATGTGGGGGGATCTTTTGCATCTTTCTCCTCCAAGGGAGGGAACATTAGAGATAGGGAGGTACAATTCCTATCATTCCATGCAGTCTCATCCTGGTACAGGGCTATCATACATTTCATGCTCTTCCTGTCTTGCTTCCACCCGAGCGGAAAGGGAACCACCTGGGCCACTGGCCTACCGGAGGCACATGCATAGCAATTGCTTTTGTTCAGACTTTTTACAGTATACTTTACCCATTCAACCCAGGCATTTGCATCCCCGTACCCAGTTTCTATTTCGATGGTCTGTTTCAAATCCTTTACCTCTATAATTTTTACTACTTTAGGATCATCGGGAGGGGTGAAGGGTTGTATCTTATTACCCAGTAATTCTACCCGTTTTCCCTGTCCTACACTAATTCAAAAACAGCAGCCCACAAACTCCTTCCCATTTGTTTTCATTTCAATCCCAAATGTTTCATTTAATTGTATCTTATAAGTGCCCCCCCCCCCCAGAATTGCTTCGTGCCATGTGGTTTTCCTTATCGTTAAGTATATTGGGTTACACTTCTTATCGAGACAATCGCGAGCTGGTTGGAAGGGGGCCCGGTGTACTGTGACGAGACCATTATACCAGGTACCATCCCTGAGGCCAACCCCATAAGACTTAAGATGTATCTCTGAGTTGCGGTATTGTCTCTGATTAGCTACATTCCCACAATTTACTAAGCTGCATGCATCAGTGTCTATTACTTGGGGATTATCAGACTCAGGAACCATTAATAATACATATGAAAATGATATGTGACAAAATCCCAATACCAAGAGGGCTAGCATCATAACTCTAAACAGTATTCTAATCATCATGCTGAAGCACAAAAAGGCTTAATATACAATCTTACAGAAATAATCCCGCGCTTGTGCCGCCACTGTATAGTCAGTTACTCAAAGTCGCTTTAGTCTGAGTTTCAGCGGGTCTTGCGTTGATTCGGCTGTCCAGACGTCTTCCTCAACTGGAGGGTCCACAGGCCCTTTGATCGAGTGTAATGAATCCAGCCTTTTTCCGCCATCCTTATTGCCGTTTCGGTAGTCAAAAGAGCCTGATACGGCCCTTCCCAGTCCGGCTGCAATTTAGTCTCTGTCCATGATTTTACCATGACCCAATCTCCTGGCCGGATGGGGTGAACAGCGAATTCAAGGGGCGGAGTCTGTGCCAATAGACCCTGTTTTCTGAGGAAAGATAAAGAGGAGGACAAGTCCAGTATATACTTCTTTAAAAACAAATCTTTAGTTTCGGGAATTGACAATTCTCCATTCGTTCCCAGATAAGGTAATCCAAATAAGATTTCATAGGGGGATAGTCCCAAATCTTTCCTCCGCCAAGGGACAAGCCCAAAAGGCATCCTTTAAATCTATCACACTAAACCATCTGTAATCATGAGGGATCTTACTTGACAACATATAGGGGTTTGGTACCACTGGGTGCCTGATCTGTACTATTCGATTCAATGTTCTCAAATCCTGCACCAATCGATAAGTTCCATCAGATTTCCGCACTGGTAGAATTGTGGTATTATAAGGAGACAAACATGGCTCCAACAGTCCATCTCTAATCAGTCCCTCAATTACTGGCTGCAGTCCTCATTTACCTTCTATGGTAATAGGGTATTGTCATTCACAGACAACGTCCCCTTGCCGTTTTAAATTTATTAAAAGGGGAGGGATCTGTAGTTTTCCACGATTCCCTTCTCTAGCCCATACTAGTCTATCTCTCTCTCTGCATCCTCTGTCAACATTGCCAGTTGTACAACTAATTCCTTTTCCTGAATTCCAATCTCCAGTCCTAAGAGGATAATTAAGTCTCTCCCCAGTAAGTTACTTCCTATATCAGGGATATACAGCAGTTCCCCTGTGACCCTATCCTTAGGACCTTCTATCATCATAGGTTCAAATACCGGAACAGTAAATCCTTCACCTTTTACCCCCGAAACAGTAATTGATCGTGTTGACATTTCTGCTTTCTTTGGTTTAAAATTCAGCGATGACCGTGCCGCCCCCGTATCTACTAGGAAGACTGCCTCCTCCCTACAGGGTCCCACCTTCAAATTTATCAAGGGTTCCTGGTGGGCCCCCGAGGGCAGGAACCCCTGACACCCCTATTCTTCATCAAAATTCATAAGCGGAATTGCCCTTTCTTCCCTTTGTAGATCAGGACACTCCCGCTTAAAATGCCCTATCTTTCCGCAATAATAGCATCCTGCCTGTGAAGACTTCCATCTCTGCCCCTGTCGCCCAAACCCTCTATCAAATGCTCCCCCTTGTCCTCTCCCTCTCCCCTTTCCTCTCTGTCCTACATGCTGCCACCCGCTGCTCCGGTTGCTCACCATTGGTTCCATTCTCCTCTTAACTACCTCATCAACCGCAGCTACCATCATTTTCGCCTTCTGTTTTTGTCTCTCATCCTCCCTCTTTACAAATACTTTCTGTGCCTCTCTCAACAATTAATTTAATGGTTTTTCACTCCATCCTTCTTTCTTCTGTATCTTTCTCTGTATGTCTGGCCATGCTTTTGTCACAAAATGTACTTTCAAAAGACCCTGTGCCACTGGGTCCTCAGGGTTCATTCCAGAATATTTCCGCATTAAGTCCCTTTATCTTTGCAAGAAAGCTGAGGGAGTCTCATCTTTCTCCTGTCTAACTTCAAAGGCTTTAGTCAAATTCTGTGACTTCGGAACTGCCTCTCTTATTCCTTTTAGAATCAGGTCTTTCAATTCCCTCATTTCTTCTCTATGCTCCGGGTTTTGGTTTTCCCACTGGGGGTCTTTGAGGGGAAACTTCACCTCTCCCTGTCCAGCATCCCCATCTCCAATCGGGTGTTCCCTGTCCCATATTTTAATAGCAGCTCCCCGTATAAGTCCCCTTTCCTCCCCAGTAAATAGTATATTCAAAATAGACATTAACTCAGCCCACGTATACAGACTGGGCCCCAGAAATTGATCAATTTGTTCAGACAACCCCACCGGATCCTCAACCAGGACCTTCATTTCCTTTTTAAATGTTCTGACCTCCCCACTGGTGAGGGGAGCACTTACAAACCCAATCTCTTTGTCCCCTATGGGTACCTCCCGAAGGGGATAAGTCGTTACGTTCTTCCCCTTTTTCTTTTTTTAAAGAAATATTGCAATATTTCTAGCTCCCCATAACTTCAAACACTAATTCATCAATTCATGCTTGACTAACCTTTAAAGCCTGTTCCTAACTTATAAATATATTTATATATATACGTTCATTTCTTCAGTATTTAATAGTTAAAATGCAAAATGCATACAGTTCCCAATTTTGCAATTCACTGTAATTACCCAGTTTTAGTCCTTTAATTTAAATCCAAAATTAGTTTTCTTAAATAGTCCTGACCAATCATTGCTCAATTACAATACTATAGGTCGTAAAACAATCAGAGCTGCCTTAAAAGAATTTGTCTACTCAAGTTTAAAAAAATTTCTAATGCATGAACAATGGCTGAATCCAAGGTCACAGATATTAACCATAGAATTTTGCTTTTACTACAATCTAATGTTGAACTGAAACTTCAACTGTCCTCCATAAATCGCTTTTATATAAAGATAAAAGAGATTAGTTAGAAACTGATCGTAAGGCAGTCATGATCTGTAAAAAGAACAGGAGTTATCTTTTTTTTTCCTTCATAATCTCGATAGAATCCTTAACCTTAAAAGACATCATGTTATGTTTCCATAATAAAAATCAGATTCAAAACAGTCCTGGAACTCAAGCTCCAGGGAATAAAACACAAACATTCAATCACCAACAAACAAATGTTCACTCAAACCAAATCACGAGGGGTTAAACTTCCTACCAGCTGTACAGCTCTTTTCATTCTCTCTCTCTCTCGCACATTGACATTTAAATTCAGATATTTACAAACCCAGTCTTCGTCCGATCTGTACTTTGGCCAGAAGACAGCGGGACGAAGAATGGATTCCTTAGTCCATACAAAGCAACAATATTTAATCATCTTTCTCCCTTGTACAAGTATTATTTTGCCAATTCCACAACATCCTGCCCAAAGGACTTTCTGGAGGTATGTTGTAAGTGACCCCGCCTCCATTTCCATTGCCGTTTCCTTACTTTGTTTTCCCGGAGGCTTTTTCCTTACCCACAGCACAATCCATATTGAGTTCCTTCGTTAGTCCCTTATTAACTACTAAAACTCAATCCCGGCCACCAAGGCAATACTTAAAAGTCAATTTTCTTACCCTGGTCTGTGCACAGAGTTGCCTGGCCCCTTTTTTCCGTATTATCTATCAAGCTCCTATCACTATCTGATTCAGATGTCTCTCTTGTAGGATTCACACCAGTCACCCAAGGGAGCAGACCAAACCGGGACACGAGACCGCTCCTCAATGGGGAACGGGACGCGTCTTCCCAGTGTCCAAGGCCAGCCACTCCCCCGGTGATGGAAGAAAATCCCGGACAAGCTCCCAATTGTGAGAAACAAAAGCTCACTCACTTCAATAATTTCAGTCCGAGACCAAAAATCTGAAACAGTGTCGTTTATTTGTACACTTGCAAGTGGGTGCAATGTCTAATGCCAGGTAAGGCAATGACAAATGCACATCAAATCCAACAAACTCTCGAAATTTATACAGTATGAATCCCCATATTTTTTCTTATGTCATTGTTTGCCCCCATCCTCCGCTTACGTCATTCATTTCCTTAAGACTGATCCCACAACTTCTGTTTATCCGGCCTTGTCCGTGACAAATGCCTATCTCTGGCCCCCCATAAGGTTGTTTGACGTCATCCCATCCTTTGCTTACCATTATCTACTCCCTCCATCTGCGCTGCCCCTCACAGCATCTTATCACTAAGCCCTTTTAATTGGGGTTTGTTCCTGTGTCTCTGTACAAGTGGGAAACCTACTGTTTATAAAGGCCTTTTTTCACAGCATTTTATCTAGTGCCTGTATTTCTACCATTGTTCTGTAATCACGTCTCATGCTAACGTCCTTCCTCTATGTAATTCCCATTTTTGCTAACTCAGCTCCTAGCTGAGAAAACAATCACAGACTAATGTGAATTCATTTACTCTGTATCAGAACTTATAATTTGCAGAAATAACATCAATTCACCTATATCCCAAGAGAAAATGAGGTCTGCAGATGCTGGAGATCAGAGATGGAAATGTGTTGCTGGAGAAGCGCAGCAGGTCAGGCAGCATCTAGGGAACAGGAGAATCGACGTTTCGGGCATTAGCCCTTCTTCAGGAATGAGGAAAGTTTGTCCAGCAGGCTAAGATAAAAGATAGGGAGGAGGGACTTGGGGGAGGGGCGTCGGAAATGTGATAGGTGGAAAAAGGTCAAGGTGAAGGTGATAGGACAGATTGGGGTGGGGGCGGAGAGGTCGGGAAGAAGATTGCAGGTTAGGGAGGCGGTGCTGAATTTGATGGATTTGACTGAGACAGGCTGGGGGGAGGGGAAATGAGGAAACTGGTGAAATCCGAGTTCATCCCTTGTGGTTGGAGGGTTCCTAGCCGGAAGATGAGGCGTTCTTCCTCCAACCGTCGTTTCGCTGTGGTCTGACGATGGAGGAGTCCAAAGACCTGCATATCCTTGGTGGAGTGGGAGGGGGAATTGAAATGTTGAGCTACAGGGTGGTTGGGTTGGTTGGTCCGGGTGTCCCAGAGGTGTTCTCTGAAACGCTCCGCAAGTAGGCGGCCTGTCTCCCCAATATAGAGGAGGCCACATCGGGTACAGAGGATGCAATAGATGATATGTGTGGAGGTACAGGTGAATCTGTGGCGGATATGGAAGTTTCCTTTGGGGCCTTGGAGGGAGGTGAGAGGGGAGGTGTGGGCGCAAGTCTTGCACCTCCTGCGGTTGCAGGGGAAGGTGCCGGGAGTGGAGGTTGGGTTGGTGGGGGGTGTGGATCTGACGAGGGAGTCACGGAGGGAGTGGTCTTTACGGAATGCTGATAGGGGAGGGGAGGGAAATATATCCTTGGTGGTGGGGTCCGTTTGGAGGTGGCGGAAATGACGGCGGATGATGCGCTGTACATGGAGGTTAGTGGGGTGGTAGGTGAGGACCAGTGGGGTTCTGTCCTGGTGGCGGTTGGAGGGGCGGGGTTCAAGGGCGGAGGATCGGGAAGTGGAAGAGATGCGGTGGAGGGCATCGTCGATCACGTCGGGGGGGATATTGCGGTCCTTGAAGAAGGAGGCCATCTGGGATGTGCGTTTTTGGAACTGGTCCTCCTGGGAGCAGATGCGGCGGAGTCGAAGGAATTGGGAGAATGGGATGGCGTTTTTGCAGGGGGCAGGATGGGAGGAGGTGTAGTCCAGGTAGCTGTGGGAGTCGGTCGGTTTGTAGTAGATGTCCGTGTTGATCCGGTCGCCTGAGATGGAAATAGAAAGGTCGAGGAAGGGGAGGGAGGAATCTGAGACTGTCCAGGTGAATTTGAGGTCGGGGTGGAAGGTGTTGGTGAAGTGGATGAACTGTTCCACCTCCTTGTGGGAGCACGAGGCGGCGCCGATACAGTCATCGATGTAGCGGAGGAAAAGGTGGGGGGTGGGGCCAGTGTAGTTGCGGAAGATGGATTGTTCCACATATCCTACGAAGAGGCAGGCATAGCTGGGGCCCATGCAGGTGCCCATGGCTACTCCTTTCGTTTGGAGGAAGTGGGAGGATTGGAAAGAGAAGTTGTTCAGGGTGAGGACCAGTTCAGTCAGTCGAAGGAGGGTGTCAGTGGAAGGGTACTGGTCGGTACGGCGGGAAAGGAAGAAGCGGAGGGCTGGCCTCCTACCTGCCCTCGACCTGTTCATATCCAACTGCCGCCGCGATATTAACCGCCACCTGAACACCCCCACCCCTCTCACCCACTCCAACCTCTCACCTTCGGAACGCGCAGCCCTCCACTCCCTCCGTTGCAACCCCAACCTCACTATCAAACCAGCAGACAAGGGAGGCGCGGTAGTAGTTTGGCGCACCGACCTCTACACCGCTGAGGCCAAATGCCAGCTCGCAGATACCTCCTCCTACTGCCCCCTTGACCATGACCCCACCTCCCACCACCAAACCATCATCTCCCAGACCGTCCATAACCTCATCACCTCGGGGGATCTCCCATCCACCGCCTCCAACCTCATAGTCCCACAACCCCGCACCTCCCGCTTCTACCTCCTGCCCAAAATCCACAAACCTGACTGCCCCGGCCGACCCATTGTCTCCGCCTGCTCCTGCCCCACCGAACTCATCTCCGCCTACCTTGACACCGTCCTGTCCCCCTTAGTCCAAGAACTCCCCACCTACGTTCGGGACACCACCCACGCCCTCCACCTGCTCCATGATTTTCGCTTCCCCGGTCCCCAACGCCTTATCTTCACCATGGACACCCTGTACACCTCCATCCCCCATCACGAAGGACTCAAAGCCCTCCGCTTCTTCCTTTCCCGCCGTACCGACCAGTACCCTTCCACTGACACCCTCCTTCGACTGACTGAACTGATCCTCACCCTGAACAACTTCTCTTTCCAATCCTCCCACTTCCTCCAAACGAAAGGAGTAGCCATGGGCACCCGCATGGGCCCCAGCTATGCCTGCCTCTTCGTAGGATATGTGGAACAATCCATCTTCCGCAACTACACTGGCCCCACCCCCCACCTTTTCCTCCGCTACATCGATGACTGTATCGGCGCCGCCTCGTGCTCCCACAAGGAGGTGGAACAGTTCATCCACTTCACCAACACCTTCCACCCCGACCTCAAATTCACCTGGACAGTCTCAGATTCCTCCCTCCCCT